>NC_134362.1:182280341-182640341 GCF_048569485.1 Anomaloglossus baeobatrachus | reverse complement strand
TCTTGTTCCACCCCATTACAGACCAGGTCGGTTTTAGACAAATTGTGGCCCTTGGCAAACTTCAATGTGGGGCCCCAGATTCTGAAATATTGCCTGTAAATGAGTTTTGAGCTAGTAACAATCCTTAACCTCAAAGAATCCATTGAAAGCAGAAGAAGACTCATCGTTTTGTATTTAGCCCAAAAAGTTCTACTTTGGTCTCATCTGACCAGAGTGCCTTCTTCCACATGTCATGTAGGGGACATAGTGGGCACTGGAAGAAGGTCCTCTGGTCAGATAACACCAAAGTAGAAATGTTTGAGCTAAATTCAAAACACTAAGTGTGGCAAAAAAACCAAAACTGAACATCACCCTGAAAACACGATCCCCACTGTCATACATGGTGGAGGCAGCATCCTGCTGTGGGGAGGCTTTTCTGCAGCAGGGGCAGAGAAGTTCATCAGAGTTGAAGGGAAGATGGATGGAGCTAAAAACAGGACAACCCTGGAGGAAGACCTATTAGAGGCTGCAGAAGACTTGAGACTGGGGCATAAGTTAATCTTTCCAGCAGGACAACAACCCTAAACATTCTACCAAAGCTACAATGAATCGTTCAGATCAAATCATATTAATGTGTGTGGATGGACCAGTCACAGTCCAGACCCAAATCCAATTGACAATTTCTGACAAGAGTTGATAATTTTTGATCATGTACGTCGCCATCAAATCTCAGTTTCTGCCCACAGTTTTAGTCAAAGGCGCTCACTGGCAGACAAGTCATTGGACCTGTCGACAATGCAATTTTCAGAAACCAGTCTATGGGCTAAAGCCATATTCACACAACAATTTTCATCTCGTCTTTGGATTTCTGTCCTGGTTTAGATGACTTAAGCGGGCTTTACACGCTGCGACATCGCTAATGCGGAGTCGTTGGGGTCACGGAATTTGTGACGCACATCCGGCCGCATTAGCGATGTTGCTGCGTGTGACACCGATAAGCGATTTTGCATCGTTGCAAAAACGTGCAAAATCGCTCATCGGCGACATGGGGGTCCATTCTTAAAAATCGTTACTGCAGCAGTAACGAAGTTGTTCCTCGTTCCTGCGGCAGCAAACATCTCTCCGTGTGACGCCGCAGGAACGAGGAAGCTCCCCTTACCTGCCTCCCGGCCGCTATGTGGAAGGAAGGAGGTGGGCGGGATGTTACGTCCCGCTAATCTCCGCCCCTCCGCTGCTATTGGGCGGCGGTTCAGTGACGCTTCAGTGACGTCGCTGTGACGCCGCATGGACTGCCCCCTTAGAAAGGAGGCGGTTCGCCCGTCACAGCGACGTCGCCGGACAGGTAAGTATGTGTGACGGCTGTTGTGCGACACGGGCAGTGATTTGCCCGTGTCGCGCAACAGATGGGGGCGGGTACCCACACTAGCGATATCGGGACCGATATCGCAGTGTGTAAAGTAGCCTTTACAGCTTCAATTCCTGACCTGACTGTGGGCCTGAATATACAGCACTACAAGCACCCATGATGGTGTAAATTTGAGTCATAGGAACCACAAAACCAATCATGAATTACAGGCAAAGAAATATAGCCTTGCACCTAAAGAGGTATTCTGATGTTTCAAAGTTATCTATATCCAAGGGATAACCTTCTGATCGATGGGGGCCTGTGTGGTCCCCACTGATCCCAAGAATCAGGACTCTGAAGAGCCATGGCTAAATGGAGCGGTGGTCGACCATGCATACAAGTGCTCCATTCATTCTAATACGAGTGCTGAAGGTCAGCCAAGCTCTGTGCTCCTCAATCCTTGGTGCTCCCATTAAGAATGAATGGAGTGATGGTGCACATGATTGATCGCCACTCCATTCAGCTCTTCAGAGTCCTGATTCTTTGGAGTAGTGGGGGCCATGGCAGTTGGACCCCTAGCGATCAAAGTTATCCCCTGGACAAGGGATATCTTTTAAACTTGAGAATGTGTCTCTAACAGTGTTGTCTGGACTAAATTTAGTATTACATGGCGGCTTGGATTACCTAAAAATAATGAAGTCATTCATAGCGGTGGGCATTGGAAGAAGATCCTCTGGTCAGTTGAAGACAAAGTAAAACTTTTTGAGCTAAATTCAAAACACTATGTGTGGAGGAAAACCACCACTGGACATCACCCTGAAAACAACCTCCCCACTGTCATACATGGTGGAAGGAGCATCTCCCCACCTGCTGTGGGGAGGCTTTTCTTCAGCACAGGCAGAGAAGTTGGTCAGAGTTCAAGAGAAGATGGATGGAGCTAAAAACAGGACAACCCTGGAGGAAGACCTATGAAAGGCTGCAGAAGACTTGAGACTGGGGCATAGATTCACCTTCCATTAGGACAACGACCATATACATCCAGCCAGAGCTACAAAGGAGGCGGATGTCACTCATCAGCTTCCTGCAGAGGCTGTTGTGCGCAGCAGCAGGAGTGATGACATCACTATGCTCTCTGGTCAAGGACCCCTGCATCGTGTAATAAATATTACAAAAAATATTGAGAGGAGCTTTTGTTATTGACCAAATACTTATTTTCCACCATAATTTTCACCTCTGATGTCAATTGCAGGCCGACCTCATCTTTATAAGGGGAAGAACTTGCACAATTGGGGGCTGAATAAATACTTTTTTTTTTCTCACTGTAAAAAGGTAAAAGAAAGAAGATAGAAAGAAGTTAAAAAAGAAAGAAGACAAAAGTAAGACGATAATAGACGACTTGGATTCCGGCAGTGACAGGGCAGCTGCAGGGAGGGTTGAGGAGCCATGAGAATAAGTTTTTTTTTATTTTTTTTACCCCTTCCTGACCAATCTAATTCATATCAAATTTATTTGACACAAATCGTGTTTTGCCCCTGAATTGATCAGAACGGCCTAAATAAAAATTTGGGGAATTTTCCTCATTTCCATTTATAATTTAACTAGCTGTAGTGCCCGGCGTTGCCCGAGATAGTAACTGTCTCTCTCCCAGTCTCTGTCTATCTCCTTCTCTGTCTGTCTGTCTCTTTAACTGTCTGTCTCTCTGTCTTTTTGCATGTCTGTCTGTCTCTTTCCCTGTATGTTTCTCTGTCTCTTTCCTTGCCTGTCTGTCTCTTTCCCTGTCTGTCTCTGTCTCTTTCCTTGCCTGTCTGTCTGTCTCTTTCCCTTTCTGTCTCTCTATCTCTTTCCCTGCCTGTCAAATCAAATCAAATCAAGTAGGCTTCATTGGCAGGACCAAAATACAATCAGCAGTGCCAAAGCAAGTAAAGAAATGTGGCAGGGGAGTGGGTTAGGGTTGTGGGGATGCTTGTCTATTTCTTTCCCTGTCTGTATGTCTCTCTATTTCTTTCACTGTCTGCCTTCTTTCTGGCTGTCTGTCCCTTTCCCTGTCTGCCTTTGTATGCCTCTTTCCCTGTCTGTCTTCGTCTCTTTCCCTGTCTGACTCTGCCTCTTTCCCTGTCTGTCTCTTTCCCTGTCTTCCTCTTTCTCTGTCTTCCTCTTTGTCTGCCTCTGTGTGTCTGTCTCTTTGTATGTCTCTGTCTGTATCTTTCCCTGTTTGTCTCTTTCCCTGTCTATCTCTTTCCCTGTCTTACTCTTTCTCTGTCTTCCTCTTTGTCTGCCACTGTGTGTCTGTCTCTTTGTCTGTCTCTGTCTGTATCTTTCCCTGTCTGTCTCTGTCTGTCTGTCTCTTTCCCTGGCTGCATTTTGACACGCCAACATTCCATTCAAGAGCGTGGCTGCGCATTGTGACACGCCAAAATTCTTCTGGCTGCATTGTGGTTCCCAGCTCCATTGACTTTAATGGTGGCAGGTTTTTTGGCGAATAACTGTAAAGCGTGGGGTTAAAATTTATGACGATCCCTGAGTCAAATTGAGTGTCTGTGCAAAATTTCGTGATTGTAAATGGGATGGTGCGGATTCCTTTATTGGACATACACGCACGCATACACTCAGCCTTCTCATCCTGTAAAGTGCGACATTGTATCTGCCTTTCATTATTTACTTTCCATTGTTTCAGCTTTGTTTTGTGTTTTTTCTTCTCTCACTGAACATAACATCTAAAAGGCTGCAGTTAAAAGAGCCATAAAACAAAACTCACGACACAACAGGAATTATTAATATTCCACGGAAACATTCCTACATAAAGCAAAGCAAGAAAACGACCGTACGGAGGAGCTCCGCTAATGAAAGGCGCAGACTGAGCACATAATACCTTTATTAGGGACACTGGTGTTTTTTTCTCTCCCAAGGTTAAGAGTATTTGTGTGAGTAATAACTATTTCATCCCCTCTTTGTAGAATATCTACTGAAATGTCATTTTCATCTGCGGAGTAATGATGTTATGTTCCAGTGAAGCTCCCCCCTGAGGCTTCCTTTGCATATGGTATATCTTCATGCAGAATGCACATCACTTATTTATGAGATTTTATAGCTTTCTGAAATCTTAATGCTTGGCCATATTAGCTAAAAGTATAGGGTATCCCGCTAATTTCCACATTCAGCTGCACCAGAAATTTAGGTGTGAGGAGAAACTTAACACAATGTCCTAGTTTTCTAATGGACGGCCATGAAAATTTGAATAAACACTTAAAGGGGAACTCTACTAGTATTAGTGTCACACGGAGTTTTACACAAAACTCGCCGACTATCATAGGAGGCGTCAGGCTCTGGTCGCATTGCAAAGAATGACACTCTGTCCGATGATTTCTCTGGTGTTTCTGATAAACTCAGGCAGACTCGGGCATCGGCCAGCAGTGTGCTCAGTCATGGACAGGTTAGCAAGACTCTACCTCTACTAGCCTGCCCTTTAGGCTTCATTAATTGCATGTTGTAAGGAGCTGTGATTGTTCTGATCCATGGTGCTCTGCTCTCCTGCAGAGCCGATGCTCTGTTTTGTATTGTGCTTCTGTGGATGGGTTGTTCCTGGCCTTGAGTCCTGCGCTGGTGTTGGGAGGAGCCTGTTTCCGGCGCCTCGTTCCGGGTGATTGGTCTGCTTCATTAGGGAGTGATCTCACACGCAACGCCGCCAATCATAGTTCTTGCTCTGTAGTGAGTGCTCTGGCTCCTGTAAGGTCTTCATTCTGATCTTGTCCTGCTACCCTGAACCTTTGTGACTCTTACTTTTTCCCTTGACTTCTGACCTTTGGCTCGTACCCTGACCTTGGCTCCACTTTCCCCCATATACTATTATTTTATTATTATTATTATTTATTATTATAGCACCATCAATTCCATGGCGCTTTACATATGAAAGGGGTATACATAATAGGGACAAGTACAATAATCATAAACAATACAAGACACAGACAGGTACAGGAGGATAGAGGTCCCTGCCCGCGAGGGCTCACAGTCTACAAAGGATAGGTGAGGCTACAGTAAGTTAGCCTTAAGATACCTTAAGTGACTTCCTGGCCTCTGACCTCCGGCTTGTTTTACTACCCCTTCACTAGTTGCATTTAGTGACACCTAAGGGTTGATCATCACAGAAGCCAATCACTTTTGCTCGTTTCACTTTTAGGCTAGAGGAAATCTTCTACCTATGCCAACTATAGTTTATACTGTGTTGGTCTGTGAGTTGTTATTTCAAAAAAATTGCATGCATTAACCTCAGGATGTCAGGTGTGTTTCTAGCCAGTACTTACGGGGAGTGTGGGCAGGAGCATAGTCAGGAAAGCTAGGGTCTTTTGATAGGAGGATATGTATAAGCACAAGGAGAAAACAGAGACATAGTCAGGGCAATATCTGAGGGTCTGAAGTCCATGAAAACACAAAATAAGTTCAGGAAGAAAGCAGAGACATAGTCAGGTAACGGTCTGAGCTCAAACAGGCAAGAGGTCATGACAGGAACAGGGAACAGGTAGAAAAGAGTCAAATAACAGTCTGGGGTCAGAGAACAAAGATCAAAACACAGACACAAACCAACAGCACAACTGCTGAACCAGAAAATACAACTGGCAATGTCCTGGGCGAGCATGCTCAGTAAAGAAGCCTGAGCAATTTCCAAGAAGGTGGGACACCTGAGCAATCAGCACCAAGATGGAATCCTGTGCTATCAAACACACTGCTAGCTCAGTCACTGAGGAAAGTGCAGCAGAGTATCTCCAAAGAAATGCTCTGCACAGAGGAATCATGACATCAGGTTTGAAAAAAGATAATAAGGACACATCCCATGGCTCCATGTTTACCGGTAGTTCCTTTCAAAATTGGAAGCACAGATTTAAATATAACAAGATCAATATTTCTACAAATCCTTTAGGTGCTCCACCTATAGATTTCCTCTTAATATTTAAGTTCACCTTGTTCTCTTGAATCCACCAGGTCCAGAAATCTTCTTGGCTGAGCTAGTATGTTTTTTTTTAATAAGGTGCAGTCTCATCCACTGAAAAGAAAGATTGGGCATTGTCACGGGGTCCTTCTCCGATATTACACAATCAACAGAGCGAGAGATGGATGAGCAATCCAAAGATCCTTTATTCCAAGCAAAATCAGACAATCCATAAAACAATCCACCACATAGAGGGAAAATAGTCTAGAAACACGGATAAAGTCCAGTAAACAAAAAAATTCCAGGTCTCTCTGGAGGGCCTCAGCTTCTCCCACAGAGGATGAATCTTCCTGCTTCTCTCTTGAAATTTTTAGACAGACTGAATAATATCCCAGTTCACCTTGTTCTATTGACTCCACCAGGTCCAGAAATATTCTTGGCTGAGCTAGTATGTTTGTTTTTTTTTCCAAATAAGGTGCAGTCTCATCCACTGAAAAGAAGGATTGGGCATTGTCACGGGGTCCTTCTCCGATATCACACAATCAACAGAGCGAGAGATGGATGAACAATTCAAAGATTTTTTATGCCAAGCAAAATCAGACGGTCCATAAAACAATCCACCACACAGAGGGTAAAATAGTCCAGAAACACAGATAAAGTCCAGTAAGCAAAAAATGTCCAGGTTTCTCTGGTCAGCCTCAGCTTCTCCAACAGAGGATACATCTAGGAAGATTCATCCTCTGTGGGAGAAGCTGAGGCTCCCCAGAGAGACCTAGACATTTATCCCTTACTGGACTGTATCCCAGTTCCTGAACTACTTTACCCTCTGTGTGGTGGGTTATTTAATGAACCTACTGGATTGCATGGAGTTCTTTTGATTGCTCATTCATCTTGCATGGATTGCATCATTTGTCGCTTACTGGACTGTTCCTGGACTATTTTACCCTCTGTGTGGTGGATTGTTTTATGGACCGTCTGATTTTGCTTGGAATAAAGGATCTTTGGATTGTTCATCCATCTCTCGCTCTGTTGATTGTGTGATATCGGAGAAAGACCCGTGACAATGCCCAATCCTTCCCAGGCCCCCTCCCCCTAGGTCTGGGGGAGGGAGCCTGGGATCCACCAAACTCTCTGCTTACCTGGTGGATTATTCAGTCTGTCTGAGAACTTCAAGAGAGAAGCAGGAGCTTCTCTCTTGAAGTTCTCACAGACTGAATAATCTCCCAGGTAAACAGAGAGTTTGGTTGGATTCCAGGCTCCCTCCCCCAGACCAAGGGACAGAAGCACTGCAAGGGGTTATTAACCTGCAGACAGGACAAACAATACATAGAGTGGACAGAGCACCACACCTAAAATATAAACTTACACAAAATTATACACAACCAACAATATCACACCATCACAGGCAGGCATGCTGTTATTCATATGTCCAATCCTTCATTCACCGAACATCTGCCGATTAGAGAAAATATCTATGATACCATTCCCATTAGATTTTTGAAATGTGGAAGTAAGAATGGCATTTATCAGGCTTTCTATTGGAATTACTTTAGTGTGTGAAAAATAGAAAAATTAATTTGTGGGCTATTGAGGGAGTATAGACCAATGTCAATAAGTCTCTGGAAAGCACTAAGGAATTTGTCGTGGTGTATAAATACGTACAAAGGAATGAAAAGCATTTTTCAATCTTTTCTCCTTTAGAAAAAGCCTTCAATGCAATACAGAGAATGCACCAAATATTTAACCAGCGATATAAGCTATAATTTTACGATATTGTCATACAGTTGCAAAACCAAACGTCTCTGTGTGCACTCGGCTCATAGATGCGTGGCCATGATGTTGTACAGAAAGTCATAAAGCATGGTGTTAAAGTACATCTGGGCTGACAATACAAATTCCATTAACTTCTCAAGAAAGAGGACATCAAAGATGCCCTTGCCCCCTCCTTTGTAAGATGTAAAGATGGGAAGCGGCCAGCTGCTTGTCAGGGATACATTCTTTACACAAACAGGCTCACAGAAAGAAGCTGCCAAGGTTGTGTTTGAAGAACCTTTCTTACATATTCTCTGTATAGACTCACTGCTGACTATTACTTCTCTTTCTTCCGACCAACTACTAGACAGACAGTCTTTTCATCTCCGCACTTCAAAAATGTGAACTTTCTTTTCTCAGTCGCGGAAGCGAAGCCACCAGATAATTAGTTCCTAGATGACAAAACTTTATTAAACTTTCACAGACTGTATAGGGATCTCTGTATATATATATATATATATATATATATATATATATATATATATATATATAGAGAGAGAGAGTATATAGGATAGGAGAAGGAGCAACTGGACTTGAACTTGTATGAAGAACACTTGACCAAATCATACCAGGGTATTAAAGACTTAAAACGCGTGGAGGTCTTTCATAGGTAATGTAGTAGCTGTCTCATTTAGACAGTCATGTGGTTTCTGGCCATAGAAGGTCACAGTGTTTGGCTGCGCAGAATGCTTTTTGCATTCCAAAAATTAGCTCATTTGAATGGAATATTGACATTATTAGCAAGCCTGTTATGTTTGTGTTACGGGTGAAAGACAGTCATGTGGTTTCTGGCCATAGAAGGTCACAGCCCTGACTTTCTATTGTTCCTGCTTTCAGTATTCATTGGTATAGATAGCTTTCCTGCTGGATACATCTCTCCCTCTTTTGGACCCAGCAAGAGCTCGCCCTCCATCCACCTGCTAATCATCAGCGTTATCTTGGTGCTTAAATACCCCTTCCTTGGACTGATACTGGTGACATTTTCAGTTCATTTAAGCCTTGGTTGCAAGCAGGTGGCTTGTACTCCTATGTTAAAAGCTTTACTGAACTTCTACCTGTGTTTTCTGTAGATGAGTAGTTCATGCATTTTCCCCTGTGTGTCCCTTTGTTGTCTTTAGTGTTTAGTGGGGATGATGAAGAGCTCATCCCATCCATTCTCTATTTAGGGCCTTGCACCAGGAATTTTTGGGGTCAGGTATCCGACTCGGTGCAGAGGTGTGGAACCTATATAGGGTGGTGAGGGACCCCAGGGACCAGCAGTAGGGATACCTAGGGTCAGGTATCCGACTCGGTGCAGAGGTGTGGAACCTATCTAAGGTGGTGAGGGACCCCAGGGACCAACAGTAGGAGTACCTAGGGTCAGGTATCTGACTCGGTGCAGAGGTGTGGAACCTATATAGGGTGATGAGGGACCCCAGGGACCAGCAGTAGGGATACCTAGGTTCAGGTATCCGACTCAGTGCAGAGGTGCGGAACCTATCTAAGGTGGTGAGGGACCCCAGGGACCAGCAGTAGGAGTACCTAGGGTCAGGTATCTGACTCGGTGCAGAGGTGCGGAACTTATCTAGGGTGGTGAGGGAACTCAGGGACCAGCAGTAGGGGTGCCTTGGATCAGGTATCTGACTTGGTGCAGAGGTGCGGAATCTATCTAGAGTGGTGAGGGATCCCAGGGACCAGCAGTAGGGATACCTAGGGTCAGGTATCCTGCTCGGCGCATAGGTGTGGAACCTATATAGGGTGGTGAGGGATGCCAGGGACCAGCAATAGGGATACCTAGGGTCAGGTATCCGACTCGGCGCATAGGTGCGGAACCTATCAAGAGTGGTAAGGGACCCCAGGGACCAGCAGTAGGGATATCTAGGGTCAGGTATCCTGCTTGGCACATAGGTGTGGAACCTATATAGGGTGGTGAGGGACACCAGGGTCCAGCAGTAGGGATACCTAGAGTCAGGTATCCGACTCGGTGCAGAGGTGTGGAACCTATCTAGGGTGGTGAGGGACCCCAGGGACCAGCAGTAGGGGTACCTAGGGTCAGGTATCTGGCTTGGCGCATAGGTGCGGAACCTATCTAGGGTGGTGAGGGACCCCAGGGACCAGCAGTAGGGGTACCTAGGGTCAGGTATTCGGCTTGGCGTATAGGTGTGGAACCTATATAGGGTGGTGAGGGACCCCAGGGACCAGCAGTAAGTTAGGTCAGGGGTCACCATCTTCCCTTTCCCTAGACACAAGGTTTCCCTTTCACCTTTTGCTTGATACGTCCCCATACCTAATGTGACATTCATCCTTTATTTTTTTTAAGTCATTGGAAAATCTCCTGAAGAGGTCATGTGTGTATGTGGTCCTAAGGACCAGCAGAAATCAAGGGAATGGGTGCTAGTTGGACTTTTATCCTTCCGAATGGAAGATTATGTCCACCAAGGTAAAGGGGACTTTGGAGAATGTTCAATATTTCATTGGAAATTTCCTACAATGTGGATAATTAGTATCTGCCATTTTTGTTACATAATGTCTATCACCCACACAGTATATCACAAAAGTGAGTACACCCATCACTTTTTTATAAATACTTTATTATAGCTTTTGATGACACAACACTGAAGATCTGACACTTTGATAAAATGTACAGTGTCAGTGTGCAGCTTGTATAACTGTGTAAATAACTCAACACATAGGGATTAATGTCTAAACCACTGGCAATAAAAGTCAGCAAATCCCTAAGTGAAAATGGACAAATTGTGCCCAAAGTGTGAATATTTTTTCTTCCCGATGTCATGTGACTCATTAGTATTACAAGGTCTCAGATGTGAATGGGGAGCAGCTGTGTTACATTTGGTGTTATCTCTCACACACACACTCTCATTCTGAAAGTTCAGCTTTGTACATCATGGCAGAGAATTCTCTGAGGATCTGAAAAAAAGAATTGTTGTTCTACATAAAGATGGCCTACGCTGTATAAAGATTGGCCACACCCTGAGACTGAGCTGCAGAACAATGGCCAAGACCATACAGCAGTATAACAAGACAGGAACCACTCAGAACAAGTCTCGCAATGGCCGACCAAAGAATTTGAGTGCATGTGCTCAGTATCATATCCACAGGTCGTCTATTCAAAATGAACTTTTGAGTGCTGCCAGCATTGCTGGTTACTGGGGGGGAGGGGGGGGGGCTACAGTTCATTGAGCGAACATGAATGCCAACATGGGCTGCAACACACTAAAGGAGAGCATGATCCTCTCCTCCGTTCGGAAACTGGGCCACAGTGCAGTATTCCAACAAGATAAGGACCCCAAACATACCTCCAAGAAGACCACTGCATTGCTAAAGAAATTGAGGGTGAAGATGCTAGACTGGCTAAGCATCTCCAGACCTAAACCCTATTGAGAATCTGTGGGGCCTCCTCAAATGGAAGGTGAAGGAGCGCAAGGTCTCTAACATCCACCAACTCTGTGATGACGTTATGGAGTAGGGAAGAGGACCCGGCAGTTCCTGTGAAGCTATGGAGAGCTCCAAGCCCAAGAGAGTTAAGGCAGAGCTTTAAAATAATGGTGGCCACACAAAATATTAATATTTTGGGCCCAATGTTTGCCACTTTCCCTTAGGGGCGTACTCACTTTTGTTGCCAGTGATTTTGACATTATTGGCTGTGTGTTGAGTTATTTAGAGGACACTAAATTTACCCTGTTATATAAGCTGCACACTGACACTGTACATTGTATCATAGGGTCAGATTTTCAGTGTTGTCCCATAAAAAGATATAATAAAATATTTACAAAATGTGAGGGGTGTACTCACTTTTCTGTTATACTGTATAACCAGAACCATGCTATGCATTAATATGGAACTGCAATGCACAAAAGGTGCTGTGTAGTTGGTTTCACTTATGACCCAAGGCATGTTTCTTGGCTCTTTAAAGACAGTGGCCAACCATAAAAGGTACATAATAGACTGCTATTCGATGGGGGTCCTACTGCTAGGGTTCTTATCAATCCCAATAATGAGGTGCTAGAATTCAGCATTTGGGTACAATGATGGTTCCATTCCATCACTCAATAATTTGTCTGTGGACTTATGGAGATAGCTGAGAACAGAGATCAGCAATGTGAAACCTACCCTGTGGATGACCATTGGGACGCCTTCCCTTGATCCAAGCACTGTAACTCTATGCCGACTGGACATATCTATCTACCGTCTGGATAGGTGACTTTTTGTTATGGTTTGCCATCTTCTATAAGAGGCAGACATTGTCTTATGGGGTAGTTGCCAATAGAAGAACCTGGAGACACTGTGTTCTTTCTTCTAAAGTAGAGCTGTTTTGCAGTTTGTTTTCCCTGAGGACCTTGCCGTAAACACTTTCTTATTCTTGGACGATCAAAACCTTTCATAAATGGAGTGTAAGATGATTCATGGAAGACTTATTGCCAACACTGAAATGTTATCTCCTTTTTAAAGGATGTTCTGATCGGTGGTGGTCAGATGACAAGGACCCACTTATGTCTCCAATAATGGGGCGTCGTAATGCTCCATCATGATAGGACTCTAGGGTGCCAATACCACCTACTGGACTTTGGAAAAAATCAAAACTCTGTACTCCCCTTTCTCTGACTATCCCATAGGGAGGCAAGTACTCAACATAACTCCATTTGATTTAGGTAGAGTCCCCGTTACCGTGATTTTCTGATAACTTTTAGTCTAACAAATAACCATTTTAAGGATCTATAGTTATTATTATTTCTTATTTTAGCACCATTTATTCCATGGCGCTTTACATGTGAAAAGGGGTATACATAATAGGGACAAGTACAATAATCATAAACAATACAAGGCACAGACATGTACAGGAGGAGAGAGGATCCTGCCCGCGAGGGCTCACAGTCTAAAAGGGATAGGTGAGGATACAGTAGGTGAGGGTGGAGATGGTCATGCAGCGCTATGGAGGACTGAGGGTTACGGCAGGTTGTAGGTTTGGTGGAAGAGGTGAGTCTTTAGGTTCCTTTTGAAGCTTTTCAGGCTAGGTGAAAGTCCGATATGTTGTGGCAGAGAATTCCAGAGTATGGGGGATGCACAGGAGAAATCTTGGATGTGATTGTGGGAAGAGGAGATGCAAGGGGAGTAGAGAAGGAGATCTTATGAGGATCGGAAGTTATGTGCAGGTAGGTACCAGGAGACTAGATCCCAGATGTATATATAAAAAAAAATCTTTATTTTTATATAGCGCTAACATATTCCGCAGTGCTTTACATACATCAGGAACACTGTCCTCATTGGGGCTCACAATCTAAATTCCCTATCCGTATGTCTTTGGAGTGTGGGAGGAAACCGATGCAAACACGGGGAGAACATACAAACTCCTTGCAGATGTTGTCCTTGGTGGGATTCGAACCCAGGACCCCAGCACTACAAGGCTGCAGTGCTAACTGAGCCACTGTGCCGCCCATGTATGGAGGAGACAGGTTGTGGGTGGCTTTGTAGGTCATGGATAGAGCTTTGAACTGGAATCGTTGGGCAATGGGAAGCCAGTGAAGGGATTGACAGAGGGAAAGTCGGGGAGTAACGGGAGGACAGGTGGATTAGTCGGGCAGCATAGTTTCAAATAGATTGAAGGGGTGCGAGACTGTTTGAAGGGAAATCACAGAGCAGGGGATTGCAGTAGTCCAGGTGGGAGATAATGAGGGCATGCACTAGTGTTTTTGTTGATTCTTGGTAAGGAATATACGGATCCAGGAAATATTTTTGAGCTGGAGGCAACAGGAGGTGAAGAGGGCTTGAAGGAGAGAGCAGAGTCAAGGGTTACCCCCAGACAGCGAGCACGCAGGTCTGGGGATAGTGAGCAGCCTTTAACTTTGATGTTAACCTTCATTGTCTTATAGGGGGCACTATACTAATAATAATTGGGCCCATCAAAAAACTTTACCAGATTAATCCGATAAGAGTTGTGTGGCATGTTTAGTACTGGTGGTATGGTGAACATTTCACTACCCCAAGACGTCTACATTGACCTCAAAGCTGATCAGCCTCTCGATAATGTTACACATTGGCATCAACGGTTGCTCCACATTTGTTTCATCTCCCCTTAAAGTCTGTAAATGTAGTTATTTCCCAGGAATTGCATGTGTTTACCATCCAGAAAAATGATATTAGTGTCGGATTACTTTTTGGAATACTCATCTTTCGGTGCATTTTACACTAAATTACATATGCTCGCTCAATAAAATTAAGGCTTTTAATTTCAAAGTCTAAACCGATAATTTTAGGGGTTTTTAAGAGACTAAATCAAGGGAAACAGAATGTCTCTTTTTTTTTAGAAACACAATGATAGGGTGAGTTCTCTGGTGTGCAAACTTGATTGAAATGTTTGCATAAAACCCATATTCATTCCAAGCCCCAATCAGCTGTGTCTCCACGAGTGGAATAAATTTATATACTGGAGATAAAGAATATGTAGAAAATGTTCTGTGGTTTAGCTGTAGTCCCCCCCTGCCCCCCCCCCCATCCCAAAAAATACAATTTAATATCCTGGTGGTCTTTTAAGCCATGGATTAGTCTAGAAATGATTGAATGTACACTTAGGGGTACTTTACACGCTGCGACATCGCTACCGATATATCGTCAGGGTCAGGGTCACGTCGTTAGTGACGCACATCCGGCGCCGGTAGCGATATCGCAGCATGTAACACTAATGAGCGACGATCAGCGATCGCAAAATCGTTCCAAAACGGTGATCGTTGACACGTCGCTGTGACGGGGTGTACAGCAGAGCAAGGAGGGACAACAGGCCAAGGAACAATCCAAAGGGCTTTATTGGAACCACAAAGATAAAGCACCAAATATAAATATAAACCCTTAAAGTCTGCAAGGAGTCCACAACAAAACAAAAGATCCAGGGGCACCACCTGGTATTCCGATGCCAGGGAAAATAGGGCAATGGTCCTTATATGAGTTCCTTGAGTCCAACAGGATGAACAACAAAACGCAATCCCACATGGCCACTGATCTCCAGTCTGTAACTGTCCATACAGCGGCTCTAGGATCCAGCCTCAGCTATTCCCTCCCAGAGGATCAATCTTCTTTCTTCAAGTTTCACACAGACTGACTGAATCTCCCAGGTAAGCAGAGAGTTTACACTAGTTGGACTCTAGGCCCACCTCCCCCATATCCCACCATCACAACCTGTCCCCCCTTTTTAATAAGTGAGTATGCCACGAGGTCTACACAGACCTCTGGCCATCTCACTTACATCCATGTTGCTCAGCTGTGAATAGTTTATGGTTCTTCTTGCTGGGACAGTCCATCAGCATTCTGGTGTTGGCTTCCACACTTGTATTGGATGGAAAAGCTGTAGGTAATCCCTTGTAGAGCGATAGGGTTGGAAGGACAAGCTTCCTTTTGTGTACTCCCTCACTCAAACTCGGCTTTCTGCACCCACAAATCGGCATTGTATATCTCCCACATCATTGCCTAGGAGAATGTCTGCAGGAAGGCCGCTCATCACATCGATTATGCATTGTTTTGAACCCAAAGCCATAACCCAGGGTCACACTCGCTCTTGGAATATATCTCTGAGTACCTCCAGCCAATTCAATGGCAATTCCTGGTCCCTATTGAATTGCTTCTGGTTGAATTACTCGGGGATTTGCTATGGTGAGAAAAGCCCCAGTGTCACGAAAACCAACAACTTTTTGGCCATCTAGCACAACCTCCTGTAGATGTTTATGCCGAAGATCATAAGAACGGGTGGCTGTGGCTCGCACTCCATAGATTCCAGGTAGAGAAGTCAACATATCAGAGTCACTTGGCAAATCATCAGGGACAGAATCCAGCTCTTCTCCTGTTGAGGGTGTCTGTAGATAATGAACAGGCAAAGGTGGTCTGCAGCTGTTCTGCCTCTGAACACCTGGACAGTGAGCTTGCAGATGACCAGGCTGCCCACATTGATAACATCTGCGCTGCGTCTCACTCCTTCCAGTTTACCTTCTGGAGAAGTAGGTAGGAGACCTTGGTGACTGATAGGGAGGTGCAGGTGCTGGAGGTAGTTGTCGATTTGGAGGATGACTCCACGGGATACATGGTCATGTGGCCCGCAGATGCCCGGGATGCCCACAGCTATAACATCTTCGCTCTTCTACTTTCTCTCCTCGTCGCATTCCAGAAAATGTGGTAGAAACAACTGGAGGCACATACACACGGGTATCCACATGAGGTGGTGATCTAGGAGGTCGAGGAACATTGGGCACTGAAGGACAAGGAACCTCTGGTGTTGGGGAGCTGGTCATTTTTGCTCCCTCTGCTAGCAGCTTCTTCAACTGAGGCTTGATAGTGAGCACCTCATCAGCTAGAGCTGCAGCTTCCTCCACAGTGGCTGGTCTCCTTTCACGCACCCATTCCCGGATCTCAGCGGGGCACTTGAAGTAAAACTGCTCTTTTAGGAGGACCTGGAGGACGGTCTCCAAGGTTAAGGCCTCCTCTGCCTCCAGCCAACGATACCACAGATGTTTGAGTTTGTGGGCATACATCTTGAAAGACACTTCCTCATCACATGCTAAAGTACGGAATTGAGTCCTGTAAGTGTCTGGCGTTACAGCATAATGTTCTAGAATAGTCTGTTTAATATCCGCATACTCACAGTTCCACCGAGGGTCCATAGCTCTTTAGGCTGCGGCAGCTCCACCCTCTAAGAGCCCAACCAGATGCCGGACGCGCTCCCTTTCTGGGACTTCCATTAATCGACACTGATGCTCAAAGTCCTGGAAGAAGCCCTCAATGTCACCAGCAGCCTCATTAAACTGCTTGAAGTCTTTGCAGGACACTCTGGGAAGTTCCCTCATGGTGGGTGCTGGGGTTACAGTCTGTCTGGAACCTCTAGCGGCTTCCACAGCGAGCTGCTTATCCAGCAATGCCATCTCCTCCATCCTGCGATCCTTCTCTTTAGCTCCACGCATGACCTCCATCTTTTATTCTATGGTGGTCTTCTCTCCCAGCAAGGCCATCTCCTCCTCGTACCACACAACCCACAGACTTTTTTGGGTATTTACCTCCGGCTGCCGTCTTTCTTCCGTTTGCTGGGAGGATCCTTCCTCAGCGTCATTTTGCGAGCAAACTCCTTCCTCCTTCCAGCTGCTCCTTGGAGAGTCCCTTGTAGCTGACTCCCAGTTCACGGGCCTTTGTTTGTAGGTTCACCGCAGTCCAGTTCTTGTACTCTGAGGTTCTGGTTCCAACTGTTGATGGGCCGTTGTCCTCCATTCCTTCTGCTCTGATCCCACCGCTGCCAACCAGTTTGTGACGGGGTGTACAGCAGAGCAAGGAGGGACAACAGGCCAAGGAACAATCCAAAGGGCTTTATTGGAACCACAAAGATAAAGCACCAAACATAAATATAAACCCTTAAAGTCTGCAAGGAGTCCACAACAAAACAAAAGATCCAGGTGCACCGCCTGGTATTCCGATGCCAGGGAAAATAGGACAATGGTCCTTATATGAGTTCCTTGAGTCCAACAGATGAACAACAAAATGCAATCCCACGTGGCCACTGATCTCCAGTCTGTAACTGTCCATACACCGGCTCTAGGATCCAGCCTCAGCTACGGTACGATGTTGTTCCTCATTCACCTGCAGCAGCATACATTGCTGTATGAGAAGCCGCAGGCGCAAGGAACATCTCCTTACCTGCGTCACCGCGGCTCATGCCGGCTATGCGGAAGGAAGGAGGTGGGCGGGATGTTACGTCCCGCTCATCTCCGCCCCCTCCGCTTCTATTGGCCGGCCGCTTAGTGACGTCGCTATGACGCCGAACGCCCCTCCCCCTTGAGGGAGGGATTGTTCAGCGGACACAGCGACGTTGCTGATCAGGTATGTGCGTGTGACGCTGGCAATCGCTAGCGATGTCGCAGCGTGTAAAGTACCCTTTAGACTTTGTTCACACGTGTTTAGAAACCATGAGTTTTGAAGCTTGAATAGCTTCAAAACTCACAGTTTCTAAACACGTGTGAACAAATGCCTGTTTGGGTGGTTGTGGAGGTGATTTTCTTCTCCTGAATGTACTGTATTTTCCGGATTATAAGACGCACTTTTTTTCCCCCAAAACTGAGGGTAAAATGGGGGTGCGTCTTTTAATCTGGATATGGCTTACCGGAGCGGTGGTGGTGTAGTGGGGTCACAAGAGGTAGGGTCAGCGATACTGAGGGCTCAGAGGAGGGGGTGTCACTGCAGTGGCGCAGCTCAGGAGGATCACAGGACGAGAGTCGGTGATGCAGCTGGCACCATTGATCTGACAGAGGGCTGCGGGCTCCATTGATTCAATGGACTTCAAGAAAATGGCTGCAGAGGCGGCGCATGCGCAGATTGACAGATGCACTTCAAGAAAATGACTTTGGAGTCCTATCTGCGCAAGGCCATTTTTCTTAAGTCAATCTCGTAAACTGTGGGCAATTCAATGGGGCCCACAGTCTGCCGGCAGATCAATGGCAGATTAGTGATACCCACAAACCCTCAGAATCGGTGACTCTCCTGAGCCGTGACACCCCCTTCTCCAAGACTGCAGACCTTCCCGAGCTGCTCCACCACTCCCGCCACCCCCCCCCCCCCCCCCCCCCCGGTGAGATACTATAAGATGCACTAGGATTACAAGACAGACTCTCATTTAACATTGAAAAATATTTTTTTCCTTTTTTCCTACTCTAAATTTGGGGTGCGTCTTATAAAATGAAAAATACGGTATTTGCTAAGCGTATTAGAATTTTTTCCCCTGAACTTCTATTTTTAGATTTTTGATTGTACAGTGCCTAAATTAAAGAGGTTTCCTTCAGGATACACTTCAAAGAAGTGATATGCACCTTCTTTCCAAATCTTTCTAAATATTCATATTAAGAGCAAGGTGGATTTGGTATAGAAATAAATTAGGAGAGTTTTCCAAGAATTTTTGAAGACGCTTTTGAGGAGCATTTTGGAGACGTTCTGCTCCAAAAGATCCTCCAAAAGATCCTCCAAAAGATCCTCCAAAAACTCAGTGTGAACATAATCTTGTAAAATGGTCTTTTCATTCCACTTCATTAGGCTAGGTGCAGAGGAACATATTTTTAGTCTGAGCGCTATCAGACAAAACATCAGATATCACTCGGACAATGTTAGTCTATGAGAACATGTGCATGCCAAATTTTTTCCTCTGGAGAGAGTCTCCCTGGGGAAAAAATGGCTGCATGCCTCAGTTTGATCCAATATTTGAATTCTATGGTTACTGATTGGTTGCAGGGTTAATTGACTGATAGAATGAACATCATGTCTTTCCTTGGCATGACGTTGCTTTTATCAGTCACCGGACCTTGCAGCCAATTACTGGTGTCACATGGTGTTTGGCTCTAAACTCGCCAAGTGTCATGACAGCATCAGGTGCTCTTCAGATTACAGACTCTGACACTCCTCAGTATGCTTTACTTGATGCTTCTGAGTTGCACAGTCAGGCTCGGGCGTCGACCAGCTGTGTGCTCATTAGTGATCGGACTAGCAGGAGTTCATTTCTGCAGACTTGCTGGTTACCTTTTGGATCACATGTTGTGGGAGACCTATCACAGGTACCCCCTGCTTTTTTAATATGGAGGAATCTGTCTTCCCATGTCAACTATAGCTTTCGCTAACTGGTCCGTGTACCGTTGTGTTCTTGTTACTGGTGATTTATTGTGTACTACTTGGTGTGCTGTGGAAATTCTCTCATCATCTTATTTCCTTCCTGCTCTTTATTTCCTCTTGATCACGTATTGTATTAAATCTCCATGTGTGTTAACTATGTGATTGAGTTTCGGTTTCCCTATTTTGTCTATATCTGTGGGTTTATCAATCTTGTCTGAGTCCAATCTTGGGGTGGGGGAGAGGGGGTATTAGGGCAGGGCTGGCCAGGAGCAGGGTAAGAAAAGTGGTCCAGATATTGTCACCTTTAGAAGTATCTCTGGGAATACAGACAGCTGTTGCTGGTGATTTACTCTGTCTTACTTGGTGTGCTGTGGAAATCCCTTCATTGCATAGTTACTTCCTTCCTGCTCTTTATTTCGTCTTGATCAAATATTGCTTTATATCTCTATGTGTGCTAGCTGTGTGATCGAGTTTTGCTTTCCATGTTTTGTCCATATTTGTGGTTTCAACACTCTTGTCCTGGACCTACCTTGGGGTGGGGAAGAGGGGGGAATTAGATCAGAGCTGGCCAGGAGCAGGGTAAGGAAGGCGGACCAGATATTGTCACCATTAAACGTATCTCTAGGCGTAGAGACAGCCCCTAGCCTGAGGGCCAGTCTTGGAGCACCAGTCCCCCTTGACAGCAGGTGACTGAACGGATGGGACATCAGCACTACCGGTCCTTGTAGGGGCCATCAAGGAGGTCGGATTAAAGCAACGAGCATTGGAGTTGTAAATAACACTTTCTTTATTTTAGAATGACCCCTTCGCTTTTCGAAAGTCCTTCAAGAGCCTATTATATCCAAACCAACAATTACAATGTATCCAAAGCTGCCGAATATCCCAAACTTAATGCCAATAATAACACGGCGCATCACTTTACCCAACGCAGTCATAATTATTCATGAACATTGTAATAATTCTACATAAATATAAATTAATTCTAAATATCTCGGGTCGAGACTGCGAGATTTGCATGCGCCTAAATATTTGTTGATTGCCGTCTTTAGGGATAGAGCAGATTAGAGAGCTTACATTGCCATTCAATCTCCGCATCTGCAGTTAGGTTACAGTGTTACCAAACACAAATTAATCATCTGAAGGAAATTCATATGCATAAGTTGTATAGATCAACACAAGACCAGAGTAAAGGATAATGGCAAAATGTTTGAAGTTCTTCTCTCATAAATCATCATGCATTATTTAATGCCAGTCAATTATTTAGATGATGGGATGAAGACGACGCTTTGTGTTAGGGCAGCGCATTGTCAGTGGAGACATTCAGGTGGACGTGGAACATAAAAGGTGAAATATAGTATATCCCTACATCCTTAGTCATAAATTAATCACATACAAGCTACAATTAAATAATAGAAAAGAGAAAAGCAACAAAAGTACAAAATAATAATATCAATGTGATTAGGTGATATGGGGGGGGTTGTGTATCACTATGTGTAGGTTCATGTGACGCCCTGGCCTATCAGGTCATCACAGGGTATTGTGCAATCTGCCCTTCTGTGCAATATCCACCCCCTCCTTGGTTATGGGTCCCCAACTAAGGGTGTTGCCAACATCAGCCAATCAAAATCCAATGAACACTCTGCACCACACCCACCAGACACACCAGTGGACGGCCTGAGTGGAGTAGGGTCGCCCAATTGGTGGGTTGGTAAGGGGAGGTCAGGAGTGTCAGGGGGAGAGGAAGTGTAAGGAGTGAAGGAGAGAGGAGGTCAGGAGTCGGGCTCCTTGGAAGTCACTAGGTAGCAGACGGTGGTCTGGGCCTAGTAGGAGCTGGACCCCCGATTGCAGGGGATCGTGACAAGGGGCCAAAAACCGAATCAAATTACTAAGGTAATTATCAATTCAAAAACTAAAACCAAAAAAACGAATCAAATTACTAAGGTAATTATCAATTCAAAAACTAAAATCAAAAACCGAATCAAATTACTAAGGTAATTATCAATTCAAAAACTAAAACCAAAAAAACGAATCAAATTACTAAGGTAATTATCAATTCAAAAACTAAAACCAAAAACCGAATCAAATTACTAAGGTAATTATCAATTCAAAAACTAAAACCAAAAAACCGAATCAAATTACTAAGGTAATTATCAATTCAAAAACTAAAACCAAAAAAACGAATCAAATTACTAAGGTAATTATCAATTCAAAAACTAAAACCAAAAACCGAATCAAATTACTAAGGTAATTATCAATTCAAAAACTAAAACCAAAAAAACGAATCAAATTACTAAGGTAATTATCAATTCAAAAACTAAAACCAAAAACCGAATCAAATTACTAAGGTAATTATCAATTCAAAAACTAAAAATAGTGACAAGTGGCACGGAACTGTCGAGGAGGACAGCCGGTGGCCTTGAACCATCACCAGGCTGGGACCAGGCACGACGGGGTACGTAGACCCTAAGGGGCACTTTGCACACTACGACATCGCAGGTGCGATGTCGGTGGGGTCAAATTGAAAGTGACGCACATCCAGCCTCGCTATCATATATCATAGTGCGTAAAGCCTTTTTGATACGATTAACGAGCGCAAAAGCGTCGTAATTGTATCATCGGTGTAGCGTCGGACATTTCCATGATTTGGAAATGACCGATGTTACGATGTTGTTCCTTGTTCCAGCGGCAGCACACATCGCTGTGTGTGAAGCCGCAGGAGTGAGGAACATCTCCTTACCTGCATCCTGCGGCTCACGTCAGCTATGCGGAAGGAAGGAGGTGGGCGGAATGTTTACGTCCTGCTCATCTCCGCCCCTCCGCTTCTATTGGCCATCTGCCGTGTGACATCGCTATGATGCCGCACGACCCGCCCCCTTAATAAGGAGGGTCGCCGGCCAGAGCGACGTCGCAGGGCAGGTGAGTGCATGTGAAGCTGGCGTAGCGATAATGTTTGCTACGGCAGCTATCACCATGATATCGCAGCTGCGACGGGGGCGGGGACTATCGCGCACGGCATCACAGCATCGGCTTGCGATGTCGTAGTGTGCAAAGGGCCCCTAAGTCAGGGAGTAGCTTCAGGCAACCTGACAATTGACCCAACGAGAACGGAGCCTTCAAGATCCGCTCTCCACCCGCTCCAAAATCGGGGTACTAGTGCAACGAGGGGGATAGGACTTTCCACTAAAACGGTCCAGGAAATCCCAAGCGTGAACCCTGAAAACAAGCTCCCTTAGTTAGCCACACTGGGGAGCGGGACCCGACTAGTTCTACACTACAGGGGCCAACTAGGAAGAGAACTTAGTGCCAAGAGAAAGGTCACAGATCATCAGGCAACACCAGTGGGAACGGGACCCAAACGTGCTCCCCTCGGCGGCAGTGGTGTCCAGAACTTTGGTTTACCAAGTTGTCGGTGTCAGCTTTATGGACTGAGTGAGTACGCAAGTGACCCTTACACTCCCAACGGCACTCCCCAACACCATCACCAAGTCCCGGGGCATTCCCCTTACCTGTGGAGGGGTTAAACACCTAGCTGCCCACTCCATCGCCTCCGGTACTCCCAGCTGCAGCGGTGATACTCCATCTTACCACGCACCACGGGTGGCGTCACGAACTTTAAATATACAATTCCCTGTAAATACCCCCTTTATTTGAGTGACCGCACGACCCTCGGGTCCAGATGCCTCTCGAGGCACCATGAATCCGGATCTGAGCAGCCCAGCTGCTGACGCCAGGGCGGCACATTCATATTTTAGGAGCCTTGTTCCATTCATTCTGTGTATTCCTTATCTTGTCTGCAAGTTAATTAACTTAGCTCAGTTACCATTTGCTTTCTTTTTGTTAAACCCCCCATTTCTTGACTGTCCATTGTTTACTCCCCAGCTCTCCAAATACTGGGACTCACCCCCTACAGTGTTTCTGTCCCTAGGTCTGGGGGAGAGGGGCCTGTAATCCACCCAAACTCTCTGCTTACGTGGGGGATTATTCAGTCTGTCTGAAAACTTCAAGAGAGAAGCAGGAAGATTCATCCTCTGTGGGAGAAGCTGAGGCTCCTCAGAGAAACATGGACATTTATCATTTACTGGACTATATTCGTGTTTCTGGATTATTTTAGCCTCTGTATGGTGGATTATTTTATGGACCGTCTGATTTTGCTTAGAATAAATATTCTTTGGATTGCTCTTTTGATTGTGTGATATCGGTGAAGGACCCCGTGACAAACAATAATGAAGAAATTCACAAATGAAAGTCTCGGAAATCATCTCTGGCTCCCTGTAGGCTAAGACTTGAACTAGTGGTGTAATGGACATCTTTAGGTTATGTTCCCACTACTATATTTTCCCATAATCTTTCTTTTTGATCAACATTATTTACAGAGTTTTAATTTTTTTTGGCTCTCTGATAACATGGAAACCCAGTGGTAACTTGATGATAAGCTTTGCCGTACTGTCACGTTCAAGATATCAACCTTCTGTGTAGTATTTGATCCTGTACCAAGAAGCCTCCTGAGTTCCACCAATCTTGTGAGGTTTGGACATGAGTTGACTTCAATCTCTGAAAGGAACAGTTATGCCAATTAGTGATGAGTGGGCACTACCATGCTCGAGTGCTTGGTACTCGTAACTAGTGATGAGTGGGCACTACCATGCTCAGGTGCTTGTACTCGTAACTAGTGATGAGTGGGCACTACCATGCTTGGGTGCTCGGTTCTCGTAACTAGTGAGGAGCAAGCACTACCATGCTCGGGTGCTCAGTATTCGTAACTAATGATGAGCGGGCACTACCATGCTTGGTTGCTCGGTACTCGAAACGAGCAGGTCGGACATTCGGACTAATGTCGACTGCCGAGCATAGCCAAAGTCAATGGGAAACCCAAGCATTTTTATGGAAGATTTTCCAAAAAAATGTTCAAGTTTCTTATTGACTTCCATACTTGGTACTTATACTTAGTATACTTATACTACTTATACTTGGTACTTGAGTTGAGTCCACTCGAGTGTCTGGCTCATCACTAGTTACGAGTACTGAGCACCTGAGCATGGTAGTGCTCGCTCATCACTAGTTACAAGTACAGAGCACCCGAGCATGGTAGTGCCCGCTCATCACTAGTTATGAGTACTGAGCACCTGAGCATGGTAGTGCTCGTTCATCACTAGTTACCAGTACTGAGCACCCGAGCATGGTAGTGCCTGATCATCACTAGTTATGAGTACCCGAGCATGGTAGTGCCCGCTCATCACTAGTTACGAGTACAGAGCATCCGAGGATGGTAGTGCCCACTCATCACTAGTTACGAGTACAGAGCACCCGAGCATGGTAGTGCCCGCTCATCACTAGTTACGAGTACTGAGCACCTGAGCACGGTAGTGCCCGCTCATCACTAGTTACCAGTACTGAGCACCCGTGCATGGTAGTGCCCACTCATCACTAGTTACCAGTACCGAGCACCCGAGCATGGTAGTGCCCGTTCATCACTAGTTAAGGGTACAGAGCACCTGAGCATGGTAGTGCCCGCTCATCACTAGTTACCAGTACTGAGCACCCGTGCATGGTAGTGCCCGTTCATCACTAGTTAAGGGTACAGAGCACCTGAGCATGGTAGTGCCCGCTCATCACTAGTTACGAGTACAGAGCACCCAAGCATGGTAGTGCTCGCTCGTCACTTGTTACGAGTACTGAGCACCCGAGCATGGTAGTGCCCGCTCATCACTAGTTACGAGTACCGAGCACCCGAGCATGGTAGTGCCCGCTCATCACTAGTTACGAGTACCGAGCACCCGAGCATGGTAGTGCCCGCTCATCACTAGTTACCAGTACTGAGCACCTGAGCATGGTTGTGCCCGCGCATCACTAGCCCCAATCTCTTTGGTCCACATTCAATGTGTCTAGCCTTAGTTTGATAGGAAACCGACCCACAACACTTTGGCCCTAAGCAACAAGATTCCTTTGATTCTAATACTGCACTCAGGTGTGTCTCTGGTTTGTTTTTATCTCAGACACAGCTCTGTTTATAATGAACCTGAATATTCCCAATGGGATAATTTAGACCATTGCGGGCAATAATGCTGAGACTTTCCAATTTCCTCGAGATATGTGCACACAACATCTTTAAGACGTCGGCAAACATGTTGAGTTATTCAAGGTGAAGAAGCTTCAGGAAAATGGCAGCTGTCTTTTTCCCGAAGCATCATCTCCGGTGTCCTTTCAGTCGTTTTTGTAGCTAATCCACCGCCAATATGTTTTTATGAAACTTAAAGCTAGAAATTGATAGCATCTTCCAAATGGAAGTCATCGGCAGAATGAACATGCTACTACTTTTAGCCAGATCACGTCTTTCAAAGATTGAAGCGGTTAGAAGAGGGAACATGTGCATAGCAAGTTGTTTTGACATTGCTGTGCATTATGTTCATTCTTTGTAGCACTTTTTTCATGTGGCTTCAAGGTGGGATCCATCTGAAGAAGACGTTGTGTGCACATACCTTCAAACTCTACTTCATGAGTCAGTCCTAAGCCCAATCATTAGCGATTAAGTGGCTTTACATCTCCGGTAGGTCTCACTACACTTACTTTCCAAACAGCATTACTTTTCAATTATTTTTCAAGAAGTCTATAAAGGTTCTTTACATAATTACAATGGGTAATTCTGTAAAATATAGGTATGGTCATTTTTGCTCTGGACCAAAAGTAGACTTCTACCAAAGATCATTGGCTCTCATTGTGCCAAGAAGGTCTCCAAGTTCCACTCACTCTTGTCTCTTTGGTCCATACCAAAATACTCCTTGATATTACACTGCCCCAAAATGGGAAATATAAGCTAAGACACCAGGATCACCCAAAAATGACCCAAAATGACCACTTTTGGACAGGGGTGGTATGAACACCAATTCTATTTGTGGTTAAGATGCTGGAATTGTCTAGACAAAATCTGGGCTCTTGGCAAGTAGGGCACAAGAGGAGAAGAACCACTTCTTTAATCCTTTTCTATGTCGGTAGAGTCCACAGATAAGATATCCCAGTGGTTTCTTCATTAATTTATAGTTTTTCATACTTGAGTTTTAATCCAACCTGTTAGGGCATCCTTAGACAAAACTACTTAAAGGTAAGAAATCGAACTTTCGACAAACAGTTCTTCTTAGTTCCTGTAAGAACCCTTGAATAAAACCACCATAAATTGTGATGTAAAAACCTTCTAATTCTTCATATATATTTTGAATCCTCCTTCCTCAGCCTTATTGCTCCATTTTTACAAAAGTATACCAGATACAAGGAAATACTGGTAATTGTATACGTGATACAACCCCTAATTTGAGACAGATTACCTAAACTAGGTCATGGAGAGTTACAAAACGTCTTCTTCCTTCCAGTCCTAAATGTAGGGAACGCCGTAATAAAATATGCTGGATATTTGTATTCTTTGTACTAGTAATGTATAAAAAAGCATAAAATTATGTAAAAGTATAGCTATAATCAAGGTTTAGAAATAAGGTTTTGTTGATGGTCGCTAGAATGTAACCCGTGTGGCCTGTGATTGGGTGATACTGCTGATGTGGCTGGTGCAATTCTAAGAATAATTCTATATGAAGGGACATTTTTCACGCAAAATGTGTACAATTTAGGAGCTTTGTTTCCATTCCTAGCTCTGGACACTCAGACACAAAGGAACATATAGTCTTGGAGTTATAAATAAGGTACAAATAAAACAATGTAGTTATAATTGTACCGCCCCTAAGCAGACGAGCTGCTCGGATCCGAGATTGCTGTGGTTCGAGGGCCCTGACCCAGGGCTCAGCGGGCACTCAAAATAAAAAGGGGACTATTTACAGGGGAATAGCTCGTGACACCACCTGCGGGTTGCGGTAAGAAGGGAGTACCGCCGCTGCCGAGGGGCAGATTATGTGGGGGCAGCTAGGTGACAGTTCCCTCCGCAGCTAGGGAGGCCCTGCGACTCTGCAAGGTTAGTGGATGGTGTTGTGCAGGCTTGCAGGGAGGGGGCAGTGTACTCACTCAGGTTGATGTTAGATGCAGCCAATGAAGCAGACTCACACACTGTAGTAAACCAAAGTCTCTGGGTACCACTGCAACTGCGGGGAGCCCGTCCGGGTGTCCGCTCCCACCGGTATCACTTTAATGGTCCGCAGCCTGCCTCCATGCACAATTTTAGTTGTTCTTGTGACCCTTTGGCCTGAAGCTGTCAGAGTCCCGCTCTCTATATGTAGGGGAGCTATGCTCTCGATGGCTGGCACTTGGGATCTCAGTGGGTCGCATAAGCTGGAAAACCTTATAGCCCTCGTTGTGCTGATGCCTTCGATCTCTGAGCTCTTGGGGAAGTTCATAAAGAGACTATCCTCCACAGGTTAATTATCAAAGCACTTGAAGCTTTTCCCTGATCTATGGTCCTGTACCCTGCTGTGCTAGGTACCGGTCTGGTTACTGGACTTTCCTGTGCCGACCATTCTCCAAAACTAAGTCAGCACACTCCTTTCCAATACCATGCGACCGGGTCTCCGACTCCTCTGGTCCCGGACCACTGTCTGCGACCCAACTTAGGTCACTCCAGGGAGCTACAACTCCCCAGCTCCTCACTCTTTGAGGGCTACTACTCCTCTTCATCTCTAATCTGAAAACTGACTTCCTTCCCTCCCACCAGTCTACCTGACCCCTAGGTGGGTAGCCCTTTTCCAGCTAGACCAACCCACTGGTGTGTCTGACAGGTCATGATGTGAGGTGTGGTTGGGATTTGTGGTGCTGATGGGAGTGATACCGGTTTTCAGGAACCTGGAACCATGGGGGGTAGGTCCTGCATCATAGAAAGAGAGGATGCTACACGATGATATAGTCAGGGGCGTCACATAATTGTACAGTAGAATAATATAATAAAAAAATCGAACGACCCAAGCAATATTGGGGTGCAGGCTTAAAATGCATAAATCAATTGAATTCATCTCTAATTTTACAAATATTAACAGCAAACCCTAAATAGAAAGGTGCAGGAGCCACACCTCTACTTATTCAACAAACCCTAAATAGAAAGGTGCAGGAGCCACACCTCTAGTTATTCAACAAACCCTAAATAGAAGGGTTCAGGAGCCACACCTCTACTTATTCAACAAACCCTAAATAGAAGGGTGCAGGAGCCATACCTATACTTATTCAACAAACCCTAAATAGAAGGGTACAGGAGACACACCTCTACTTATTCAACAAACCCTAAATAGAAGGGTGCAGGAGACACACCTCTACTTATTCAACAGACCCTAAATAGAAGGGTGCAGGAGCCACACCTCTACTTATTCAACAAACCCTAAATAGAAGGGTGCAGGAGCCACACCTCTACTTATTGAACAAACCCTAAATAGAAGGGTGCAAGAGACACACCTCTACTTATTGAACAAACCCTAATTAGAAGGGTGCAGGAACCACACCTCTACTTATTCAACAAACCCTAAATAGAAGGGTTCAGGAGACACACCTCTAGTTATTCAACAAACCCTAAATAGAAGGGTGCAGGAGACACACCTCTAGTTATTCAACAAACCCTAAATAGAAGGGTTCAGGAGCCACACCTCTACTTATTCAACAAACCCTAAATAGAAGGGTGCAGGAGACACACCTCTACTTATTGAACAAACTCTAAATAGAAGGGTGAAGGAGCCACACCTCTACTTATTCAACAAACCCTAAATAGAAGGGTGAAGGAGCCACACCTCTACTTATTCAACAAACCCTAAATAGAAGGGTGCAGGAGACACACCTCTACTTATTGAACAAACTCTAAATAGAAGGGTGCAGGAGCCACACCTCTACTTATTCAACAAACCCTAAATAGAAGGGTGCAGGAGCCACACCTCTACTTATTCAACAAACCCTAAATAGAAGGGTGCAGGAGCCACACCTCTACTTATTCAACAAACCCTAAATAGAAGGGTGCAGGAGCCACACCTCTACTTATTCAACAAACCCTAAATAGAAGGGTGCAGGAGACACACGTCTACTTATTGAACAAACCCTAAATAGAAGGGTGCAGGAGACACACCTCTACTTATTGAACAAACCCTAATTAGAAGGGTGCAGGAACCACACCTCTAGTTATTCAACAAACCCTAAATAGAAGGGTTCAGGAGCCACACCTCTACTTATTCAACAAACCCTAAATAGAAGGGTGCAGGAGACACACCTCTACTTATTGAACAAACTCTAAATAGAAGGGTGAAGGAGCCACACCTCTACTTATTCAACAAACCCTAAATAGAAGGGTGAAGGAGACACACCTCTACTTATTCAACAAACCCTAAATAGAAGGGTGCAGGAGACACACCTCTACTTATTGAACAAACTCTAAATAGAAGGGTGCAGGAGCCACACATCTACTTATTCAACAAACCCTAAATAGAAGGGTGCAGGAGCCACACCTCTACTTATTCAACAAACCCTAAATAGAAGGGTGCAGGAGCCACACCTCTACTTATTCAACAAACTCTAAATAGAAGGGTGCAGGAGCCACACCTCTACTTATTCAACAAACCCTAAATAGAAGGGTGCAGGAGCCACACCTCTACTTATTCAACAAACCCTAAATAGAAGGGTGAAGGAGCCACACCTCTGCAGATCCCACAAATTCTAAATAGAAGGTTATAGGAACCACACCCCTGCTGATCTCACAAACCCTAAATATAAGGGTGCAGGAGCCACACCCTGCTGATGCCATAAACAAAAAGGGTTCAGGAACAACATTTCAACTAATCTAATGTTACTGGACTATCCTAAGGATTGGTTAATAATATTAGGCTCTTGCAAAAACATCTTTAAAAACATTTTAATACAATAACATCAAATTTCCAAAAATGTCACAACTATTGGAATACAGTGATTCTTTTGGAAAACAGATCCATGAGCAAATCACTGACAGTGCATGATAGAAATGTTATTGTAAAAAAAAACTTAGCAAATTAGTCATCATTGTAGGCTTTACAATATAAGTGGTTTAGGCAGAGAACCAAAAATAGTGTGCCGGGTACTGTGTGTCTCTGGTCATTTGCTGTAGCTGTCTTGTCTTGAGACATCCTCGTAGCATGGCTGGGCATGCATCTGGCTTGCGAGTGTCTACAGCCTGACTGGTTTTTGATCTTGATGAGTATATTATTTGACAGCTTTCTTGGTCGTTTTGCAATAAATTCTGCTTGGAATAAAGTTAGCAAATGTTGGCAGTTTTATAGTGTTTAAGGAGTCAGTAAAAGCTAAAATGTACTTAAATCTAGTGCAATTAACAATATTTGCAATATACTGAAACACGGTGGCTCCTAAAGAGCCTCAGAAAGGTTAGGTCCCTAGTTATAGTTGACCCCAAGGGCTTGTATATGGTAGAGGGCAAGACAAGCAGAGTTTAGTCTTCGTTGGTTCCATCCAATTTGCTCCAAGTTGCCAAAATAGGCAAGAGCGCCCTATCCCAAAAAATTGGCATGGCGTGGGCCGAGCAAATAACAGGTTCCTTAATTTTTATAGTTTGTTATGACAGTCCTTCTTTTCTGGGTATGCCACTGCTTGTCTACACCTCCTTGATTACACAAAACATTGAGAAATGTAAGTACAACCTTTTTCCATGACCAAGACCATTCTTGTTAGGTCTCACCTGGATAGGTGGCTCCTCAAAGACTTTAGTCCAGAAAATCAGTTCTTACGCAACAAAGACATCTGGTGTTGGCGTTGCAGAGCACTCGTGTTGGAACCATCGAGGTTAATGTGGCTGACAGCAAATGGAGGAACAACTGGGACTCGAGAAACCGAAGAAGGAAAATTGAAGTCATGGCAAGTCTCTAATCAAAAACTGGTGCAGCAAAGTTGAGACACTATAAGTTCACCCGCAACAGCAGCAATGAAGAGATAACTAAGTGACTACTCCTCTCTGCCAATCCCTTCACTGGCTTCCCATTGCCCAATGACTCCAACTCAGAACCCGAATCATGACCTACAAAGCCATCCACAACCTGTCTCCTACTTACATCTATGATCTAGTCTCCCGGTACTTACCTGCACGTAGCCTTCGATCCTCACAAGATCTCATTCTCTACTCCCCTCTCATCTCCTCTTCCCACCATCGCATCCAAGATTTCTCCCGTGCCTCCCCATACTCTGGAATGCTCTGCCACAACATATCAGACTCTCGCCTTCCATGACAAGCTTCAAGAGGAACCTGTAGACCCACCTCTTCCGACAACCCTCACCTATTGTATACTCACCCATCCCTTGTAGACTGTGAGGCCTCGTGGGCAGGGACCTCTCTCCTCCTGTAGACTGTGAGCCCTCGCGGGCAGGGACCTCTCTCCTCCTGTAGATTGTGAGCCCTCACGGGCAGGGACCTCTCTCCTCCTGTAGATTGTGAGCCCTTGCTGGCAGGGTCCTCTCTCCTCCTATACCAGTCTGTGCCTTGTATTGTTTATAATTATTGTACTCGTCCCTATTATGTATACCCCTTTCACATGTAAAATACCATGGAATAAATGGTGCTATAATAATAATAATAAATAATAATAATATGTGAGGGACCTAGCTAGTTATTTTGAATCAGTCCTAGAAGTTTACCTCGAGACCGATACTGTTCTTCCGATTTTACATGAGCCCCAAGTGTGATGCCACGCCATTACCTAGACATTTTCCCATGGAACTGGTTTTCGGAGAGAACATGGTGCCTATTGGAGGGCATGAGTTCTTTTCGGCTTGGTTCTAAGATCTCACACTACAACCTGGTGAAACAATGACCCAAGAAGAGGATTCCAAGAGATTTGCAACATAGAAGCAGTCATAACTACATAGAAGATCTCATACTATAACCTGGGAAAACAATGAACGAAGAAGAGGCTTCCGAGAGGTCTGCAACATACAGTAGAAGGAGTCATACCGGGGAGCATAATCATATAGAAGAGCGCCGATTGCACCATCCAGACAGGTATTCCTCCTGGCACCTAGTTGATATTCTGCGCACCAGCCTCCTCTGCTGATTTACCTGAAACAAGGCCTTATTTTAAATAAAATGCATGATCTAATGCCGGTGCCTCCCGTGCATATTACATTATCATCATGCAATTAGCATAACTATGAGAGATCAAAGAGAGCCGAATGCTATTGCTGAAAGTGACCTATTATTATCTGTAAGATTACATTTTACGCTAGAATGAAATGAATTCTGTCAGGACGCCGGCCCTTTGAAAGAAGACAATGCATCATTGTTCCGCTTTTTATAGTTTGGAAGACGGCACTTTCAGATAAAGAGAGTTTTGTTTGCAAAAACAAGTAATCCGAAACGTAACATGAAAGAAATAGATGTTTTGCTAATGCTGGAATAGCAAATGTGCCTATCCAGAAATAACAAAGATATGCAAAGGGGGAAGCATTACTCCAAGGTGACTGATGGAAATCAGGTGGTTTATGTAATATCTTCTCCCCTCACACATTACTTTATTGATTCTACATCTCAGATGCTTTGTCTGATGAGATCTGAGAATTTTCATGGATTATTTAGGAGTAGTGATGAGCGGACTCACAGATAATCGGGACCCGTCGGTCCGGGAGATCCAGTTTTTATAATTTAGTTCCGGGCTGGATTCCAGTCCTCATATAAGTCTATGGGGACCAGAATCCGGTGCTGAAAAAATGGTGGTAGAAGGGATCCCCCTATCCCTTCTACCACCATTTTTTGCTGGAAACAATGGTGCACCATTGAGCACTAAACTTTCCAATAATATTACAGGAACCATGACAGCGCTCAATGCACCAGTTACAAACCAATAGGGTTCATTGGCCACTGTTTGTGTGGTCATGTTATGGATCCATTACAGCATAAGATTGCAAGCTCTGCTGGTGAGGTGGGTTCTCTAAGGGGTACTTTGCATGTTGCGACATCGATACTGCGATCTCGTTGGGGTCAAATCGAAAGTGATGCGCATCCGGCGCCAGTAACGACGTCGCAACGTGTAAAGCCTAGATGCACCGATAAAGGATCGCAAAAGCGTCGTAAATCGGTGATCTGTGTAGTGTCGGTCATTTTCATAATTTCGCTGCAGCGACAGGTACTATGTTGTTCCACGTTCCTGCGGCAGCACACATCGCTGTGTATGAAGCCGCAGGAGCGAGGAACATCGCCTTACCTGCGTCCCGCCTGCAATGAGGAAGAAGGAGGTGGGCGGGATGTTTACGTCCCGCTCATCTCCGCCCCTCCGCTTCTATTGGCCGCCTGCCATGTGACGTTGCTGTGACGCCGCACGACCGCCCCCTTAGGAAGAAGGCGGGTCGCCGGCCAGAGCGACGTCGCAGGGCAGGTAAGTGTATGTGAAGCTGCCGTAGCGATTGTTTGCTACGGCAGCTATCACAAGATCTGCGACGGGGGCGGGGACTATCGCACTCGGCATCGCTACCATCAGCTAGCGATGTCACAGTGTGCAAAGTACCCCTAAGCCATAGATAAAGTTTAGTGACAATAACCAATACTAACGGCACAATTGGAAGGAATTACCTAGCGGTACACAAATCACTGAGGACCAGGTCAGCGGTGAGGCAGATAAACACAGCAAGAAATACCAGAAGACAGAAACCTAAGGGTGTAAATACACACAGGAACTGTAGATGGATAGTCAGTACAGAACCTGCAAAAAATAGTGATTAATGGCAGACGTGTGCTTTCAGCAAACAGATGGTCAATGGCAGAGACATAGGAAATCAGTAAACAAATGGCTAATCACAAGCAGAAAACATGAACAGATAAACTGGATAATTACTTATAAAAAAGATTAGACACTAAGGGGTACTTTGCACACTGCAACATCAAAGCTGATTGTAGCGATGCCGAGCGCGATAGTCCCCGCCCCCGTCGCAGATGCGATATCTTGTGATAGCTGCCATAGCGAACATTATCGCTACAACAGCTTCACATGTACTTACCTGCCCTGCGACGTCGCTCTGGCCGGCGACCCGCCTCCTTCCTAAGGGGTCGGGTCGTGCGGCGTCACAGCGACGTCACACGGCAGGCAGCCAATAGAAGCGGAGGGGCGGAGATGAGCGGGACGTAAACATCCCGCCCACCTCCTTCTTTCCTCATTGCAGGTGGGATGCAGGTAAGGTGATGTTCCTCGCTCCTGTGGCTTCATACACAGCGATGTGTGCTGCCGCAGGAACGAGGAACAACATCGTACCTGTCGCTGCAGCGAAATTATGAAAATAAATGACACTACACAGATCACCGATTTACGACGCTTTTGCGATAGTTTATCAGTGTATCTAGGCTTTACACGTTGCCACGTCGTTACTGGCGCCGGATGTGCGTCATTTTCGATTTGACCCCAACGAGATTGCAGTAGCAATGTCGCAACGTGCAAAGTACCCCTGATTCAGTGGTGTTGTGAAGTATACAGCACCAGTATAAGAGAAAAACAATTTTTTTGCTTTCGGCAGACAATTGGTTAACCTCAGGTCTGAGCTAGGAAGTAAAAGTAGATAAGTGATGAACAAGCAGGAGTTTGCTGAAGAAGTGATTAGCCAGTTTAGTGAAATGGTTGGTGAGGCAAACTCCAGAAGTACAAATGGAACCAAATGCAAATCTACTGAATACTCAGGCAGCACATAGGTGACTGGGTGATGGTGTGAAAAACCGGTGTGCTATTACATAAAGTGAACTGGTTTTAGGGAAAGGAACCAAGAGCTGGAAACTGAGCCAGGACAGATGAGTAAGACATAAATGTCATGGCTCCAACCGATGATTTCTGGATGGATGGTTGTCTGGTGTCTCGGCTCCTTTGTTAAGGTTTCTTACTGAGTCATTGGTATTGCTATTTCCTGTAGTTTGTGTGAATCCTTTTCCAGTTATCTCCTATGTTATTTTGTCTAAGTTTGGGCGGGTTTCCATGTATTTTGTTATTCCTTTTGTTTTTTTTTTTGTCTTCCATCATTCCTGTATGACTGTGTTTGCACGTTCCTAGCCCTGTGTTTCACCCTCTGCTTGTGTTCACATCTTTGATGTTTATTGGGTTTTTTTTGTGTTACACTTGTTTTTGTCGCATAGGGTGCAGTTAAGGTCACTCAGGGTCAGCTATTGATGAGTGGGGGTACCATTATGTGATCATAGGGTGCCAACCTCCGCTGTCAGTTAAGGACACATCAGGGTCAGGTCTAGGACAAGTACTAGCCTGCTGTGGGACCTGTGGATTTCTGGTTTTACATCTCCCCTGGGTTGTCCATCGCTGTGAGAGTGGTAGGGTTTGGCCGTAACAATAAATTACATCTTTCTGCTGCAATGATGGAACAGAAACAGGGAATACATAACACAGAGAGAATGGCAATCTGATTTGTTTGAGATTTCTTCCCCATCTCAGAAAAAATACTGATATATAAAAGTGCATTAAAAAATACAATGTTGAAAATATGGTTCTTCAATGCACAGACCTTTGCCAAGTTTGCAATCAATAGTCCTTTGAATCAATGCATTTTTCTTTTCTAAGATTAATTGACCCTAGATCTGTAATACACTAACAAATAGTGATATAACAGAGAGTTTCCATATGGTCCCAATGGTGATGACATTGGAGATGTTTAAGGTCTGTTGTTTAAGCAACATCAACCCCAAAGGCAAATGTTTATCCATTTCTAAGCTCTACAGTCCGTCTTCCATAGCAATTGTTTGACACAAATTTCCAGTGGAAGGTTTCAGGCTGTAGCAGATACTAGATGCAGCTGGATCACATGGAGGAGAGTTCATTAATGTAGACACATGGTTCGTGATATTTGCAACCAAACACGAACATCAAATGAAGGGACCTCGCGAGAAGAAAATCCATGTCTTCTCAATAAAAAAGGAGTTTCTTGGTGGGTAGCCAGCACCACCCATGAACTTGAAGAACTTCTTGTTGGGTAGGTAGTAAGTGCAACCTATGAATCTGAAAAACTTTTGCTTAGGTCACCAGTGCCATCAATTGATATAAGGAACTGCTTGCTGGATATCCATTGCAATCCATGGATCTAAGAAGCTTCTTGTTTGGTAGCTTGTGATACCCATGGATGTGATAAACTTCTTATTGGGTAGCCAATGCCATCAATTGATGCAAGGAACTTCTTGTTCCATAACTAGAGTTCTGATGAACTTAATGATGGGTAGCCACTACCACCCAAGAAACTTAAGAACTTCTTTTTGGGCAGCCAACACAATCCATGGATTTGAAGAATGTCATATTGGTTAGCCAGTGGAACCTGTGGATCTGAGAAACTTTTTGATGGGTTTCAAGTGCTATTTGTGGATCCGTTCAACCTCTTTATGGGTAGCCAGTGCCAGCTTTGTACCCAGGGATCTTCCTGATTGGTAGCCTGTGCTACCCCCCGGATCTGATAAACTTCTCATTGGGTAGCCAATATCACCAATGGATGTGAGGAACTTTTTGTTGCATGTCTGTGGTTCTGAGGAACTTCCTCATGGGTAGCCAGTACCACCCAAGACACTTAACAACTTCCTTTTGCGTACCCAGCACAATCCATGGATTTGAAGAGCATCATATTGTTTAACCAGTGGAACCTCTAGATCTGAGGAACATTTTTGTTGGGTTTCCAGTGCTACCTGTGGATACATGCAATTTCTTTCTTGGTAGCCAGTGCCAGCCTGGCTACCCAGGGAACTTCTTGATTGGTAGCCTGTGCTACCCATAGATCTCATAAACTTCTCATTGGGTAGCCAATGCCACCAATGGAGGCGAGGAACTTTTTGTTGTATAGCTATGGTTTTGAGGAACTTCTTGATGGGTAGCCACTGCCACCGAAGAAACTTAAGAGCACCTTTTTAACTAGCCAGCACAATCCATGGATTTGAAGAATGTCATATTGGTTAGCCAGTGGCACCTGTGTATCTGAGGAACGTTTTTGATGGGTTACCAGTGCTACCCGTGGATCTATGGAACGTCTTTCTGGGTAGCCAGTGTCATACATTAATCCAAGGAACATCTTGTTGGCTAGTCATGGCCAATCATGGATCTGATAAACGTTTTGTGTGATAGCCAATACCAGCCATGGATCTCAGGAACTTTGAGTTGGATAATCAGTCTCACACATCGATGTCAGAAACTTTTTCTAGGATAACCAGTGCGACCCATGGAACTGAAGGAATGTAAATAAATTATGGATAAACTTTATCTTATGTCATGTTAAAGTTTTCTGCATCTGTAAATTCTGCATATTTTTGTTTTAAATATTGCTGAAAAACATGGAGAAAAACCTGAAAATTTGCTGTAATTTTGGATAGAATCTAGCAGCAAGTGCTCAATATGTAGTAGACTGTGTCTGGGTGTTCGCCTCCAGCAAGCATACACTATGTTGCCAAAAATGGTGCAGGATAGAGCACACAGTGACTCAGTCTGCACTATTATAGGCAATGGCCCCGTCGGCGCATGGATTCGACACCCGTTTTGCAGGGGGTTTGGACGGATGCCCCTACGGAACCACTGAACAGAGGTCAGAACGCAGTGTGAAAGTGGCCTTATGGAAACCCAGAATTTCATTTTTCAGGTTAAAACTGGTTAAGGACCTTTGGCGACATCATGGTCATAGGACCATGACATCACTAAGGGTTCTTTAACTGTAGGAGTTTAGAGGAACTGATGAAGAGACAGACTGGTATGCAGAGCTGGCATTAGATGGAAGGTAGGGCAAACTGGGCAATTTTTTAGGGTCTTCACTCTCTTAGGGGTGTCCAGCATTTCTATTTGGCAGTCAAGACTACTTAAGGACCTTTGGTGACGCATTATATTGTTTGTATATGTGACTTTTTTTTCAAGAATAAATGTAGATTGTTGTTCATGGCCCAAAAAAAAAGACCAACCCTTAAAATAAGCCCTAGCTCATCTTTGGGAACAAAAAAATAATATAAGACCTTGTATTATTTTCGTAGAAACACGGTACACATTGTATAAATAGGGAAAAATATCTTCGAAATGCTTTTTAAGCCAAGATTTTTGAGAAGTATGGTCTAGGTTGATAAACTGAAAACGCTGGGAATAAGATAGTTTTAGGAATCAGAAACAATGAAATAGGCATGTGAAATGTAAGGAGCAGATTATGTTGACACGCTGCCTCCGCATTGCTTATTAGGCAGTCACTTTTTCGGCTTGTCTCGCTCTTTGTTGCCCTGCAGCCAGATATGTTTGGTCCTTTATAGCATCCCAAACTGCATTTGCAGCATCTGTCTGTGTTTTTGTAAGGAATGCACTGATTTCAGCTTTTATGTTGTCTCCTCTGTGAAGGAATGTACTAAAATCGTCTTGGCTGCTTCCCAAAGGACCCAACTGGATAACACAAAATATGTAAGCAAACCGGTGTTTTTTCTCATTTATTTTTTTATTTTTATAAATTAAAAAGACAATATGGTATGGTTCCCAGTATATATAAATTAGGATGAAATTTTCAGAAATTTTCATAGCCTATTTTGTCGATACTTAATAACAGAGAGTCAAAATATAAAAAAGTAACAATGAAAAACAATACATATTTATATAGTTAGATAAATACCTGTGAATCGAAATATTAAAATGTGGTTAAGGTTAGATAACACTGTTCCATAATGTTTTCAAAGGTTGACAAGTTCAGGTATGAAATGAGCCATTTCCCGGTGAGCCTCGGCAAGAGCAGTGAGGTCATGTCAGGTTACTGACATCATCACCACTCTCATGTGGTAATGACGTCAGTAACCATAATTGACCTCATGGCTGTCGCTGAGTATCGCGGAGGGCAGGGCTAGACCCGGAGTTTCCTATGAGCCGTCAGGTCATGAAAGGTTACTTACATCATTTCCCGAAGAGACTTAGTGAGAGAGGTGACGTCATGTCAGGTCACTGATGTCATCAATGCTCTCGTGTGGTAATGACGTCAATAACCATACTTGACCTCACCGCTCTCACCAGGTATCGTGGAGGGGAGTGCCAATCCTTGATTTTCCCATGAGTGGTGAGGCCATGTAAGGTTACGGATGTCATCACTGCTCTCATGTGGTAATGAAGTCAGTAACCATACTTGACCTCATGACTCTCGCTGGGTATCGGGGAGGGCAGGGCTAGTCCTGGATTTTCCCTTGAGCAGTGAGGCCATGAAAGGTTACTGACATCATTTCCTGACGAGTTTTGGTGAAAGATTTGAGGTCATGTCAGGTCACTGACGTCATCAATGCTCTCATGTGGTAATGACGTCATAACCATAATTGACCTCATCGCTCTCACCGGGTATTGTGGAGGGGAGTGCCAGTCCTGGATTATTCCACGAGCAGTGAGGCCATGTAAGGTTACTGAAATTATCACTGCTCTTGTGTGGTAATGATTTCAGTAACCTTACTTTACCTCATCGCTCTCGCCTAGTATAGCGGAGGGCAGCGCCAGTCCCAGATTTTTCCACAAGCGGTGGGGTTATGTAAAGTTAGTGATGTCATCAGTGCTCTCAAGTGGTAAAGATGTCTGTATCTTTACTTGACCTCACCACTCTTGCCAGTTGTCGTGGAGGGCAACGCCAGTCACGGATTTTCCCATGAGCAGTGAGGTCTTGTAAGATTACGGACATCATCACCACTCTCATGTAGTAATGACGTCAGTAACCTTACTTGACCTCACCATTCTCAATGGGTATCGTGAGGGCAGCACCAGTCCCGGATTTTCCCACGAGTAGTGAGGCCATGTAACGTTACTGACGTCATCATCGCTCTTGTAGGGTAATGACATCAGTAACCTTACTTGACTGCACTGTTCTCACAGGGTATCGGGGAGGGCATCGCTCCACTCTCAGCGCTCTTGTGTGCTAATGGCGTCTGTAATCTTATTTGACTTCACCACTCTTGCTGGATATTGTGGAGATCAGCACCAGTCCTGGATTTTCCCATGAGTAGAGAGGCCATGAAAGCTTACTGACGTCATCACTGCTCTCATGTGGTAATGATGTCAGTAACCTTACTTGACCTCACCCCTCTCACTGGGTATCTCGGAAGGCAGCGCCAGTCACAAGTGGTGAGGTCATGTAAGGTTACTGACATCAGCATCCGTGGGAAAATCAGGGGCTAACGCAGACCGGAAGTGACCTACGGAACCCCATTCACTTAAACCTGGCTCCATAGCTTTATTAGAAAATTACCAAATGTCGTGGGTTCACTATTCACTATTAGAAGTCAAAATATCCAGTGTCAGCATTAATAAAATATAATATTTATTTAAAATTAAAAGCCTACTGTATATATTAGGGCATCTTAAGAGCAAAGAAACGTCAATGCGTTTCAAGCACAGAAAAACTCTTATTCATGATAGCTTTGTTAAGAAAATTGCCGAACATCGTGGTATCACTATTCACAATCGACTATGTCAGACCTGCTGGTAATTTTTTTTGGGGGTGGGAGCTGATAAAGTGGTGAAAAAGGGACTGTGTCTTGTTTTTATTTATTTATTTTTTTTTTATTTCTTTAACATCTCTCTTTTTACGTCTTTCAGGTTCCTATTTTTGGATTACATCTGATTCCGTGGATTAGATCAGATCTTCATGTTTTTTTAATAAACTGATGAACGAGGGAGTCGGGTAGTGTTTTTTAAAATAAAATAAAATATTTTTTCCTGTCTGTTTTTTTTAGTTTTACTCTTGCCGGGTTGGTAATGGGTGTGTCTAATAGACGCCTTTCTAATACTAATCACAGCTGACATCAACTTCAAATTTATTACCTCAATTGCCACTGCACCAGGGTAATTGGGAAAAGTCTGGCAAAGTGCCAAGTTGGCACATCTAATGTGATACGCCACTTTTGTGGTGCCTGCGGGCTGCTATATTTAGGTTGGGTACGACCAAATACCCATGGCCCTTCCCACCCTTATAATAGTAGCCCCCAGCTGTATGCTTTATCTTGGATTAGTATAATAAATAGGGGGGACCTGATGCAATTTATTTCAATTATTTATTATTTTAAGACGTGGCGTTCCCTCTATTTGTGCTAAACAGCCAAGGTAAAGCTGACAGCTCAGGGCTGTTTATATTAGGCAGGGAAGGGCCATGGATAAAGCTGTTTTGTAGGGCTTTGCATCCACTATATCATAGAAAGAAAGATAGATAGATAAAGAAAATATGAAGGAAGGAGGGAAAGAAAGAAAGAGAGAGAAGGAAGGAAGGAAGGAAGGAAAAAAGGAAGGAGGGAAAGAAAGAGCAGAAAGAAGGTAGGAAGGAAAGAAAGAAAAAATAAGAAATAAAGAGAAAGAAAGAGAAAGAAAGAAAGAAAGAATGGAAGGAAGGAAAGAGAGAAAGAAAGAGAAAGGAAAGAAGGAGAGAGAAAGAAAGAAAGAGAAAGACCGGAAAAAAGGTAGTAAAGAAAGAAAGAAAGAAGAGAAGGAAAGAAAGAAAAAGAAAGAAATCATGATTATGAGGTTTTGAATCCCATCAGACAGAAGTCACCTTGTCATGGCTGATGAGCTCACATGAAATGGTCAATTTGTGTGCTAAGTACCTTCATGTAATGTAGTCCTAATAGATAGATAGGTAGGTAGATAGATAGATATTGGACGGATGGATCCTTTGATAGAGGACACGTCAAGATTTAGCGCTTTTATCTCCGTTACATGCTGATGATCTGCAGACCCTTTGTAGCACGTGCGTGGCCTGAGAATCCTTTATCTTTATATTAAGCCTCTTATGATCGGAGGTTTATATACAGATCTTCCAGCTTGCAGTGCAGACTCAGGGACTCGGTAGGAATCTGCATCTCAAGTGTAAATGTCAATATTTGGAGACACTTTGCAATGATTTTGCCTGCACTTGTCAGAGCCGTTGGGGTGGGATTACATGGAGCAGACATTCAGATAGTAAGTATTGATTCTCACTCATTGTAATACGCCAATTAAACCGCCTAGAAATCAGAGGGAAACCTTCGGGAACTCGGGAGTAATGAGGAATATCATCCTGATCTGCCTCTATCGTAATCTCAGCCTCTACCCCTTGTTTCCTACTCCAATAACAGGGCCGATGATGGTGGCTTCTCCATTGTAATTCATCTTTCCACCATTTTCTGGTCCAGGGAAATGCAGTCATTCATCTCGCTCGCAGACGGAGCGGGCACTAACGTTAAAACACGAAATCTGCTAAATCCCCATACGAAATGATTAAGTGTGGGAAATAAATAGATGGCATTAATGAAATACATTTTTCACTGTTCAGATTGCCTGACATGGGTTAGTTACAGGCTCTTGGAGAGGAAATATGGAGGATATAAATGCGACTGAAGTTCAAATAAATCTTATTATGATCATTTTGCATTTATGTATCCACAGCTGTGAAGTCAGAGCATCAGACGCAGCAGCGAGGAAATAGGATTTGCTCTGGAAAGATGAATTCCCCTGAGCGGCTGAAAAACAAACAGCGAAGTCCCCTGATGGCCGCGTATTGTCCAGGACGGGGGTGAGTGTTCTTGTTGGAGCTGAGCCCTTTGTTGGCTGTTTTGGACTTAATTGACCTCAGAGAGAAGTTATATCCGAAAAGACGATTACATAACTGTCACACAGAGTTTTACACAAAACTCGAAGACTGTTCACGTTACAGATTCTGACACTCCACCCAATGGTTTCTTTGGTGTTTCTGATGTACAAAGGCAGACTCGGGCATCAACCAGCTGTGTGCTCATTCAAAGACATGCTATGTCGCCCAATTTAAAATAAATAAATAAATAAATACTACACCTGGTATCGCTGTAATCGTACTAACTTGAGGAATAAAGCTGCCTAATCGCTTATACACATGGTGAATGTTGTAAAAAACAAGGTCAATTCTAATGCCCTTGACTTGCTTATTCAGCCTGCCAAAGATTACAGTACGGTGCGGCTCACATTTATCCTGCGCTCTACACTGAACGCTTACACCAGGGATTACATGTACACTTCTGCAAAATGTGATTCAGACAAAATTCCCAATGGAAAATGCACTGGAATAAGTCAGAGAAAATCACTTTGAACTCTATTTTTTATAAAAAAAAAACCCATAAAGCCGTCCTACCGCGACAAGGTGTACCCAAATCGATACGGTACCTAAAACTCTCTAGCATTAAAACCTTACCATGTGTCAAAGCAGACCTCAATCTGAATAAGGGCAGAGAGTGACTGGGTCCCGACTATGGACACATGGCCATGGGACGTTGGATCAAAAATAGTATTTACTAAGTACCATATGTTTATTTATATGCATTATGCTTTTTGCTATGTACCTATCTATCCCTCTATCTATCCCTCTATCCATCTAACCATATCTATCCATCTAACCCTATCTATCTATCTATCTATCCCTCTATTCCTATCTATCTATCTATCTATCTATCTCTCCCTTTATCCATCTATCCCTCTATCCATCTACCCCTATCTATCTATCTATCTATCTATCTATCTATCTATCTATCTATCTATCCCTCAATCCATCTATCCCTCTCTATCTATCATCTATCTATCCCTCTATCCATCTATCTATCCCTCTATCCATCTGTCTGTCCATCTATCTATCTATCTATCTATCTATCTATCTATCTATCTATCTATCTATCTATCCCTCTGTCCATCTATCTATCCCTCTATCTATCCCTCTATCTATCTATCTATCTATCTATCTATCTATCTATCCATCTATCTATCTATCTATCCCTCTATCTATCTATCTATCTATCTATCTATCTATCTATCTATCTATCCCTCAATCCATCTATCCCTCTCTATCTATCATCTATCTATCCCTCTATCCATCTATCTATCCCTCTATCCATCTATCTGTCTATCTGTCTATCTGTCTATCTGTCTATCTATCTATCTATCTATCTATCTATCTATCTATCTATCTATCTATCCATCTATCTATCTATCCCTCTATCTATCTATCTATCTATCTATCTCTCTATCTCTCTATATCCCTCTATCTATATATCATCTATCTATTTACCTATCCATTTATCTATCTATCCCGCTATCTATGTATTTATCTATCCATTATTTATCTTTCTATCTATCTATCCCTCTATCCATCTATCTATTTATCTATCTATCTATCCATTATCTATCTATCTATGTATCTATCTATCTATCCCTCTATCTATCTATCCATTATCTATATATATAATTGCCTTATTCTGTCTGTCTGTCTGTCTGTCTATCTGTCTGTCTGTCTATCTGTCTGTCTATCTGTCTGTCTGTCATGCTCCGAAATTGTGTCCTTACGGTGACACAAAGCTGATTGGCCGCTGGGCTCGCCATGGCCCCGCCCCCCCCACACGGATTGGCCTCTCGCCCCGGCTCTCTGCAGGCCCCGCCCCCCTCACGCAATGCACGCTCGCTCTGGCCTAACTGACACGGGGCTCCGATTCCCAGGTGAGTACACACACATCAGATCACACTCACCTCACACATCACATCCACACATCACATCCACACATCACATCCACACATCACATCCACACATCACAACATGCTGGGATATCGCTTGCTTCTACACCGGCTCCGTCAGGATCCCGGCAGCGCCACACATAACCTTGCGATGCTGGGATCTTAACGGAGGCCGTGAAAGCTGGTAACCATTATACACATCGGGTAACTAAGGTCCCTTAGTTACCCGATGTGTATCATAGTTACCAGTGTACACCGGCTCACACTCACTCTCACACACACATCACATCGCATCCACACATCAAGGTCCTGCAGCTGCGGAACATACATAACATAACAGCACACACACATAACAGCACACACACACACACACACAAATCAGATCACACTCACACATACCTCACACATCACATCGCATCCAAATACTCACAACATCCTGGGATATCGCTTGCTTCTCGGCGGCGATATTGTGCTGTGAGCTTCCAGGACCTGACGGAGGATCACATGGCCAGAAGCATGTGATATCCCCGGATGTTGTGAGTATCAGCGCGTATGTGCAATATCGTCAGTGTCTGTGTGTGTGAGTGTATGCGATCGGGTGTGTGTGAGTGTATGCGATCGGTTGTGTGTGTGAGTGTATGCGATCGGTTGTGTGTGTGAGTGGATGCGATCGGTTGTGTGTGTGAGTGGATGCGATCGGTTGTGTGTGTGAGTGGATGCGATCGGTTGTGTGGGTGAGTGGATGCGATCGGTTGTGTGGGTGAGTGGATGCGATCGGGTGTGGGTGAGTGTCGGCAGAGGAGCACGGCGTGCTGGAGGAGGCTGGGAGCAGAGAGGCTGATCTTGGGGAAGGCTGGGAGGGGGAGGCTGATGCTGAGGGAGGCTGGAAGGAGAGAGGCTGAGCAAACGTGCTCCATCCGCCATACTGCGCACTCCCCATCGTGCTGCATCCCCCATGCTGCGCACTCCCAAACGTGCTCCATCCGCCATGCTGCGCACTCCCCATCGTGCTCTATTCGCCATGCTGCACACTCCCAAACGTGCTCCATCCGCCATGCTGCGCACTCCCAAACGTGCTCCATCCGCCATACTGCGCACTCCCCATCGTGCTCTATCCGCCATGCTGCACACTCCCAAACGTGCTCCATCCCCCATGCTGCGCACTCCCAAACGTGCTCCATCCGCCATGCTGCGCACTCCCCATCGTGCTCTATCCGCCATGCTGCACACTCCCAAAAGTGCTCCATCCGCCATGCTGCGCACTCCCAAACGTGCTCCATCCGCCATGCTGCGCACCCCCCATCATGCTCCATCCGCCATGCTGCGCACTCCCAAACGTGCTCCATCCGCCATGCTGCGCACTCCCAAACGTGCTCCATCCGCCATGCTGCGCACTCCCAAACGTGGTCCATCCGCCATGCTGCGCACTCCCAAACGTGGTCCATCCGCCATGCTGCGCACTCCCAAACGTGGTCCATCCGCCATGCTGCGCACTCCCAAACGTGGTCCATCCGCCATGCTGCGCACTCCCAAACGTGCTCCATCCGCCATACTGCGCACTCCCAAACGTGCTCCATCCGCCATACTGCGCACTCCCCATCGTGCACCATCCGGCATGCTGCGCACTCCCAAGCGGATGGAGCATGATGGGGGGTGCGCAGCATGGCGGATGGAGCACGTTTGGGAGTGCGCAGCATGGCGGATGGAGCACGTTTGGGAGTGCGCAGCATGCCGGATGGTGCACGATGGGGAGTGTGCAGTATGGCGGATGGAGCACGTTTGGGAGTGCGCAGTATGGCGGATGGAGCACGTTTGGGAGTGCGCAGCATGGCGGATGGAGCACGTTTGGGAGCGCGCAGCATGGCGGATGGAGCACGTTTGGGAGTGCGCAGCATGGCGGATGGAGCACGTTTGGGAGTGCGCAGCATGGCGGATGGAGCACGTTTGGGAGTGCGCAGCATGGCGGATGGAGCACGTTTGGGAGTGCGCAGGATGGCGGATGGAGCACGTTTGGGAGTGCGCAGCATGCCGGATGGAGCACGTTTGGGAGTGCGCAGCATGGCGGATGGACCACGTTTGGGAGTGCGCAGCATGGCGGATGGAGCACGTTTGGGAGTGCGCAGCATGGGGGATGGAGCACGATGGGAGGTGCACACCTCCCCCCAACACACACACACACGCGCACTGCACAACACACACACACTAGGAATCACAAACAACGCCCTACACAGACACCCACACACACAGACAACGCTGCACACACAAATATACGCACATACTGCACAACACACACATTGTTCAAAACATACCTCCCCCCAAAACACACCACACACACACAAACCGCACAACACACACACACACACAACGCTACAGACACACAGCGCTCCACAAACAACGCAACACACGCAACACACATACAACACCGCTCTCACCCCCCGCGACACTCAGAACATGTACAGCGCCCTACACAAACACTTGGTAACTACACACAACAACATCTATATATATATATAACAAAAATCATACATGAACTACACAATACGTAAATTCTAGAATACCCGATGCGTAGAATCGGGCCACCTTCTAGTCTATCTATATCTATCTATCTATCTATCTATCCATCTATTTACTATATATATATCTATCTATCTATGTATCTATATATCTATCTATGTATCTATCTATCTATCTATCCATGATCTATGTATATCTATCTATCTTTCCTTAATATCTGAATATTTATTCATCTTCTAGAGATGAGTAAATTGTTAAAATTCGATTCACCATATTCACTTCAATTCAGCCGGGAAATTCAATGTAAATGTATTAGAAGTAAAGTGAATTACTGGTAAAAGCTGATTATTTCTCTCTGATGTCTCTCCAGAATGCAAATCATAATAAACAGGTTAAAAATAAAAAAAGAAAATATTATCCTCCTCTCGCCCTGTTTCTGTCTCCGCCCGGTCCTTCGCTTGCTCACTTACTCCCTTCAGTGGCTCCAGTGCTCACTAGGCCTCAAATGACGTCCTGTTGTGGGTTGCCTAGTTACGCCATGATATGTCTTTTGAGGCCTAGTGTGCATCAATTTGCAAAAATTTGCGTTGTAGCAAATTCATTTTTTTATGAAACTCAAAGCAGAGAGGCAAAAACAAAAAAAACTCTCAAATAGAATATAGTATTACTAGAAGGTGGCCCGATTCTACGCATCGGGTATTCTAGAATTTACGTATTGTGTAGTTACATAGTTACATAGTTACATAGTTACTTAGGTTGAAAAAAGACCTAGGTCCATCTAGTTCAACCTTCCTCCACCAATTCTACATTTAGTCACTAAGTCACCTATAACCAACAATGTTGTGTACTGAGGAAAACATCCAGCCCTTTTTTAAAAGCTGTTATAGTATCTGCCATTACTACCTCTTGTGGTAGGGCATTCCACAGTCTGACCGCTCTAACTGTAAAGAACCCTTTCCTATTTAGGTTTCGGAATCGCTTTTCTTCCACTCGCAGTGAGTGCCCCCTAGTCCTTAGTACTGTCTTTGGAAGAAATAAGTCATGTGCCAGTCCTTTATATTGACCACACATGTATTTATACATATAAATGAGATCTCCTCTGAGACGTCTTTTTTCTAAGCTAAACATATCTAACTTTTTCAATCTGCCTTCATATGGGAGGCCTTCCATTCCTTGTAATAGTCTAGTTGCCCGCCTTTGAACTGACTCTAACTTCTGAATGTCCTTTTTAAAATGTGGAGCCCAAAACTGGATCCCGTATTCCAGATGTGGCCTTACAAGTGATTTATAGAGGGGTAACAATACGTTGGGATCACGGGATCTAATCTCTCTTTTTATACACCCTAAAATCTTGTTTGCTTTAGCAGCTGCTGCTTGACATTGAGTGCTGCTGCTCAGCTTATTTGTAATGAGAATATCCAAGTCCTTCTCCTGTTCTGTAGTCCCGAGTTTACTTCCATTTAATGTATATGCAGCTATAGGATTACTCCGTCCTAGGTGCATTACTTTACATTTATCAACATTAAATCTCATTTGCCAAGTATCTGCCCATTCTGACATCTTATCCAGATCTTTTTGTAATATTGTACTATCCAGGTCAGTTTTTAATATCCTACATAGTTTGGTGTCATCGGCAAAGACTGACACTGTACTATCAATTCCATCCACAAGGTCATTAATAAAGAGAGTAAAAAGAATCGGTCCAAGAACAGATCCCTGCGGCACCCCACTGCTGACTACAGCCCATTTAGAGAATGTACCATTTATGACTACTCTTTGTTTCCTATCTTTTAGCCAATTCCTTACCCAGTTGCATATTGTGTCCCCTAGTCCTTGCTTCTGGAGCTTTAGTATAAGGCTATAATGTGGTACAGTATCAAATGCCTTTGCAAAGTCCAAATAAATCACATCAGCTGCATTACCAATATCCAGGTTTGAACTTACCCCCTCATAGAACCCCAACAGGTTGGTTAGACACGACTTATCTTTCATGAATCCATGCTGTTTGTCAGTTATCATATTATTTTCTGCAATATATTTTTGCATGTCATCCCTTAAAATGCCCTCAAAAACTTTGCATACTACTGATGTCAGGCTTACTGGACGGTAGTTGCCTGGATCTACCCTCTTACCTTTCTTAAATATCGGTACCACATCAGCAATCCTCCAATCCTGAGGCACCAACCCTGTTACAAGTGAGTCTAAAAAGATGAGATACAGCGGTCTGTCGATTACGGAGCTCAATTCCCTCAATATTCGTGGATGAATGCCATCTGGTCCTGGGGATTTGTCAATGTTTAATTTACTCAGACGTAGGCGTACTTCATCTTGTGTTAAATTAATTATATCGGGTGGTGGACTTTGATTTTTCACTTGTTGAATGATCCCTGGTACAGTCAGTTCCTTGGTGAATACAGATGAGAAATGTCTATTTAATATCTCAGTCTTTTGTTTGTCCTCTATAACTAACTTGTTATTATATTTTAAGGGGCCGATACTATCCTTTGTTTTCCTTTTGGCATTAATGTATTTATAAAAGATAGTTAATGTATGATTTTTGTTATATATATATATATATATATATATAGATGTTGTTGTGTGTAGTTACCAAGTGTTTGTGTAGGGCGCTGTACATGTTCTGGGTGTGGCGGGGGGTGAGAGCGGTGTTGTTTGTGTGTTGCGTTGTGTGTGTTGCGTTGTTTGTGGAGCGCTGTGTGTCTGTAGCGTTGTGTGTGTGTTGCACGGTTTGTGTGGGTGTGGGGTGTGTGTGTGTGTTTTGGTGGGAGGTATGTTTTGTGCAATGTGTGTGTTGTGCGACATGTGCGTATATTTGTGTGTGCCGCGGTGTTTGTGTGTTGGGTGTTGTGTGTGTGCGGCGTTGTCTGTGTGTGTGGGTGTCTGTGTAGGGCAGTGTTTGTGGTTCCCAGTGTGTGTGGTGTGTTGTGCAGTGCGTGTGTGGCGGTGTGTGTGTGTTTTGGGGGGAATTGTGCACCTCCCATCGTGCTCCATACCCCATGCTGCGCACCCCACATCGTGCTCCATCCCCCATGCTGCGCACCCCCCATCGTGCTGCATCCCCCATGCTGCGCACCCCACATCGTGCTCCATCCCCCATGCTGCGCACTCCCCATCGTGCTCCATCCCCCATGCTGCGCACTCCCCATCGTGCTCCATCCCCCATGCTGCGCACTCCCAATCGTGCTCCATCCCCCATGCTGCGCACTCCCCATCGTGCTCCATCCCCCATGCTGCGCACCACAATCGTGCTCCATCCCCCATGCTGCGCACTCTCCATCGTGCTCCATCCCCCATGCTGCGCACCCCAATCGTGCTCCATCCCCCATGCTGCGCACTCCCCATCGTGCTCGATCCCCCATGCTGCGCACTCCGCATCGTGCTCCATCCCCCATGCTGTGCACCCCCCATCGTGCTCCATCCCCCATGCTGTGCACCCCCCATCGTGCTCCATCTTCCATGCTGTGCACCCCCCATCGTGCTCCATACCCCATGCTGCGCACCCCCCATCGTGCTCCATACCCCATGCTGCGCACCCCCCATCGTGCCCCATCCCCCATGCTGCCCACCCCCCATCGTGCTCCATCCCCCATGCTGCGCACCCCCCATCGTGCTCCATCCCCCATGCTGCGCACTCCCCATTGTGCTACATCCCCCATGCTGCGCACTCCCCATTGTGCTACATCCCCCATGCTGCGCACTCCCCATTGTGCTACATCCCCCATGCTGCGCACCTCCCCATCGTGCTCCATCCACCATGCTGCGCACTCCCCATCGTGCTACATCCGCCATGCTGCGCACTCCCCATCGTGCTACATCCGCCATGCTGCGCACCCCCCATCGTGCTCCATCCCCCATGCTGCGCACCCCCCATCGTGCTCCATCCCCCATGCTGCACACTCCCCATCGTGCTACATCCCCCATGCTGCGCACTCCCCATCGTGCTACATCCCCCATGCTGCACACCCCCATGTGCTCCATCCCCCATGCTATAATAGTACTCCTATTATACTCAGAGAGGAGTATAATAGGAGGACTATAATAAGAGGAGTAGTCCTGGGGGGAGAGGAGTATAATGCCGGCTCCCTGCACATGTGTACCAGGAGCCAGTATACACTGGTAACTATGATACATATCGGGTAACTAAGGGACCTTAGTTACCCGATGTGTATAATGGTTACCAGCGTTCACCGGCTCCGTCACGATCCCAGCAGCGCAAGGTTATGTCTGGCGCTGCTGGGATCGTGACGGAGCCGGTGTATACCGGTAACTATGATACACATCGGGTAACTAAGGGACCTTAGTTACCCGATGTGTATAATGGTTACCAGCGTACACCGGCTCCGTCACGATCCCAGCAGCGCAAGGTTATGTCTGGCGATGCGTGCGGAGGGCCAGGGCAAGCGGCCAATCCATGCGGGGGGCGGAGCCGAGGCAAGGCGAGCGGCCAATCCGTGCCGGGGGGGCGGAGCCGAGGCGAGCGGCCAATCCGCTGTTTGTCACCGTAAGGACACAATTTTGGAGCAAGACAGACAGACAGACAGAATAAGGCAATTATATATATAGGTAGGGTGGAGGCGCAGACAATTTATCTCTCTTTTTAATTCCCGACTATTTCTTCTCTGGATTTGTATTTAGCATGGGTCCTAGTCAACCATGAGGTTGCAAATATCGTCAAGTGTCTACAGGATAGCAACGTGGTTTGCCCGATCTCCCATCACAGTCTTAAAGGGGTTGTCTACTACTTTTACATTGATGCCCTATCCTTAGGCTAGGTCATCAATGTCTGATTGGTCAGGGTCTGACACCCCATGGCTGGGAACAGCACATCCACCTCCCATTCCAATGAATAGAAGGCGGATGGGCAGTACTCAGCAATGGCCACTATCAGAAGATGGAGCAGCTCCAGGACTGAGCATTTCCAGCCGCCTGCTGCTGCCACCAAGATCGAGAACAGCTGATCGGTGGGGGTGGGTGTCGGACCCTGGCCAATGAGACATGGATGACTTGTTGTAAGGATAGGTAATCAATGTAAAAGTAGGGGGAAACCTCTTTAAGTGCATGGAGCAGATAACAAGACAAAGGTAGGGACATATAGAGAGCCGGACAGGACCGTGGAATAACGTCAACCCAGCAGTAGGACAGGAACAGAAGGAAGACACCATCCACCATCTCAGGAACACGGCCAGTAATGCATTATGAGTGGCTGTGATCTGTCTCTATCTATCTATCTATCTACCTATCTTTCCCATATCTATCGGTCTATCTCAGCCATGCCTTACAGTTCATCTGTTTATTTCCATCATTATCCTCCTAAACATCTAACAGAGGGGACAAAGCTTCATAACAAGAACTTGACTCCTTTACATGCGAAGGACACATAAAATGAGCTGAGGTGAATGGACATTTACAGTATTGTGGCTCTTTCATTACTTAAGTGCGTGTTTCTTCTTACTAAAATAGAAGGAAGCATGGTGAGGGAAGGGGGGGGACACATATGAGCGACAGAACAAAAGGAATATCTTCTGAAGGAAGGAGAAAATGAAAACCATATGTGGTGGTGACATCATCGGAGACTGTGACAGAGGGTTGATTGCTTTCAGGCTTGGAATCTGGGTCTTTGTGGTCTTTCTACGATCATTCATAGCATTTTCTCTATTAGTATCATGAGATCTTAGGGAAACAGAAGTATAAGTGAAAAAATTGTAGTTGGAGGACAAATTAGGGAGTGGCTTAAGTGACAAGAGACAGTCCCTTGTAGAATTTCATCATACCTAATTGTGTTGGGTGCCAAAAAAGTCACTGTGCCATAGACAGGATTTTTATACACAGAGGTAGTATTCAATAGAGATCAGCAAACATTTCAAAATTCGGTTTCTTTGATCCTTACCAGCCTCCCGTGTTTGCCGAACAGTTCGACGAACATACCGAGTCCATTGAATTCAATGGAAGGCCACACTTATGTGTTGTAAAATGGTGCAGGTGGCTGTAAAAGACAGAAAACAAAGCAGGACATACTTATTATGTCTCTGGCGTGGCTGTTACTGCTTTCACGGCTGTACGTCCGGGGCCGCTGATTATCCCTCATGCATATTCATTGCTTTCCCTACTCACCAATGTCTCTGATTGGCTGCATTCAGACCCTGCCCCCAGACAACATTTATAGTTGGTTGTGGGCTGCAGCCTGAAGCCGTGGGCTTTATCTGTACTGGTATCAATAGATGGGGAGACCCTACGCCAATTTTATCTATTTATTTATTAATTTATTTATTTTATACCATGATATACTCGCAGACAGGGTCTCTGATACCATCCAAATTGTCTGGAGGTGGGGTCTGACTGCAGCCAATGAGAGATGCCTGTGGGTGGGGAAATCAGTGAATATGGATGAGGGATAATAAGCTGACCCGGAAGTACAGTGGGTGCAGTTACAGCTGTTCCAGAGACTCAGTAAGTATGTTGTTCTTTAACCCTTTTGCTTCCTTTCTTTACAGTGATTTCCCTAACCAATCACAGCCATACCATAACTTGACATGGCTGTGATGGGGCTGGAAGTGGGTTTTCTGCAAATGAACACTTATCAAATGTTGCTGACTTTTGAGCAAAATGTTTGATAAGCTGAGCCCGAACGAACCGGCCAAGGCTCTTACCGAATCTGAAATTGGCGAACACGAACCAAACAGGTTCGTTCATCTCTAGTAATGAACTGAATGTTATACCAGGTCAAAAACATGGTCCATGTTATATGGGTGGGTTTTATTACCTCCCCTACACATTCTTCCATACTAAAGCTTCCCATGCACTTTATAAAATTTTCAGCCAAACAATGGTTGGGCCCATCCTTCAGCCGCCAGCAATCTTGCTCATACACAGGAGCACTCACTGCCGAATACTACTTTGTTCTTTATGGGAGAGCCACTGCAGCTATCTTTTGTGGTGGCTTTTCTCTTGGAGAACAAAAGAATTGGCGATTCGTACATTGTAGAAAACTCTAAACCAAACAATGGCTGGGCCAATCGTTCAGCCACCAGCAATCTTGCTGATATACAGGAGCACTCTACTTAACACTCGTTTGTTCTTTATGAGAGATCCGCTGTCAGATATCTTTGGCGATGGCTTTTCTCTTAAGGTGGCTTTACACACTGCAACATCGCAAACGACATCGCTGTAACGTCACCGGTTTTGTGACGTTACAGCGACCTCCCCAGCGACATTGCGTGAAACCTATCAGCGACCTGGCCCCTGCTGTGAAGTTGTGATCGCTACAAATCGTTCAGGACCATTCCTAGGTCCTTTGTTTCCCGCTGTGCAGCATGCATCGCTAGAAAGTTTCAGTGTGTAAAGGGGACTTTACAGCGACTTCCCTTTCAAATAGCAGCTTTGACACGTCCCCAACAACCAGCTAGGTCGCTCTGCAGGTCCGGATCGCTGTTGCGTCGTTGGCCAGGTTTGCCTGTTTGACAGCTCACCAGAGACTTTGTAGCGATCCCGGCTAGGTTGAGATCGCAGGTTGGATCGCTAGAAAGTCTCAGTGTGTAAACCCAGCTTTAGAAAACAAAATAATCAGCAATCCAAAATCGGATGTGCCGGATCCTTTTTTCCCCACAGTAATCATCTTTCCGGGACCCTCCCTACAAGTTACACATTAGATATAGACAGGTTAATGTGTTTTAGGGTCTTAGCACACTGCCCAGGTTCTCTTGAAAAGGTCCTCTCCTCGAACAGATGGGCACTCAAATGTATTTTTACCAGATGTCTTACAGCTTTTCGGGCAGTAGGGTTGCAATGTGATCAAAAGCCCAAGCTCACTTGAGAGAGTGTATATATTCTGATGAGAATATTTTTTGGATTTCCACCAATTAAATACAAAAGGAGCCAAGATGAAGATTGATAGGCATGCGGTGGAGTTGAGATTGCCCTGGACAGTTGCTCATATGCGGCACCTTTCTATGTGTTAGGTGCCATGTTTGATAGGGATGAATGAGTGTGCTCGGCACCAGTAATTACTCAGGATGCTCAAGTACTTGAAAAGCTTGGCCAAGTATCGAAGGTGCTTGGATATCTCAGCCGTGAAATAACAATCACAACTCACAGACTTGCTTCACTGCATGATGCGTGCAGCCACCCCAAGGAGAGTCATTCGCTGTATCTAAATGGATCTCCTGAGAGAAAAACAACGTTCTCGGACGTAGTGTGACCCCCCCCCCCAAAAAAAAACCAACACCCTCCCTCCAGAAATGCTCTGTTTATGGCTGGTTGTATGTGGGCAGAAACCCAAACAGGCTAATCATTGACTTTCCATTATGCTCGTTACTCGCGTCAAGCTCGTCCTTACATCTTACCTGCTCCAATGAACATTCGATCATTCTAGTCCTCGCCCATCACTAATGTTCTTGACCAACTTTATCCTTAATCCATATGGATAAAGAACAATCAAAATCAGTGACCAACTCCTTTTCAAATAGATTGGGCTTGGTTGGCGCAATGGGTCTACTATGGGTATATGTACCAGAACTTCATGTCAGAGAAGATCCAAAGATCCTTTGTCTCAAGAGAAGACAACACCACAAGAAGCAAAACATGGACACCAAGTTTCTTCAAACTTTCCCTCTGACTTAAATTGTTAGAACCCAGTAATCATACATGGTTATACTATTCACAGTTAAATTTTCTTCTGATATGGGGAAGTACCAAGCGAGTGCTCTCATCCAATTCTCAAAACGGAGGATACGTAGACGATATGTTTTTTTCTGCATAATTTGAAACAAGTATCGAACAGATCCTTTGGCCGGCAATGAAAAGATTTTATGTTTTTCCCTTTTTTTCCCTCCCCTTGGAGTTTTTATAACATAAATATATCCTTTGTCTTATAGCCGTGGGCGTTTGCTGGATACATTTCTGCTGAGTTCGCAGCGGTGGAGGTTGTAAGAGGTCTAACCCCCTCATTAGACCTTCCCAGGCTTGCCAAAAAAACAAACACAGAAGAAATTTTGGCCACACTTTCCTGCCATGTCAGAATTTTTTCGTTCTTGTTAAAAACCAAGGAAGCTGTTAAATGATCTACAACATCCGAGGAATAAAGGGTGGAAGGAGAGCCAGAGATAATGTGTCCATGTGCTCAGCGCATCTAAAAAAAACCCCCCAAACCAGACAGTCTTTATGCAAAAGCCGCGTATAACTATAAACACATGCTTCACGATAACAGCCTTCTCCTAGTAGAGAGAGTCCATTTTCCCCGTACAATGAAACCTTTCTTGAAAGAGTTATTTCGAATGGTACAAGAGACTGGATGTCTGGTAATAATCAGAAGGTGGGGGCGCTGTCAGATTTCCAGCCTCAAACAAACGTTTATACAGAAATTCTTGTTTCAAGTCGGAAAGCCAAAATCTACAAATATTTTTTTATCTATAATACTATTCAAAAGAAACATGTTCTGGCCCCAGCTATTATTCCCTCTCCCAACCGGTGTCAGAATCAATCGTAAGATTTCCAGACCGGATTTTGGAAGAGCGCTATCTTCACTTCTTATCTTCATCCCTTTTCTTGACTCCAAGCAAATAAAATTGAATTTATTTCTAAATACAGTCATTGATCGCTATAAGATTTCTATTAACGATGGGTGGTATACATTATTAAGTCTGGTCTAAAATAGAAATTTTACTTAAATCAACTTTTTGTGCTAATTAATTTTTTTTTTTTTTTAATTTTTGGCATTTTTTTTCATATTAAAATCTATATTAAAATATAAATATAAATCTTGCAATTTTCACATTGGTCACAGGGACAATTCTAAACTCATATATTCTGTTATTACAGGAAATTCACATGTACATTAGCAGCAATAGATGACACAGATCCTATTTTTTGTATTGAAGCATCTAATGAGCGTGTGCAAAGGTAATTATGAAGGGAGGGAGAGCAGGTAGAGCTGTGGTATCAAGTATTGTGAATTGTGGATCCTGTGTTATCTACTGTATATAGAGGTGTTATCAGTTATTACAATGGAGGGGGAGGAGGTGAGCTGTGACATCATGTAATGTGAAAGGTGGAAGACGTGAGCTGTGACATCACCTATTGTATATGATGGATCCTGTGTTATCTACTGTATATAGCGATGCTATTAGTCATTGTACAGGAGGAGGAGGTGAGCTGTGACATAAATGGTGGATCTTGTGTTATCTACTGTATATAGAAGTATAATCAATCATGGTACAGGAGGAGGTGATCTGTGACATCACCCATTGTGAATGCTGGATCATGTGTTATCTACTGTATATACAGGTGTTATCAGTTAATGCAATGGAGGGGGAGGTGCCATCCTGAATATTCAGCTCCACTGTTCCACACTTCTTCAGGTGCTGTCCTGTATATTCAGCTCCGCTGTTCCACATTGCTTCAGGTGCTGTTTAGCCTTTCTATCTCCAATGTTCCATACTGTCCAGCATATCCAGATCCATTGTACTATAGCATTTCAGGGGCCATCCAGCATATTCAGCTCCACTGTTCCTCACTGGTTGTTGGAACCCCATTGCTTGGAGCGTCTGGGGATCCCCGTGTGTTTGACGTTTTTGTCTCTGGTCCATACGGCGGGCAGTGTGCACCCTGTAGGTCGATAGTCTGTCCCAGTCCCTGGTTATCTCGTTACTGCTGGTGCCTCTGGATTCTTGGGTCAGTGAGGTCCTGGATGGTCCGCTCACTGTACAGGTATTTGTCAGGTAGCCTGAAGCGTTCGTCTGACCTAGGGCCCTGTGCCCCATCAGTGTTATAGTTCCAGGGGTACCTCGTCGTACCCTCCCTAGCAACCACTCTCCTTCACCAGCTAGGTCTCTGCTACACGACCCCGTCTGAAGACACGTCTGTCTCCTACAACTGTCACTTCAGACTGCACCACTGTCTCACTCCTCCCCCTCTCGTTGTCGTCTAGTGGACCGGATCGGCTCCACCCCTGGGTGGCCATTCATTGGGTCCCAAACTAGTCAGTCACCCATGATTGGGAGAGGGAAACTGGGGATGTTTATGTGTTTTGATGTTACCAGCACTGGTCTTCCAGGTCCCTGGGGGTAGGCCCTGCATCTTTGGCAGGATGTAGTACCATGTAGTGCCCTGATGGGTTCAGGGGCACTACACCAGGATACCCAGCTCCATTATACTATACTACTCGAGGTGCTATCCAGCTCCATTGTTCCAAGCTGCTCCAGGTGCCCTTCAGCGTATTCAGCGTCACTGTTCCACACTGCTACAAGTGCTGTCCACCGCATGCAGCCCTACTGTACCTCTCTACACCATCTGTGATGTTCAGTCGGTCCTTCTTAGAGTATCCACCTCAACAGGAGAGCCAAAATTCACTAAATAATCAATCTGTCCTCAACAGACTCCTCAGCTCCCCCTATTGGTGGGTGCAAACAATCAGAATCTCCACCGCCTGCCTATATATACCTCGCTTTTGAAAAGAACATCCCGAGCCGAGACATGTTTGTTGTTTGTCGTATTGTTACAGACACGGTAAACATTTCTTGCTTACAGACAACACTAGGATTTTTTCTATTTCTACCTGTTAATGCCTTTTTATCATTCTTGTAACATATGCTTTTTTTCCCTTCCATCTATGTTGACTTGAGAAAAAAGCTATTTTTACGCTGAAGTTTCTCACCTTTCGAGAGTGGAATAAATTCATCTGATATGCAGAGGAGTCCCTATATGCATTGTATATCGTTAGGGAATAAATGAGGCATATCTAATACTTAAAGTGCATATACAGTTTCCATCGCCTCTTAGAAAATCACATAAAAAGCCATAATATCCGTCAATATTGCACGGTACAATAGTAATACAGACAAATACACAGGAGCGGCCATGTTCTTAGATGATTTTCCCTATACAGGTGTTAAATGTAATAGGTAATAACTCGGAGGGGAACAGCGTTTTTACACATTAGTTTTCTATAATGACTTAATGTCACACGTTTAGTTTTTGCTTATCCTAAAACACATTTTATATAACAGTTGTAGCAGAACATTCCCTTTGGGACGACTTGTTGCCTATTTAGTGCTAACTTATTCCCCAGCGCTGTACAGGGGGTGTCATCACCTCTCCATAGAGGCTAACAATTAATTTCCATACCGCAATTCTACTATCTAGGGCAAATGAAACTCTTAACCTTTCCACGAATGTCATCACTCACTCCATCAAAGTCAATACAATCTCATGCCAATAAGTGCAATTCACATTACAACCTGTAGGTGGCCACATAGAGATACAGGATTGGACTGGCCCACAGGAGAGCTGGAGAATCCTCTGGTGGGCCCCTCTGCATGATCAGTACTTGGCACAATACACTTGTTTCACTATGTACAGATAAAGCAAGCATCTCATCATTCATTTTACATGCTACCCAGTATATTATTATATAAAATCTTAGGTACATTTATGAATGTAATATCTGCATGTAGTTGATCAGTGGTCCCCAGAATCAATCTCACTGATGGGCCCCTGCCATCCCAGTCTGACACTGTATAGATACATATATCATAAACATTTCCCGGCAGAGTATCACAATTTTGTTTTTAAAAGATGGTCATCTCCTTCTACTCATTTTGGGATATGTGAAGTCAGTGTGTTGCCCCTGCCAAAGCCAAGTTCCTCTCTTTTTGATGCTTGTATGCTCTGGTTCTAGGGAGCATTTGACAAGATCCTAAAGGAATATATGTACAGCATTAGTGTCACACACGGACCAGAGAATATCCGGTGCTAGACGAAACAGTCTTGGGATATATCTTGGCATATGTCTAACAGTGTGTTGCCCCTGCCAAAGCCAAGTTTCTCTCTTTTCGATGCTTGTATCCTCTGGTTCTAGGGCGCATTTGACAAGATCCTATAGGAATATATGTACAGCATTAGTGTCACACACGGACCAGGGGATATTTGGTACATGACACAACAGATGCGAACTGAGCAATATCTGTCCAGCGCATGGCAAACCTCAAGTGAACACCCTAGACACTTTAATAATGGTGGATTTTGCCGCTAGGGAGAGAGAAAATGGGACACCACCTGCACTCATGGGGACGTTGGTTCTTTCACCTGCCCGGGCGTCCTGTGGTGGCTGCTCCACACACCACACCGACCTCCTGGGAATGCCCATAGGGTGCATGATTTGCCATGCTCCTTTTTTTTTAAAGGGCCAGTGTTTCCTGAACTGGAAGTGCCTCTCAGGTCAGCTGATAGATTTCAGGTATTTAAGGCACCTTCCCCTTAAGATAGGTGCCTGAGCAACAAGTTTCTAATGTTGTTATTTCTAAGATCTCATGGTGCTGCTGCTGTATTTGTACTAAGGTCTGCTGCTGATTCGTCTCTGTGTTTCAGTGCAATGTCAGTCTGCTGCTGCAAATATCCACGGCGGCCACCCACCATGAGAACCGATGCTAGTATCCTCATCGGCTGCTGCTACCGCATCCATCCATACTGCCTGAATATACAATCCCAGCTGCTGCTGCTGTTGCTATTACCAGAGACTGTATTGTATCCGTAGCACCAGCTGCCGAGGTACTGCAGATTCTCTAGGGCTGCTCTCTGCCACCTGCTTACCAGTGCGTGTACCTACTGCCACTTCCGGTGGCAGTAATGTCCAGGCAAGTGAACGGTACTTTTGGTCCAGTGGATCCACTAATACAGTGCTTGCTCCGCGAGCATAACACTCCCAAGCCACAACTTGGGGCTATCAAGAGTAGACTAACACAAGACTACAGAACTTCATGATTGCTTGTAGTCCACCACCATGGATTTCCTGTGGAGATGTGTGCATAAAACAGTAGATATTTAATCAAGCATATTTGTAAATTTGCTTTAGTTTTCTAATTAGATATGTTCGCAAAATTAAAAATATAAAAATTGCAAATACCAACAAATCTTTTGAGGTTGCCATATTTTAGGTTTCTTCTAGGAGCCTTTTTTTTTATAAAAACTATCGTAGAAATCAATAAAAAACAAATCAGATGCGAGCTACAACTTTTTGATTGCCCACCTGGCTTTTGGGATATGGCCATCACCGCTTTACGTTCATGGTATACGCAAATCAATGGAATGGCTTGGCTAGCTCGGACTCTGTTCTCGAATGTTGGAGAAGCCTGCGAATTTCCTAACGCTATAAACCCTATACGAAGCCGAAAATTGCAACGAGACACATACTCTATACTTCCATTGTTTTCCACGTTGGCAGCTGAATGTGCCCGGTGTTTGCCATTTCAATGAAAGTGAAACACACACATAATATGCAAGTTCTTGGAAAAATACAGTTTAATTTCCGAAGTGCTGAAAGAGGGACTGGAGGAAAGCCAACACCTCGTGTCCATTCAAATAAGGAGAACGAGAAGTTGGCTCAGCTATAAAGGTACGGCGGAGCTTATATAGGCAAAATAAGAACTTAACAACTCATGCATCTCAAGGAGGGTCAAAAGAGGAAGGTCAAGACTTGGGCAAAAGGAAATATCTAACGTGAGGAAATGTTAGGAGCAAAATCCATTAAAAGTTCATCTTCATTTACTTTGTGTTCTAGAAAGTGGCAAAATATGAAGGAAACCATCTTCCGAACAAGTGGACACTTCTTGTCTTCTCCTTGACTTTTCTTAATTTATTGCTGAGTGTTATTAGACACTAATTATCAAATCTATGAATTGGGTCTATTTTTGAGTGGCAAGGTGCACCATTGAATGAAGGCTATGGCCATACACATTAAGCCAAAGTTACCGGAATACAATTTTGGAAGGACCGGCCAACCATCTAATATGTCCTTGATATCTGACTGATGTTTATTGGGAAGAAATTTGGAACTAAATTCAACAGACCTAATCCATTGTTCTCAAGAGAGATACATTTCAACCAGAGTGCCCTATCAGTGTCTTATTACCCTCTCTCCTACAGAGAACATATGTGTCAGGCTACCACCAGGGGGAGCTGGAGCCCTGCAGGAGAAGACACAACACAGAGCTGAATCAGCATGGAGGTGGACACACAGTGTGTGCTGGAGCACTGCCCTGCACAGTCAGCCAGAATACAGAGGCCACGGGGTGAGCGGGGGATAATCAGGCAGGCCAGGTCATACACAGTACGGTGAGAAAGAAGACTGGAGGAATGAGCAAAAGCAGGGCCGAGGTCAGTACCAGAAGAAGCAACCGAGTGGGGAGGAAGGAGAAGGGGGAAAGACTGGGGCTATTGTGGGAAGGAAGGAGGTGGGACAGAACACAGACAGCGAACAGGGGAAGGACAGATCAGGAAACACTTACAGGGACCAGCTATCACAGGCAAAGCAGTGCTAAGCTTATAGCCGCCGCTGGTTCTCCGGAGATGACAGAATTTAAAGCATCCAAGCTCCGGAAGTGAGGCCCGAGAGAAGGCTCCGCCCCCTAGCCATGTGGACAGCGAGGTGGAACAATGGCAATATGCGTGCTCAACCAAACTGAGCATGCAAGTGCGTGCTAGTGTGGTCAGCAGAATTAGCCGAGACTTCTGATGACAGCTTTCTGACAAACTCAACAGCTATAGGATTTTTTTTACAAAATATAAACATTTCCTAGGCCCCCTTCACATGTGTTTCTGGTACATTTGATGTCTGTTTACACGCGTACTAGAGACACGAAAACACATATACCCATTAAATTAAATGGGTTTGGTCACGCATCAATATTTTCCATATGGCGACATGTCCGTTTCTGGCCGGCAACACAGGTGTCACATAGACCGCCCACTGATGTGATCTGTGTGACATCAGTGTGACACAACGGAGGACAACCAAGTCACTGAAAAAAGAGGATTTTTATACTTACCTCTCTCCAGCTCTGCTGTTGCTTCCTGTCCTGCTCATTATGCCTCATGAACATTCATTGCACTGACTGCGGACACTGAAGCAAGTGTGACAGCAGCGCCGGAGACTGGTAAGTATACATTTTCATGCTGTCCGTGTGCTATCCAGATGTCACATGGTTCACACACAATGAGACACACAAACACTGTGAAATGGATGGCCCACGGAAGTCCATAACGGACGGTGCAAAATGTTTGTGTTTTACACAGACATGTGAATGGGACCTTATACACATTAAATACTCTTTGAGTAGATTCCTGTTGACCTTAAGTCCCCATTAGGGTAATGATGCATGTCCTAGAACGACCACACGGGCAGCTAGCCAGCTTTTTACTGGTTTCAAATGACATATATATATATATATATATATATATATATATATATATATATATTCATGGGTTTTGACAAGTATAGTAACTATTCACCATTGACCACTCTTAATATGTAGGGGCTTGATGCATTAATGAAAAATCTACATAACCCAAAAGACAAAAACTCTTTTTCTTTTCTTTTCTTTAAAACCTCCTTTTATTTACTCCAGAAGACACCACCAGGGTCACGGAACCGGACCCCGCCACAGCTTCTGGCTCCCCTCACCACCCTAGATAGGTTCTGCACCTATGCGCTGAGCAGGATACCTAGCCCTGGCTGACTCTGAACTGGGTCCTAGGTAAGGAACAGATGGGATGAGCACTTAGTCAAACCCAAGGTATAAAGAAAACACAGGGCGCACAAACAGGGGGAAGTGAAAAAATAACTTGTCTCCAAGAAAACTCATGGAGAGGAACCACAACACACAATGTTTCTTCAGATTAATACGAGCTCACTGATTGTATTCAAGGCCTGTATAAGAATATAACTCTATCACCAGCAAATACCAAGGGGAAAGTGAGCATTTAAAGACACAAGGGGAAGTGATGATGATTAGCAGCTGAAAGGTGAGGATATTTGCAGGGTCCTAAAAGGAAAAGGAAAGAAGCAAGTACATAATATACCATTTACACTACAGCAGGAAGAATAAAATGTCAGAGAGCAGCTTGTGTAGCCAAACACTGTGACCTTCTACAGCCGGACACCACAGGACTGTCTGTCAACCGTGATACACCGAATATTTTTGTGCTATACAAATCACATTATATCCACATAAAACATGTGTTAAACATGAGTGAACTTGAATTCCAGATATTTGTAGATTGCAGGATAATCCGAAGCAGCTTCTCTAGTTTCAAAGCCATGATTCATTTCTTATACGGTCTAGATATTAATAACAATTGAATTTACAAAGTGAAGACCGAGCCAACTTTTTTTTTTTTACTTTTTCTAAACGCCTTTGTTTTCTTTTACTGAGGGAAAAAAAGAACATCTTGGCATTATGTAGCAGATCCTGGACTGCACAATGGGATAACAAACTGCAGGGAGGGATAACAGACGGCTAAAATGTTTCCCGAAACACAAGTAAACCGGCGATAAGAGTCATACGTGGAGGACGAGGCGCCTTGTGCTCAGAATTAAAAACATTTTTGTTACAGGTAAACTAAATCTATGGATTTTATTCAGCTTCATACTATGAAAAATCCTTTCCCCTCCTAATGGGAACTGCTTAGTTTGACTAAGGGGGCTACTCAAAATTTGGCACCTGGGTGTAGGTGCTAAGCTCTCTTTACATACTTCTGGTAGCTACCCAAGCCGTATAACCCGATCCTTTTAAATTTTCTTGTAGTGTGTGTGACGCACCCCAGGGCTATGGGGTACTCGGTCCCAGGCAATATGTTTACGGGGACAGTTTCCTGGGTGGCCGTTGATAAAGGTTTTGTCATGACGCCACTTGCGGGTTGCGGCTATATGGATGCAGCCGCCGCTGCACAATCTCTCACTGCTGGGGCTGATGTTCTCGGCAGCCTAGATGTTGGGCCCTCCACAAGTAGGGCAGGAGCCCCAGGGGATAGGTGATAGAGTTGGGCGCGGAAAGAAGGTAGACCACATAAGGGATTGCAGTGTAACTGGTTTCTTTACTCACAGCGTTATTATGGCTTGCAACCCGAAGAAGGCTGGTCCTCACCACTGGTCCCCTTAGTCCTAGTGCCGGTGTGGTAACTTGGTGGCTTCTTTCCCCTGCACCTGTCTCTGGTTGGTGGGTCCCTGTGGTTTGGAGCATCTGGGGGTCCCCTCCTGGTAGTTTTTCAGTCTTAGGGGTACTTTGCACACTACGACGTCGCAAGCCGATGCTTGCGATGCCGAGCGTGATAGTCCCCGTCCCCGTCTCAGCAGCGATATCTTGTGATTGCTGCCGTCGCAAACATTATCGCTACGGCAGCTTCACATACACTCACCTGCCCTGCGACGTCGCTCTGGCCTGCGAACCGCCTCCTTACTAAGGGGGCGGGTCGTGCGGTGTCACAGCGACGTCACACGGCAGGTTGCCAATAGGAGCGGAGGGGTGGAGATGAGCGGGATGTAAATATCCCGCCCACCTCTGTCCTTACGCATAGCCGGCGTGAGCCGCGGTGACACTGGTAAGGAGATGTTCCTCGCTCCTGCGGCTTCTCACACAGCGATGTGTGCTGCCACAGGAACGAGGAACAACATCGTACCGTCATTGCAGCTACATTATAGAAATATCGGACACTACACCGATGATATGATTACAATGCTTTTGCGCTCGTTAATCGTATCATAAAGGATTTACACACTACGATATCGACAGCAACACCGGATGTGCGTCACTTTCGATTTGACCCCACTGACATTGCACCTGCGATATCGTAGTGTGCAAAGTACCCCTTAGTCGTACGGAGGGCAGTTTGAACCCTGTAGGGTCGGTGCTCTGTTTCAGTCCATGATTCTCCCGTCACTGCTGGTGCTCCGGACTTTACGGTTTGTGAGGTCCTGGATGGTCTCCTCACCGTACAGATTTTATCAGGTCTGCCTGGAGCGTTTGCCTAGCCTAGGGCTCTGCACCCCGTCGGATAGTTGCTATGGTTCCGAGAGTACTCTACCGTACTCCTTCGACAACCACACGACTGTGCCTGACAGGTCACCGTTACACACTCCTGTCTGTACGGTTACGTCTGTCTCCTTTCATTCACCCCTCCTCCCTGTTGTCATCTAGTGGACTGGATCAGTTCCACCCCTAAGTGGCCATCCAATTGGGCGAACTCTAGCCTGTCACCAGTCCTTAGGGAAGGGAAGAACAGGGATTATTTGTGTGTTTTGGTGTTACTGGCATTGGTCTTCTTGGTCCCTGGGGGTAGTCCCTGCATCTTTGACAGGATGCAGTTCCTTGTGGCTCCTGATGGCTCCGGGGGCAATACATGTGCCTAAAGGCCAACCAATATTCATCATGAATTGCAACACGACTCAAGACAACTGTCTACGTAAGAGATTTCTTTGTTTTAATGAATTGTGCACATTGTAGATTCAGACTTAAAGTGGTTTTCTCATTAACAAAGTTCATTTTAAAGTTGACTTTAATCAATAGATCTTGGAATATTAATAATTTCTACAATTGGATGTGTTTAAAAAAAAATACCAGTGCTGATATAATCTTATATATGTGCCCCTGCTATGTACTGTGTAATGGCCGTGTCTGACCATACAGGTACCTGGTCTGATTATACCACAGCTCCTAGGAGGGAAGTAAATAAAAGTATACAGACACTATAGCATAAGATTGTAAAAAAAAATCTTTTTGTGAGGTAAAACAGGCATGGATATGTTTTACCTCACAGAAATAATCAGCTGTGAGGCAACACAACAATGATGGAACACATACCAAAACCAAGATTAAAGTAAGACGTGAAAAAAATGTGATAAACGTTAGATTCCTCAAATTACCCCGCTTTTACTCTGATGACAGCTTTTCACCCCCTCCCCATTTTTTTATGTAGCGTTATCAGCTTGTCACCTGGAAAGGCTTACAATGATTAGCTATGACTTTTTGGTGGAATCATCGGCCTTGTGAAAGTGTTTGCAGCCATCAGGTGTGTTTTGCTGACGCAGTGTTGGTACTGTACATAGATCTATAAGTGTCAGACTACTGGTGATCAGCAACTTATCACTGTTGATCGATGATATCTTGCAGAGAACAAAGAATGTGAACAGCTGCTACTCCATCGAAACTTGGATTCAGACCCCTTATTGTAGAATTGATGGGTGCCCCAGTGGTCAGACTATCGGTGATCAACAACTCATCACTGTGGATAGTTGAGATCTTGCAGAGAACCAAGAGTGTGAGCAGATATCGTTCTATCCCAACTGGGATTCAGAACCCTGATAGTAGGATTGATGGATATCCTGGTGGTTGGATTACCAGTGATCAGCAACTTTTCACCGTGGATAGTTGAGATCTTGCAGCGAACCAAGAGTGTGTGGAGCTGCCGTTCCATTGCAAGTGGGATTCAGAATCCTGATTGTAGGATTGATGGGTGCCCCAGTGGTTGAACTACCGGTGATCAGAAAATTTTCATTTTGGAGAGTTGAGATCTTGCAGAGAACCAAGAGTGTGGGCAGCTATCGCTCCATCCCAACGGGGATTCAGAACCCTGATTGTAAGATTGCCCCAGTGGTTAGACTACCGGTGGTCTGCAACGTATGACTGTCGGTAGTTGATATCTTGCAGAGAACATAGAGTGTTTGCAGCTACCACTCCATCCCAACCGGGATTCAAAACCCTGATTGTAGGATAGATGGATGCCCCAATGGTCGGACTACTGGTGATCAGCAACGTTTCACTGTGGATACTTGATATCTTGTAAAGAACCAAGTGTTTGCAGCTACCGTTCCATTTCACCAGGATTCAGAAGCCTTATTGTAGGATTGATGGATGCCCCAATGGTCGACTACCGGTGATCAGCAACTTATCACTTCTGGATAGATGAGATCTTGCAGAGAACCAAGAGAGGGTGCAGCTACCGCTCTATTACAACCAGGACTCAGAATCCTGATTGTAGGATTGATGGATGCCCCAGTGATCGGACTACCGGTGATCAGCAACTTTTCACTAGTGGATAGATGAGATCTTGCAGAGAACCAAAAGTGTTTGCAGCTACCGTTCCATTTCACCAGGATTCAGAACCCTGATTATAGGATTCATGAGTGCCCCAGTGGTCGGACTACCGGTAATCAGCAACTTATCACTGTGGATAGTTGATATCTTGCAGAGAACCAAGAGTGTGTGTAGCTACCACTCTATTACAACCGGGATTCAGAACCCTGACTGTAGGATTGATGGGTACACCAGTGGTCGGACTACTGGTGATCAGCAACTTATCACTGTGGATAGTTGAGATCTTGCAGAGAACCTAGAATGTGTGCAGCGGTCGCTCCATCCCAACTGGGATTCAGAACCCCGTATGAAGGATTGATGGGTACACCAGTGGTTAGACTACCGGTGATCAGCAACGTATGACTGTGGGTAGTTGATATCTTGCAGAGAACCTAGAGTGTTTGCAGCTACTGCTCCATCCCAATCGGGATTCAGAACCCTTATTGTAAGATCGATGGGTGCCCCAGTGGTCAGACTACCGGTGATCAGCAACTTATCACTGTGGATAGTTGAGATCTTCCAGAGAAACAAGTGAGTGTTGACAGCTACTGCTCCATCCCAACCGGGATTCAGAACCTCTGATTGTAGGATTGATGAGTACACCAGTGGTCGGACTACCGGTGATCAGCAACTTTTCACTGTGGATACTTAATATCTTGTAAAGAACCAAGAGTGTTTGCAGCTACCATTCCATTTCACCAGGATTCAGAACACTTATTGTCGGATTGATGGATGCCCCAATGGTCGGACTACTGGTAATCAGCAACTTATCACTGTGGATACTTGATATCTTGCAGAGAACCAAGAGTGTGTACAGCTACCACTCTATTGCAACTGGGATTCAGAACCCTGATTGTAGGATTGATGGGTACACCAGTGTTCAGACTACCGATGATCAGCAACATATGACTGTGGATAGTTGATATCTTGCAGAGAACTTAGGGGCACTTTGCACACTGCGACATCGAAGGCCGATGCTGCGATGCCGAGCGCGATAGTCCCCGCCCCCGTCGCAGCTGCGATATCCTTGTGATAACTGCCGTAGCGAACATTATCGCTACGGCAGCTTCACATGGACTCACCTGCCCTGCGACCGTTGCTCTGGCTGGCGACCCGCCTCCTTATTAAGGGGGCGGGTCGTATGGCGTTACTGCGACGTCACACGGCAGGCGGCCAATAGGAGCGGAGGGGCAGAGATGAGCGGGATGTAAACATCCCGCCCACCTCCTTCCTTCCGCATATCCTACGGAAGCCACAAGTGACGACAGTAGGAGATGTTCCTCGCTCCTGCGGCTTCACACACAGCGATGTGTGCTGCTGCAGGAACGAGGAACAACATCGGACCGTCGCGTCAGCGTAATCATGGATTACGCCGACGCTGCACCGATGATACGATTACGACGCTTTTGCGCTCGTTAATCGTATCATTGAGCCTTTACACACTACGATGTCGCATGCGATGCCGGAAGTGCGTCATTTTCAATTTGACCCCACCGACATCGCACCTGCGATGTCGTAGTGTGCAAAGCCCGCCTTAGAGTGTTTGCAGCTACCACTCCATCCCAACCGGGATTCAGAACCCTTGTAGGATTGATGGGTGCCCCAGTGGTCAGACTTCCGGGGATCAGCAACTTTGGATACTTGATAACTGGCAGGTATGGAACTAACCTTAAGGAGCTTTGCCACATGACTGAAAAGTAATTCTTTCTTCCCATTTAACAAAAAAACTCAAATTTTTCCCTTATGTAACCTTTCGAAGGGCGGATATAACCTACGCATGGTATTTATGACCGTTCCACACTGGTTTTATAACGTGTCTCCTATTTGAAGCACATTAGCTCCTTCGGCTTTCTTGCGGTGTTTTGGGGAAACGTCAAGAACCTCCCGCACGTACGAATATTACGAGTCCCTCATTTCCATCATGTTTTGCGCCTCTGCCTGTGTTATTCCAAAGGAGACAAAGAAAAACAGGCAGATTACAGAAATATGTAACATTGTCTGTTTTATGACTCTGTGGCCGACTGCCTCCTTTGTGAAGTAAAGAACAAGACTATTTCTCCCTGTAATGATTTCCAGCTGTAGAAACTAAATGACTTTGCTGAGCTGGGCTCCGAGGCAAACGGAAACGCCAAAACACAAAGTAAACTTGCAAAAAGCTTCTTTTTTTCCAGTTCTTCGCTATAGAAATGTCTTTTTTTTCCATTCATTTCTTTTTCTTAATGTAAATTCGAGTCTATTCAAAGATGCAATATCACAGAAAAAGGGGATTGCAACGTGCGCGATGTTCAATAATATATGGAATCCATTCTTTCTCATTTTATCTGTGCATTTTAATAAATAGTTCCAGCATATAACTTCATGTATTAAGAATGTAACGCTGAGCTTCACATTTATAAAGGACGTGTTCCTCGTCACAAATAATGAGTTTTCCCGAAAATAAGGTATTATTATTTTCCCAAGAAAAATGTGCTAGGGCTTATTTTTGGGGAAACATTGTGTCCCTTATCTCGGAGGTAGGCTTGATGGTAACCAGTTCCGAGCCTCCAGCGTGACCCTAAAGGCCCCGTTACATGCAATGACGTATCTAACGATATATCACCGGGGTCACGGATTCCGTAACGCACATCCGGCATCGTTAGCGACGTTGTTGCGTGTGACACCAACGAACGGCTGTTAACGATCAAAAATACTCACCTTATCGTTGATCATTGACACGTCGTTTAGTTTTAAAAAATCATTGATTGTTCCAGGACGGAGGTTGTTCGTCGTTCCCGAGGCAGCACACATCGCTACGTGTGACACCTCAGGAACGACGAACTACAGTTTACCTGCGGCCGCCGGCAATAAGGAAGGAAGGAGGTGGGCAGGATGTTACGGCCACTCATCTCCGCCCCTCCGCTTCTATTGGGCGGCCACTTAGTGACGCCGTTGTGACGCTGCACGAACCTCCCCCTTAGAAAGGAGGTGGTTCGCTGGACACAGCGACGTCACTAGGCAGGAAAGTACGTGTGACGGCGCCTAACGATTTTGTGCACCACGGGCAGCAATTTGCCCATGATGCACAAATGACGGGTGCAGGTTTCTTTCACCAGCGATATAGTATTATGATATAGGAACAAGAAGCCAAAATAGATGTTACGGAGAAATCCAGATTTGTGCATGAAGAACTGTTCAAAGCCACCATCGGAATATTTTGACTTTAATTGGAACCTACACTAATTGCTTAATGATTTAAAGACTCCAGTCCGGCTCTATCTACTGATGACAGGTCCACCTTAAGCAACTCAGACTTTCAGATTTATGGGGCATTATAAAATGACATCAGAGTAAGGACAATGTAGAGAAAGAGCAAGTTCATCCTGATTTTTGTCACAAGTTGACAGCACTTATGATAACCAAAAGATAACGCGGCTTTAGGCCAGGAGCCAGCCTTCAGTCTCATCCGTCATACGGTGAACACAGCTACCTAATTACAATATGGATTTTTTTGACAACTTTTCAAGGTAATAAGATGGATACAGAAACTGATGTAATAAGTAATGGGCAGAGAACGCAGATAGGCAACCCTTGACTCTTACTTTTTGGACTATTACCGATAATAGTAAGTTCATTTTACAGCACTTACATATGTTACTCTCCGACTGTTGTGCTTTTTTACTATTGAAACATGATATTTTCAATGTGTATTTCAATGGACATTTCGAGTAGGCTATACGTGTTGCATGAAATAAGGGGAGCTCAGTATAACTTATCTATTGGGTGTTATGCACCTGTAAAGTGCCGGAGAGGGGCAGTTGTGGTCGAGGGTTGCGGTCTTTAACTCAACCTGACAGTACAGACACAAGGGGCAAAGTGGTGTATGGAGTGAGTGTGGCGGTGGTACCTTTCTGCTGCCGTACATCCGAGTCCCGTACGGTCAAGAATGAGACAACCACCAGGTAAGACTTCCATAAATTTTCTCAGCAAACATTTCACATTGGATTTCCATTTCTTTAAGACAGATTCATCCTCATCATCATCTATAATCATTCTTTTTTGTATTCGGCTCGGCTCTACAGTGATGGCCACCATGGGTCGACTTATCCTCCTGTCTTTGACAAAATCCCTCAGCATGACGACTGGTCATTCGTCTCAGCTATCTACAGATGGATGGACTATTGATGATGCCCCCGTTGTGCTAACGTTCCCTCAGGTACTAGTCGTGGCCGGCGTAAGGAAGGGGCGCCCACCTCCTGTTCTCCCGTTCACTGGTATTACGTCTCACTGCAGACGAGCTCCCTTTTCTCTATATAGGTTGGTGGGAGGCCACCCAGGTTTTCCCCTTAACCACCTTCAAGGATAGGGTCAGTCATTGGTATCGCTATATTGATGATGTTTTTTTCATATGGGCAGGAACCAAAGACGAATGTGATGAGTTTATTGCATCTCTCAATAAGAATTCTCTTAATATTTTCTTGACCCATAACATCTCAATTACAACTTTGCCCTTTTTGGATCTTTCCATCTCTATTAGGGGGGACCACTTGACGACGACACTATTTCGGAAACACACGGCGACTAATAGCCTTCTGGAATATCAGAGCTTCCACCCTCAACATGTTAAGAACGGAGTACCCATGGGTCAGTTTCTTCGGATCAGACGGAATTGTTCTGATGACCATGATTTTCAACATCAGGCTAAATCTCTTACCAACAGGTTTCGAGCCCGCGGTTATCCCAGGAGGGTCCTGTCAAGGGCTTACCAGAGAGCGCGATCTGAATCACAAGCTTCTCTGATCACGCCGACCCCCAAATGGACCGACAGTAAGGTGAGATTCATCACCACGTACAATGATCAGTGGGGCAGGATCAGGGATATACAGCAGAATCGCTGGTCAACATTAACCCTGGACATGCAAACTGCAGACATAGTCAACCCAACCCCGCAGATCACAGCACGACGGGCCCCGAATTTGAGGGACCTTGTCACTAGGAGCCACTTTGTAAGACCTACGACCAGGTTGAATAGGGGTACACTCATGAGGGGTTCCTTCCCCTGCGGTGAGTGTAACGTTTGTAGTTCCATGCATCCTATAGCCAACCACTTTTCTAATCCGCAGGATGCTAAGAACTACACTCTTTCCAACTATATAAACTGTAAAACTAGAAATGTGGTTTACTGTTTGATATGTCCCTGTGACCTTGTGTATGTGGGACAAACAACACAGGAACTCCGTAAAAGGGTTCAAAAACACTTTTCAACTATTAATCTTGCCTCCGCAGATCTCAGGAAGGGAAAGTCTATCACTTCCTTGGCCACCCACTATTTGAGACACCATCGTGGACAGACAACTAATACACGCGTCGTGGGCCTACAGAAATTCGTTGGTCACGGTAGAGGGGGCACTTGTTCCAAATGGCTTCTGCAACAAGAGTCCAAATGGATTTTCAACTTGCACAGTGTCTCACCCTTTGGCCTCAACGAGGAGCTCTTGTTCCCCAGATTTCTCGGATGATAGTGACTTGCGAACCCCATAGACCCGGCTGATGGTCTTTTTGGTACATCATACATGAATGGACCCTACTATTGTTGGGGCACGCTGACACCCTATTGCTGTGGGCCTTCGGTGGTGGTTTTGCAACTACCTTTGGACTTTTTGACCCGCTTCATCTTTCATCTTTGATCATGGCTGCTCTGTATCCTGATAAATTTCCTGCCGGGCTCGCCTCTATTTGGTTTTATCTGGCGAAGACTATTGGATCATGACGGATGGACTACCATGAATTTTCTTTGTTGGACTCTACCATGTGGTATGCTTGGTATGCTTTTTAAGCTAACTACTCCATCTGGGTCCTTCAAACCTTGGTGCCTATTGGCACATCTCTGAGTTTCCATCACGGTTATATTGTAATATGATATGTAACATCTCCCTCATAGGCCGCGACCTTGGCCCTGGGCCACCATTTTAGGCATGCTCTTGATCCACAGCGATTTTCTGTTGTTTGGGTTTGATTTTTATTTATTTATTTATTTATTTATTTTTTTTTTTATTTATTATTTTTATTTTGAGCATCTTTTTGGTCCTTGGGATATTTGTTCCTTGTCTAGCATTGTTATCAATATACGATATACAATATGGGTCCAAACGGTTGCGGCCTTGGCCTCGGGCCACCCTTGCTTGTATACCGTCCACTTCCGGATACTCTTTGGCTCTAACTATATTGAGGATGCCTCTACGTGATTATTCATGGTCATACATATGGCAGTCTCCGCTCCTGCATGTACCATGTTATAATGTCCTTTTCCAGGTTCTGCATACACTATGATTGATGGATTTCTCCTGGTTCACATCACCCCACCCCCCCTGCAGTTCTCTCTACTTCCCTGATGAAGCCGCAGCAGCGGCGATACGCGTGGGGTGATCCCTGTACCCCTTGTGTGCCCTTGCCACACTGCATATGCTCTCCTCCATTGGACTCTGCAGTAACCTTCTATACTTTTATGCTGCTCCATTAGGCATGCACAGGCTCTTCCACTTCTTACTCCCTTGGGCTTTATTTAGGTGAGCCCTCCTCCCTCCCCAGGGAACAGGTTTCAACCCTGGATTGCCAGGAATTTGTGGGTCCTGTGCTTTCTGCCCAGCAGGGCTATGATGCCCTTATGATCATACAATGATTTATACTGCAGGTCCTGAGGTATTATAGGTGATTTAGCCTTATATAGAGCTATTTAAATTGCATGGTTTCTGGCTATTGTTTTCCAGGACTGATTGTAGTCATTTTTCACCCCGACTGCATGTGATACTCCTGGTCTTTTGGCCTCTTGTATATATTCTACCAGTTTGCAATTTATTTCCTATTTGTGGCTTGGCTTCACTAGTGTACTTTGTTGAATTATGATAATTATTATACACCTGTGGGTACAGGATCTTGTTTTTTCTACATGTTTTAATTGTTTTTAAATTGTATTTGTGTACTGCTAATAAAGGTTCTTGTATACTTTATTGTGGGTTGTGCGTCATATGCAATGTCTCTCCTCCCTCTTTACCCTTTTCTCTGTATACTCCTCTCTTCTTACTTCTTCAGTCTTGTAACTGTCACCTCCACACTATCCACTCCAGTCCGCTTTGTCCGACCCTGCAGGCCCTCTCTTTTGTCCTTCTCACTGTCTCATCCGTTCCCTATCTCCCTCTACGTGGTAAACCTCTACCCTAAATACCCTCCTGCGCTGGGGACCATCCTCCTAATTAACCCGTGCTATCCTGTCACTCCCTATCCATCCCCGTTTCACTAAGGGACCCGAGAACCAGTGACACCTGGTGGTGGCTGGCAACGTCTACACAGGGAAATACACCAAATAGCAAAATACATACACATACATCAATACAGTACATTAATATCACTTTTCAAATTCGTTATGACACACTACAACATTCTTCAAGGGAGGCAGGGTACTGGACACCCTCTTACACACCATCCACTGAGAACTTATACTACACATAGTACCTTTAAAGCATTCTGGATAATTTTCCTGGCATATCCAGAAGGTTCCAAAAAAATAGGAACTCCAAAAGGAGTAGACAAATATCCCAGAGCTCTCAGAAAGTAACACTTCCAATATGTCTGAAATTGGAAAATTTCATCATCAGGGTGGAAAGGTTTTGGCATGGAGTTTCAGTGGCCTGTAAAAGAAGCATTGTTATGGAAAAATATTTTCGGTATTCCTGAAAAGACCACAAAGAAACTTCAATAAGTTGGCAATTAGGACTCAAATACAACCAGACAATTGCCATAAATATGATCTTCCTTCCCATTGTTATGCACCGGTCTTCCGGGATGATCTCCACTTCATTCCTCTGTGACTGACCTCCTTTGTTGTGCTCCACATCAGATCTTGCAAGTGGTTTGGTGCTCTTCAATGACACCATCTTCCAAGACCTCTTAAAGTGGTTGACCACTACATGGACAACACTTACTCATTCCCCTTTGTTTGCCCTCGTAAAAATAAATAAGCCTTTACTAACTTCCGGTGCGGCTGCAGTTCCATCGATGTCTGTTGTCGCGTTCCCAAGGCCCACGTGACATCAGTGCCAGACATTTGAGCAGGAAGTCAGTGCAGTGCTCACATCCTACTCAAATGTCTGAAGGCAGGTAGACAGATGCCAGGTGCTGATTGGTCATGTGGGCCCCAGGAACGCGACTTCAGACATTGCTGGAACTGCCGCCGCACCGGAGGTGAGTATAGGCTTATTTATTTTTACGTGGGCAAAAAGGTGGAATGAGTAAAGGGGGCTTTACACACAACGACATCGCTAACGAGATGTCGTTGAGGTCACGGAATTCGTGACGCACATCATTAGCGACGTCGCTGTATGTGAAATGCACGAACGACTGCTAACGATCAAAATTACTCACCTTATCGTTGATCATTGACACGTCATTCTAATCCCAAATATCGTTGCTGTTGCAGGACATAGGTTGTTTGTCGTTCTTGCGGCAGCACACATCGCTATGTGTGACACCGCAGGAACAAGGAACAACATGGTACCTGCGGCCGCCGGCAATGAGGAAGAAAAGAGGTGGGCGGGATGTTACAGCGGCTCATCTCCGCCCCTCCGCTTCTATTGGGCGGCCTCTTAGTGACGCCGCCTGAAACGCCCCCTTAGAAAGGAGGCGGTTCGCCAGCCCCAGCGACGTCGCTAGGAAGGTAATTATGTGTGACGGTTGTTAGCGATGTTGTGTGCCACGTGCAGCGACGGGTGCGGGTGCTTTTGTAAGGGGTGGGCAGACCCCTTACAAGGAAGCACAGGTTTTCTCTGAAGTGGTTAATGCTGTCCCCATAGAAACTGTAGAGGAGGGAGGAGGAGCCGGCAGCTTAGGGGGAAAGGAAGTGTGTGCTGAAGGCAGTTGTGTCCGGGACGGGAGAGAAGAAACAGCCAGGGGCAGAGTGTGGAGCTGAGTGGGCAGAAAGAAAGAAAGAAAGAAGGGAGCTGGAAGAACAGGGAAGCCGGAGAGAAAAGGAGCGGGCGGAACCTCATAGTGCGAAGCAGTCCCGGTGTGGGTCCGGGCTGTGGGTAGCCAGAAGTGGGAGCCGGGCGAAGAGGAGTAGTCAGGCAAGTCACCCACTTGAGGGGACGCTAGGGCAGGCTTTCCCTCAGCTAAAGGAAGAGCCACAGCACTGTATTTTGTTACTGCCACGTGTGGAGACTTGCGAAGAATAAAACATGTTTGTTATTTGCATTGAACCATGCCTGAAGAGTATTTGTGCGCCGGACAACAGCTGCACCACCACACTCTGCCCCACCAAGACATCTCCCGTCCCGATAGTGACGGCGGAGCCAGGGGTAAGCCTGACAGAAGGGACCACGACTACAAGCCCAGAGGCGCCCCTGGCACCCCGTTACACTTTCACCAGCGACATCGCTAATGATGTCGCTGCATGTAAAGCAGCCTTAAGGGTTGTCCAAGTAGTGGTCATCCTCTTTAAGGACTAGTTGGACACACTACTGTGTCTCAGTATTGATTCTGTATCCTGGTCAGTTGCCACACTACTGTTACTTTAGTTTCCATCTTCTGCTCAGAATTCAGCAATTTTCATCGTTGGCATCTGTTCATGCCCCATTGTTTGTTTCAAGCATCACAAACTGTTCACAGATCGCTACCTATCTCTGTGTGATTTTTCAGACCTGCCCTCTCCTCTCCTTCTGCTATCCTAGTTTTGTTGTTCCCGGTTTCCAGTACTGTATACCCTGTTATCCAAGCCTTTGCAATTCCACATGCGTTCGAGTCTGTTGTGTCTACACCTTGGATCCATGTGTCCACCCTTACTTGGAACTTCGTGAATCCACCTCACCAGGTGAATTTAAAAGCCATACATATGTATTTTTTACCTGGTGTAAATGCCGGAGTCCTCCTTTATCCTTTATTGTTTCTCTTTTATTCCTGCCCCTCTCCATTTCTGAAATATGGCCATATTTTCCCCGTATATAAAGTACTTTTAAGGCTCACCTCACATCAGCGGTATTTTGCTGCAAAGCCGTTCCATCACAAATGCGTTTCAGTTCCATTAATTTTGAAAGGAATCACGGCAAGATGCAGTCACAAGCGGTTGCGTGCACCATACACAACCGTATGTGACCGCATCTTGCCGCGTTTCCATTGGAGATGAATGGAACTGAAACGCATTTGTGACGGATCTCGCTTTGCGGTAAAATCCCACTGATGTGAGTTGAGCCTAACTAAATGGGTTTGGTCCTCAACTTTTCTCCATGAAGTATTTTCTTGAGGTCCAAAACCAGTTGGATGAAAGATTAGATTTATATACAGAAAGAAGAGGCCATATCTCAGGAATGGAGATGAACAGGAACAAAGGAAAGACAATATCGGATTCAGGAGAACAGCGGAATTTAGGTTAATGCTGAAACATTCGGCCATCAACTCAACAGAGTTTTAGGGTTCGATGATTTTTTTTAACACGGACTTCTAGGGTGGGTTGAATATATTCTGCTCGTAGATTGGACTCTTCTATTACCAGTCCTTACGCTACTTAACACACTGTGATATCTTCTCTGTGCCTCCAAAGTACATAACCCTTCCATGAGTATCATCAGTCAATTTTTTATTTTCCAAAATTTTTGCGGCTGAACAGATCTCTCATATAATATATTTATCTCCAGTAGCTTTTTTCATTTTTCTCCATGACTTCAGCCGGGTAACATCTCAATATGAATATTTTATACTCTAAATTGTATTTCTGGCTTTAAGAATTGCTTACAGTTTGTAAATGTAATTCCAATATGGATGACCCATAGAGAAGAGCTGATCAGATTACAATATATCTAACCAGTAGTTCACAATAATGATTGAGCGCTGTGAAGTCGGGTATAAAGCTGAAGACGGTAAATAGAAAAGAGAAGAAAAAAGTATTGTAAGAAATAAATATGCTGTTCAAGAGCAATGGAGAGTAATCTGCGTATCATACACCGATACAGACTCATATATTCTGAATTGAGTTTTTCAAAATCCTTAGAAAAATGAGATTAAGGTGCTCCTTTGGGCACTGAAACCTCTTGGCTCCTGTAAATTTATGGGTAATTGAAAATAAATTGTCCTGATTCCCGTCTTCGAGGAGAGTCGAGGAAAGCTAATTGGAGCTGAAGTGGCAAGGTGCCCAATAGATGATTGGACCCCTATTGAGATCTCAAGGGTCCTAAAACGATATCCTCACAATTTTTGCCACATCTCTAAGGCGGGCTTTGCACACTACGACATCGCAGGTGCGATGTCGGTGGGGTCAAATTGAAAATGACGCACTTCCGGCATCGCATGCGACATCGTAGTGTGTAAAGGCTCGATGATACGATTAACGAGCGCAAAAGCGTCGTAATCGTATCATCGGTGCAGCGTCGGCGTAATCCATGATTACGCTGACGTGACAGTCTGATGTTGTTCCTCGCTCCTGCGGCAGCACACATCGCTGTGTGTGAAGCCGCAGGAGCGAGGAACATCTCCTACCGGCGTCACCGCGGCTTCCGTAGGATATGCGGAAGGAAGGAGATGGGCGGGATGTTTACATCCCACTCATCTCCGCCCCACCGCTCCGATTGGCCGCCTGGCGTGTGACGTCGCTATGACGCCGCACGACCCGCCCCCTTAACAAGGAGGCGGGTCGCCGGCCAGAGCGACGGTCGCAGGACAGGTGAGTCCATGTGAAGCTGCCGTAGCGATAATGTTCGCTACGGCAGCTATCACAAGGAAATCGCTGCTGCGACGGGGGCGGGTACTATCGCGCTCGGCATCGCAGCATCGGCCTGCGATGTCGCAGCGTGCAAAGTACCCCTAAGACTCAATTTAAGACGTCAGAATTTGCTAAATGAGGTACATACCCTACAGTAAGTCAGAGAATGGCTTATCGTATATTGGTCTCTTTTCTATAAAATCTTCCAACTTAGTCAACAGAAACATGGAGGACACATGGCTTGCTCGAATATATATATTCGATCGAGTCCAAGTGAAAAAACTAATTTTTTCTATCCCCAGAATTGTACTATGAAGCCACATAACATATGATTGAGGCCTTGTTCTACAGAGAATTGAAAAGTTAAGGATTTTCCTTTTTGGACTTGACTCTGATAAAGAAACAAGACAGAAGAAGAATCAAAACCTTCAAAATTTGGTACTAGAGTTATCAGTGTTATCAATATCATGGATGGCAAGAAGAAAAAAACAAATCAAGTTTGAAACATATCAAGCCAGAGACGTCAGTCGAAGCAAGGATCACCAAGCTACAACTTGCCTACTTTGGACGCATCATACGAAGAGAGCATTCACTGGAGAAGGACATCATAGTCGAAAGAATAGAAGGAACAAGGCAAAAAGGAAGACCAGCAACCCAATGGCTAGATAATTTCAAAATAACGGTGGAGAAGACCCTGGTGGACCTATCTAAGCAGAGAAGATCCTGGTGGACCTATTTAGGTGGAAAAGACCCTGGTGGACCTATCTAGGTTTAGAAGACCCTGGTGGACCTATCTAGGCTGCACAAGATCAATCTTCCTATGGAGCGTTCATCCATCAAGTCTCAATGGCTCGAAATCAAAATGATCTGCACCTTGTTTATCAGGGAAAGTCCCTTTAGTTTTTGGCTACAGTTACTATGTTTCCTAATATGGAAGTTAAGCCCATCATACACATTAAACTATTGTCGCTCAGAACTTTCCAACATTGATGAGATTAGACAAAATGTTTATGTGTAGGGCGGCTCTGGACAAATTATTGCCAGGGAAGAGTCCACAAGAGATGTCTTGCCGTGGCTCAAATAACTGGCCACTTTTGACCTGCATTCTTTAAACATTCAGATTGAAAAGTCTTCCCTGTTATTTCTTGTTCAGGTAAAAAGAAGATGTAATAATATGAGATGTAACACCCGGGTTACACTCTGTGATATTTACCTCTTCTCTAGTTCAAAGATATGGATTTGTTTAAATTAGCGCTCATTTTTTATAAACCCCTCCAAATGGGCGTGGCTCACAGGATGAAGGAAACAGCCTAAAGACACGCCCATGAGGATCCTCTCACCTCAGGAATAAAATAAGAAAAGCAAAACTGGCCACTTTTGACCTCTGTTCTTTAAAGATTCAGATTGAGACATATTCCTTGTTATTTCTTGCATAGGTAAAAAGAAGATGTAACACAAGATGTAACACCCGGGTTATACTCCGTGTTATTTACCTCTTCCCCAGTTTTTACTCTTATTTAATTCCCATTGCTCCTTGTGTAGTCTTTCGTTAAAAAAAATATGGCATACTACTCCAAAGTTATGGATTTTTTTTTTAATTAGCGCTATTGTTATATAAACGTTTCCAAAGGGGCGTGACTCACAGGGTACAGGAAACAGCCTAAAGACATGCCCTTGAGGATTTTGTCACCCATTGAATAAAATAATAAGAGCAAAAGCTGGTCACTTTTCACCTATGTTCTTTAAAGATTCAGATTGAGACGTCTTCCCTGTTATTTCTTGCACAGGTGAAAAGAAGATGTAACACAACATGTAACACTCGGGTTATACTCTATGTTATTTACCTCTTACTTCTCCATTTTTGCTCTTATTTAATTCCCATTACTCCTTGTTTAGTCTTTTTTAAAAAATGTATGCCATAATACTCCAAAGTTATGGATTTTTTTAATTAGTGTTAATTTTTATCAACTTTTGCAAAGGGGTGTGACCCACATGGTATAGGAAACAGCCTAAAGACACACCCATGAGGATCCCATCCCCCCAGAAATAACATAATAATATCAATAACTAGCCACTTTTGACCTCTGTTCTTTAAAGATGCAGACTGAGACGTCTTCCCTGTTATTTCTTGCACAGGTGAAAAGAAGATGTAACACAAAATGCAACACCGGGGTTATACTGCGTGTTATTTACCTCTTATTTCTCCAGTTATTAGTTTTATTTCATTCCCATTGGTCCCTGTGTATTCTTTTTTAGTTAAATATACTATATTACTCCAACGTTATGGATTTTTTTAATTAGCACTATTTTTATAAACGGTTTCAAAGGGGCGTGGCTCACAGAGTCCAAGAAAAAGCCTAAACACACGCCCATGAGGATCCTGTTCTCCCAGGTATAACATAATAAGAGCAAAAACTGGGCACTTGTCACCTCTGTTCTTTAAAGATTCAGATTGAGACGTCTTCCCTGTTATTTCTTACACAGGTGAAACGAAGATGCAACACGAGATATAACACCCATGTTATTTACCTCTGCTCCAGATTTGCTCTTATTTGTTTGCTCCTTGTGTATCCTTTAAAAAAAAAAAATATGGCATTTTACTCCAAAGTTTCTTACACAGGTGAAGAGAAGATGTAACACGAGATGTAACACCATGTTTAACTCCGTGTTATTTACCTCTTCTCCTGTTTTTGCTCTTATTTATTTAGTCCTTGTGCATTCTTTAAAAAAAATATGGAATTTTACTAAAAAGTTATGGATTTTTTTAATTAACACAAATTTTTATAAATTTTTCCAAAGGAGCGTGGCTCATAGGGTACAGGAAACAGCCTAAAGACACGCCCATGAGGATCCTGTCTCACGAGGAATAACATAATAAAAGCAAAAACTGGGCACTTTTCACCTCTGTTCTTTAAAGATTCAGATAGAGACGTCTTCCCTGTTATTTCTTGCACAGGTGAAGAGAAGATGTAACACGAGATGTAACACCCGGGTTATACTCCGTGTTATTTACCTCTTACTTTTCCAGTTTTTGCTCTTATTTAATTCCCATTGCTCCCTGTGTAGTCTTTTTAAAAAAAAAAATGGCATACTACTCCAAAGTTATAGATTTTTTTTTAATTAGCACAAATTTTTATTAACTTTTCCAAAGGAGCGTGGCTCATAGGGGAAAGGAAACAGCCTAAAGACACGCTCATGAGGATCCTGTCTCTATAGGAATAACATATTAAGAGCAAAAACTGGCCACTTTTCACCTCTGTTCTTTATCGATTCAGATTGAGACGTCTTCCCTGTTATTTCTTACACAGGTGAAGAGGAGATGTAACACCATGTTTAACTCTGTGTTATTTACCTCTTCTCCTGTTTTTGCTCTTATTTACGTGGTCCTTGTGTATTCTTTTAAAGAAAATATGGCATTTTACTCCAAAGTTATGGATTTTTTTTAATTAGCACACATTTTTATAAACTTTTCCAAAGGGGCGTGGCTCATAGTATACAGGAAACAGCCTAAAGACACGCCCATGAGGATCCTGTCTCCACAGGAATAACATATTAAGAGCAAAAACTAGGCACTTTGGTTACCTCTGTTCTTTAAAGATTCAGATTGAGACGTCTTCCCTGTTATTTCTTACACAGGTGAAGAGAAGATGTAACACGAGATGTAACACCCGGGTTATATTGCGTGTTATTTACCTCTTCTCCTGTTTTTGCTCTTATTTATTTGGTCCTTGTGTATTCTTTTAAAAAAATATGCCATTTTACTCCAAAGTTATGGATTTTTTTTAATTAGCACAAGTTTTTATAAACTTTTCCAAAGGAGCGTGGCTCATAGGGAACAACCTAAAGACACGCCCATGAGGATCCTGTCTCCACAGGAATAACATAGTAAGAGCAAAAACTGGGCACTTTTCACCTCTATTCTTTAAAGATTCAGATTGAGATGTCTTCCCTGCTATTTCTTACACAGGTTAAGAGAAGATGTAACACGAGATGTAACACCATGTTTAACTCCATGTTATTTACCTCTTCTCCTGTTTTTTCTCTTATTTATTTGGTCCTTGTGTATTCTTTTAAAAAAAAAATATGGCATTTTACTCCAAAGTTTTGGATTTTTTTTAATTAGCACAAATTTGTATAAACATTTCCAAAGGGGCGTGGCTCATAGGGTACAGAAAACAGCCTAAAGACACGCCCATGAGGATCCTGTCTCCACAGCAATAACATAATAAGAGCAAAAACTGGGCACTTTTCACATTTGTTCTTTAAAGATTCAGATAGAGACGTCTTCCCTGTTATTTCTTGCACAGGTGAAGAGAAGATGTAACACGAGATGTAACACCCGGGTTATACTCCGTGTTATTTACCTCTTACTTTTCCAGTTTTTGCTCTTATTTAATTCCCATTGCTCCCTGTGTAGTCTTTTTAAAAAAAAAATGGCATACTACTCCAAAGTTATAGATTTTTTTTAATTAGCACAAATTTTTATTAACTTTTCCAAAGGAGCGTGGCTCATAGGGGAAAGGAAACAGCCTAAAGACACGCTCATGAGGATCCTGTCTCTATAGGAATAACATATTAAGAGCAAAAACTGGCCACTTTTCACCTCTGTTCTTTATCGATTCAGATTGAGACGTCTTCCCTGTTATTTCTTACACAGGTGAAGAGGAGATGTAACACCATGTTTAACTCTGTGTTATTTACCTCTTCTCCTGTTTTTGCTCTTATTTACGTGGTCCTTGTGTATTCTTTTAAAGAAAATATGGCATTTTACTCCAAAGTTATGGATTTTTTTTAATTAGCACACATTTTTATAAACTTTTCCAAAGGGGCGTGGCTCATAGTATACAGGAAACAGCCTAAAGACACGCCCATGAGGATCCTGTCTCCACAGGAATAACATATTAAGAGCAAAAACTAGGCACTTTGGTTACCTCTGTTCTTTAAAGATTCAGATTGAGACGTCTTCCCTGTTATTTCTTACACAGGTGAAGAGAAGATGTAACACGAGATGTAACACCCGGGTTATATTGCGTGTTATTTACCTCTTCTCCTGTTTTTGCTCTTATTTATTTGGTCCTTGTGTATTCTTTTAAAAAAATATGCCATTTTACTCCAAAGTTATGGATTTTTTTTAATTAGCACAAGTTTTTATAAACTTTTCCAAAGGAGCGTGGCTCATAGGGAACAACCTAAAGACACGCCCATGAGGATCCTGTCTCCACAGGAATAACATAGTAAGAGCAAAAACTGGGCACTTTTCACCTCTATTCTTTAAAGATTCAGATTGAGATGTCTTCCCTGCTATTTCTTACACAGGTTAAGAGAAGATGTAACACGAGATGTAACACCATGTTTAACTCCATGTTATTTACCTCTTCTCCTGTTTTTTCTCTTATTTATTTGGTCCTTGTGTATTCTTTTAAAAAAAAAATATCGCATTTTACTCCAAAGTTTTGGATTTTTTTTAATTAGCACAAATTTGTATAAACATTTCCAAAGGGGCGTGGCTCATAGGGTACAGAAAATAGCCTAAAGACACGCCCATGAGGATCCTGTCTCCACAGCAATAACATAATAAGAGCAAAAACTGGGCACTTTTCACATTTGTTCTTTAAAGATTCAGATTGAGACGTCTTCCCTGTTATTTCTTACACAGGTTAAGAGAAGATATAACACGAGATGTAACACCATGTTTAACTCCATGTTATTTACCTCTTCTCCTGTTTTTGCTCTTATTTATATGGTCCTTGTGTATTCTTTTTTAAAAAAATATGGCATTTTACTCCAAAGTTATGGAATTTTTTTAATTAGCACAAATTTTTATAAACATTTCCAAAGGAGCGTGGCTCATAGGGAACAGCCTAAAGACACGCCCATGAGGATCCTGTCTCCACAGGAATAACATAGTAAGAGCAAAAACTGGGCACTTTTCACCTCTATTCTTTAAAGATTCAGATTGAGATGTCTTCCCTGCTATTTCTTACACAGGTTAAGAGAAGATGTAACACGAGATGTAACACCATGTTTAACTCCATGTTATTTACCTCTTCTCCTGTTTTTGCTCTTATTTATTTGGTCCTTGTGTATTCTTTTAAAAAAAAAAAATGGCATTTTACTCCAAAGTTTTGGATTTTTTTTAATTAGCACAAATTTGTATAAACTTTTCCAAAGGGGCGTGGCTCATAGGGTACAGAAAATAGCCTAAAGACACGCCCATGAGGATCCTGTCTCCACAGCAATAACATAATAAGAGCAAAAACTGGGCACTTTTCACATTTGTTCTTTAAAGATTCAGATTGAGACGTCTTCCCTGTTATTTCGTACACAGGTTAAGAGAAGATATAACACTAGATGTAACACCATGTTTAACTCCGTGTTATTTACCTCTTCTCCTGTTTTTGCTCTTATTTATATGGTCCTTGTGTATTCTTTTTTAAAAAAATATGGCATTTTACTCCAAAGTTATGGAATTTTTTTAATTAGCACAAATTTTTATAAACATTTCCAAAGGGGCGTGGCTCATAGGGTACAGGAAACTGCCTAAAGACACGCCCATGAGGATCCTGTCTCCCCAGGAATAACATATTAAGAGCAAAAACTTGGCACTTTTCACCTCTGTTCTTTAAAGATTCAGATTGAGACGTCTTCCCTGTTATTTCTTACACAGGTGAAGAGAAGATGTAACACGAGATGTAACAACCGGGTTCAACTCCGTGTTATTTACCTCTTACTTCTCTTTTAGGTGAAAACAAGATGTTATCTCAAGTTAGCAATATTAATTAGTCAGATTAGCAGTGGGCCTGAGGTTTGTCACATCGCTATACACACATTTGCTTTACACCCTGAACATCCCATGTATCGCATGTGCTTATGTGACTTTCAGGTTGTTCCAAAAAAAAAAAAAAAAGTGTTTAATTTTAACTTCATTAACTTCCTGTTCTGTCACAATAGTCGGAGAAGGATTTCTTCTGGAGCAGTATTCAAATCAGTTTTTAATGAGCTATTTAATTAAAGGCTAATTGGGGTGAACCCATTAAAGATTTCTAAATTATGCTTATCTGACTAGCTACGTTTTCAAGATACTTTTTTTCCTATAACTACCAGGCTTGATCATAAACTATTTGTAAATGACTTTAAAATGTCCGATTAAAGTTGCTTCTTTTCTCAACGAGTCAATGTTATATCGGAACAATGGAGTTAACCAGAGGGACCTCGCGGAATAAGGATTAAGTGGCTGTTAACAATTGTGAAAATGTTCTTAATTTTTAATGTTCAGTTCCATTGAAGTAGAAATATTATACCGCTTTACTGCTAAGTCTCTTGGTTTGTAAATGATCTGCATAAACGCCATATAAAGCTCCTAGGGCAGGGTTAATTTTATAGAAAATGTAGCTGTAAAGTAATTAGAGCAATTTCACAGCCTATACAATACCTCCATATAATGCCAAAATAATACTCTCATGCTGAGCCCATGTGATGCCACCACACAGTACCCTAAGAATAGTTTTCCAATTGGTGCTTCTCCACTGATTGTGGAACAGTTTTCCTTTTTGTTCTGTGTCCCTCCATTCCAAAGTTATGCCCCACTGTACTCATTGTGCATATTTTCCCTTCAACCAATTGGGTGTAAACTCTATGGGTGTGGCCGTGTTTTGATTGGCCAGTGTCATGGGGTCCTTCCCCGATATCACACAATCAACGGAATGAGAGATGGATGAACAATCCAAAGAACATTTATTCCAAGCAAAATCAGACGGTCCATAAAATAATCCACCACACAGAGGGTAAAATAGTCCAGAAATACGGATACAGGCCAGTAAGCAATAAATGTCCAAGTCTCTCTGGGGAGCCTCAGCTTCTCCCACAGAGGATAAATCTTCGTGCTTCTCTCTTGAAGTTCTCAGGCAGACTGAATAATCCCCAGGTAAACAGAGAGGTTGGATGGATTCCAGGACCCCCTCCCCCAGACTTAAGCCCCCGTCACATTTATCAACTTTCCAATGATCCCGACAATGATATGAGCTGATAAGGATCGCTGGTAAGTCGCCACATGGTCGCTGGTGAGATGTCAAACAATCAAATCTTCCCAACGACGCAGCAATGATACAGCAATCATAGTGACCTGTATAACGATCTTGGTGGTCGTTGGTACCCTGAGCTCTGAGTCATCAATGAGGTCGTTGGTAAGGCGTCAAACACACCGCTGCATCCTGCCCAGCTGGACCTCGACGATCAAAAATGGTCAAGGCCATTCCGACACGACCAACGATCTCACAGTAGAGGCCTGGTCACTGCTATGTGTCAAACGTAGCAAGATCGCTGGCGAGGTCATTGTTGTGTCACAGAAACTGTGACTCAGCAGTGATCTCGCTAGCGATCTCGCTATGTGTGAAGGTGCCTTTAGGGACAAAATCCCGGCAGGAGGTGATTAACCTGCAAACAGGACAATGTACACACAAGGCAAGCAAATGGTAACTGAGCTGAGCTAATTAACCTGCACACAAGACATGTGATACACAGAATGAATGGAGCAATGCTCCTAAAATATGGATATACACAAAGTGATACACAACCCCCCATATCACACCATCACAGCCAGCATCAAAGCAGAACCTCCCCCCCCCCCCGCAGAGTAGTTCTGTAGCATACGCCCAGTTGATTGAAGGGAAAATGTGCACCTTTATCGTTGGAAGGGCTATAACTTTGGAATGGAGAGGCGCAGAAATAAGAGACAAACTGTTTCACAATCAGTGGAGAAGCAGAAACGGGGTGAGGCACTCTGTAATTTTTTAATTTAAATCCGTAATCAGTCCATTTTAAATAAAGACCATATTTAAGAAAATTGTATCCAGGGTGTGGCACACAGATTGAGTCCCTGGGCCGGCTGCCAGGTGAATCATGGAAGTAACAATGGAAAAAAAGGTAATCCGGCTTCTGCATACTAGAAAGGTTGACTATTAGTTCAGGGCAGTCAAATCTTTGAACAATATTAAGATTTGCTGGAAACTTAGAGAAAGGAAATCCCAATACCTATTGTCCTGGCAGAATGCTAATGAAGATAAACTACCCATTAAAAATTGCAAATTGCACAGCAAGGGAATCGGGATGATTCCTGGACATGTTATACTGGTATGCGCATAAAAAGCAGTTCTATGGGTTTCCTATGAAAGGATAGGCATGCTTGAAAGAAAAACTGCAATTTATCTAATTGACAAAACAGTCAACATGCATACAATATATTGAATTGACCTTGATAGTCTTCTCATGCAATATCAGTCAAAGGGCTGCAGGGATAGAAAATACTATATTAGCATGTGATAAATAGGCATTAGAACCTTTAATGATGCCACTTGAGAGCCTCTGAAAAGCTTTAACCGTTTTTCCGCAGCGAGTACTGTAAGTGTAAATGTTAAAAGCCATGCAACAAAGGATAAGTAACGATTGCCTGGAAATACCCAATTCGCACAGTTTAGAAAAATCAAGTTTAATTACAATTCATTTTTTTTGTAGCCTTGAAGTTATTTAAGACAGTGGAGAGGAATTCTGATTTTTAGACACTTAAATTTAGGTTTTTTTTGGACAATATTTTAACCTAAGGGTCACCACGTTCCGAGGTTTCACTGATTGTTACGTGTAATTTTTCAAAAATGATTCTGAACTCCCCCAGCGAAGTGATTATTCTGATCTAAAAAAGAAGAAGGCTAAACATACAGTAAATTAAGTACAACAATGTGAAATGTGAAGTTCTCCAACACTACTTAAGATTGATTTTGCCGCTAGTGATGAGCGGACCCGGACTCTAAAGCGGGCTTTACATGCTACGAGATCGCTACAGCGATCTCATTGGGGGTCACGGATTTTGTGACGCACATCCGGCCGCTGTAGCGATGTCGTTGTGTGTGACCCCTAGGAGCGATTTTGGATCGTTGCAAAAACGTCCAAAATCCCTCCTCGTTGACATGGGGGTCCATTCTCAAATATCGCTGCTGTCGCGTGGGCGAGGTTGATCCTTGTCCCTGCAGCAGCACACATCGCTACGTGTGACGCCGCAGGAACGTGGAACCTCTCCTTACCTGCCACATGCCATCAATGAGGAAGGAAGGAGGTGGGCGGGATATTCGTATTGCTCATCTCCGCCCCTTCGCTTTGATTGGCCGGCCGCTTTGTGACGTCACGGTGACGTCGCTGTGATGCCAAACGTCCCTCCCCCTTGAGGGAGGGATTGTTCGGCAGTCACAGCGCTGCCGTCGACCAGGTAAGTGCGTGTGACGCTGCCGTAGCGATAATGTTCTCTGCGGCAGCGATCACCAAATATCGGCATAACGATAGGGGCGGGTGCTATCACGCTCTTTATTGCTAGCATCGGCTAGCGATGTCGCAGCGTGTAAAGCCCGCTTAACAGTTTGGATCCACGTGGTTTAAAGGGAACCTGTCACCAGTTTTGGGGCCTATAATCTGCAGCCACCACCAGTGGACTCTTATATACAGCTTTCTAACGTTTTGTATCTAAGAGCCCAGGCCGCTGTGTAGAACGTAAAAATCACTTTATAATACTCACCTAAACGGTCGCTGCGGTAGAGTTGGGTCATATGGGCGTCTCCATTCTCCGGTGCCGGCGCCTTCTCTTTTGGCCATCTTTGTCATCCTTATTCTGAAGCCGGGGTACATGACGCTGTTGAGGAGAGTGTGGCGCCCTGGACAAGCCAGGACGTCACAGGTACTGCAACAACACACCCCACACCCCGGTTAGGCACATCAGTCACACACAAATCCTTGTTGCCTCCCTCCAGGGGCTGATGTCCACACCAGTTGGGGTGGAGCCAGGCGGTTGGCCCCACCCACCGAGGAGTTCACAGTCCTGGAGGCGGGAAAGGACGGAGAGTAGTTTTGGAGTAGTAAGAGGAAGGAGTAAAGTGGTAGTAGAGGAGCAGTCTGACCGTGTCCGGGTACGTGGCCCGGGCACATACAGCAAGGTCGGCAGACGGTGGTGACCGTCTGCAGGAGGGGCCGATTGACGCGGAACCGTAGGACCGGGGACAGGCGGTGGCACGCCGGTACCGAACCGGGGAGCGAAGAGAAGCCAGCACCATTCGGCAGGGCCTACGGACCCCGACCAGGCTTGGAGTTGCCGTAAAACCAGTCAAATCCGTTAGCGACGGTAACCTCCGGGGTTTCCCAGCAGCAAAGACCCAATTGAAGGCAACTGCTCAACCGTGAAGGGAAATACAGTCACCGCCAAGGCTACAGTTCCAAGGGCCAGAGTCTGCAGGCAAAAGGGGCTCCCTCGGCATCTATCCACGCTGGAGAGTGAGTTACCGGTGGGAAGCCATCAGGGCCGAAAACACACTACAGGTGCAAGGAAAGGCAGTCACCGCCAACCTACCGGGAGTGATCACCGCAGCCATCTGCGGAACCCGTCCATCCAGCCGTTTGTTTTACCAGAGACTCCGTGTACGTTACTGGCTGAGTGAGTACCACAGTGCCGTCTGGCACCGCGCTGCCCCCTCGACCCTGCACCTCACCAAACCCGGCCATCCACTATCCAGTTACCCTCACCGGGCCCCGGGACCACCCAAAACACCCCCCTACCCACGGAGGGGAGAGAAACATCTCGGCTGCTCCGTGTCATCGCTCCCGGGATCCCGGGCAAGAGCAGCGGTGGTGTCCCAACCTCACCACAAACCGTGGGTGGCGTCACGAACCGACTCCCCCAATTCCAAAAACTACCCCCTTTTCACTCACGGGCGAGGAGCACCGCTCGAGTCCCCAGATACGGCCTACCGCTCGAGCCAGCGAGCAGCAGGCTGCAGCAGCGCCTGACCCGAGCGCCAGCGAGAGCGCAGCAGCGACGGCCCCCCTCCCCGCCCGCAACAAGAGCCATAAGATGAAATACTTAATTAACCTCTGGAAATAGAGCACTCTGAGAAATGTGTTCAATGAAATCAATTCTCTATACGTAAGCCAGTCAGTCTTCAGAGTAACCCAAGATGGCCCCAGATGACATCATAGACCCGCCCATCAGAGGATCACCAAGATGGCCCCAGATGACATAGACCCACCTACGATGACGCCCACCAATCAGCTCATGGACTAACACATTGTTCAACCCACTGACCAATGAACAAAACCGGACATGCCCCTTTCCAAGGTTATATTAGGCCATGCTTCAGTTGAAATAAAGCAGAGTCTGGGCCGACTTTTGTCAAGGAAAGATGAATATCCGACTGTGTCTGATCTCATTTTTCAAGCATGCACTCGATGCACACCAATTAGAATCAGGCAGTAGGCAACTTGTGGAACTTTGGAAGAGTTCACCCTAACAACGCGTCCTACGTCATCCACACTCGCCGACATTAAGGTCCTGCGCAGCCGCACTTGGATCTGCTCTAAATAGGGCAGATCAAAGTATTGTAGTGTGCCTTCGTGGGACCGGCGAGTGTTTATGACGTAGGACGCATCATGCACACAGGCTTTAGAAGAAGGATGAAGATGGGCAAAAGAGGCGCCGGCACCGGAGAAAAGAGACGCCCATATGACCCAACTCTACCGCAGCGACCGTTTAGGTGAGTATTATAAAGTGATTTTTATGTTCTACACAGCGGCCTGGGCTCTTATATACAGTATGATAGAGTGGTAGTGGCCGCAGCTAATAAGGCCCAAATCTGGTGACAGGTTCCCTCTAACAGTGAGTGCCAGGCCCGGGCACAGATGTCCGGATGTTTGATTCAGATACAGCACTCAAGAAATTAAAAAACAAATAAAGGAAAAATGAAGAAAATAAGAATGAAGCGAGCGCTTCATACTTACCGGGGCTCCATCGCAGCTGTAAACTCCTCCCATGTGGCTGTACACTGCTCCCGTGGCCTCCCCGGGCTGCTTATCATTGCTCATCCATATTCACTGCTTTCCCCAAACACCTGCCGGCTTGCCTCTGTGATTGGTTGCAGTCAGACATGCCCCCAGGCTGTGTGACAGTGTCTGCCTGCAGTCAGCGCTCATCGTGTCTCATTCATTCTCTCCCTGGAGCTCACAGCGGGCAGTAATGCTCTACGGCCGCTCGCTGTAACTGAGATGTAGCAGAGCTGGAATCGCCATGGGACCTCATGTGGATTATGTCAGACCTTTAGGGGTGTTTAGGAAGTTAATAAAGTGGTAAATAGGGGTTTTTTGTATTTTATTCCAAATAAAGGATTTTTCGGTGTCTCTGTTTATTTCAATTCACTTACAGATTAGTGATGGGGAGGGTCTCATAGATACCTGCCATCACTAATCTAGGGCTTAGTAGCAGCTGTGGGCTGTTATTAACCCCTTATTACCACAATTGCCACCACACCAGGGCAATCTGGAAGACCAGGGTAAAGAAGCAGGCTTGTCACATCTAATGGATGTGATAATCCTGGGCGGTTGCAAGTTGCTCTTTTTATGCTGGGTGGCGGCCAATAACCATGGATAGATTAATCCCTCCCTCTCCTCCGCAGCTGTCATCTGATCGTAGGATTGATTCACAATCACATGGCACTTGGCTCTACGCAAAGTACACTATGGACCATAAATATTTGTCATGCTAGATACGGGGAAGTACCAAGCAAACGGTAGAAGGGAAAGGAAGGGGGAGATGGTGACCCCTGACCAAACCTACCGCTGGTTCCTGGGGTCCCTCACCACCCTAGATAGGTTCTGCACCTATGCGTCAAGCTAGATACCTGACCCTAGGAATTCCTAGTGCTGGGCCCTAAATAAGGAACGGGTGGGGGATGAGCTCTTCGTAAACCCCACTAAACACTAAAGAAGACACAAGGAGGACACGCAGGGGAAAAATGCATGAACTACTTATCTACAGATGACTCACCGAATTTTCAGCAACAATATCACAAATGAGTGTAAGCTGCCTGCTTGCATCCAGAGCTTGAATGAACTGAAAAATATCACCAGGACAAGTCCAGGGGAAAAAGGGGAATACTGATGATTAGCAGCTGAAGAGAAGAGGAGCTCTGCTGGGTCTTAAAGGGAAAATCATGAAAATCCAGAAAAGGAGATACCTAATACACTGAATACTTACAGCAGGATCAATAGAAAATCAGGGAGCATCCTGTACAGCCAAATGCCGTGACCTTCTATTGTTGGACACCACAGGACTGTCTGTCACCCGTGACATGACAATGCTGGCCCCCAGTTATATAATATAGTATGAATACGAAAAGATAAGACTTGTGGGAAGCCTTCTTAGGGTTTTTGAGCTCCCCAAAATCAAAGCTAAAAAAAACGTTGGAGATTCAGATTTTTTCAGTCCATGCCGGGTTGTATTTGGCATCATTCTTGAAGCTTATATAGGTACTATCAACCATCCAATTAGTATGGGCTCATCAATCACTAAGGATGCATTATTTATTCATAAATATGGATAAATAGAAGAGCAAGGGATCAGAATAGGGAGTCAATATTAAGTGGAAGGGCAATTTTAGGGATGAGTGGGGTGAGAGAGGCACACAGACCATGCAGTTGCTTGTTAATAGCTTTTTTTAATAGCTAATATTACCCAGGAGCTGTATTCACAGCTACACTGCTCAGTATTTCTGGCTAATGTCCTCCATGCTGCTGCTGCTGCTTCTAAATATGCGTTAAGGAGAGACAGGAGAAATCCATCTCATCTGTGTGTGCAGTGTATGTGGAAGGAGGAGGACTTTGAGTTGTGTTCCCCTCTGAAGACACCAACAGCACTGTTGAATTGTAGTGTGAATTGTGTCCTGCGTCTGTAAATGATGTCTTATGTAATGTGTTGTAAATTATTTTGATACACAGCCAAGATAAGCGCATGGCTGGGGGCTGACCCGGTAGCTGTATGTTTTATCTACGGTGGGTATCACAATATAGGGCGACCCTATGGAATTTTTTATTTTGTGATGTGATTCCAACCAATCACAGACAATGTCACACAGGGTGGGAGCACAGTCTCATTGCAACCAATCACCGATGCTGGGATTGACGGTGGGAAGGGAAAGCAGTGAATATGTATGATAAGTAATGAGCAGACCCGAAAGCAATGTGCCAGCCGAACGGGAGACTCAGTAAGTATAATTCTCCTGCTTTGCAGTCCCTTAGGCCTTTCTACTACCAATTGACAGCACAATGTTTGGTTCTCCATAGACTTAAATGGGGTTTGGCATCTGGGCAGATATTAGGGTTCAAGTCTGGTCTCGGACAATTCTTTTTTTTAAAGTTCAGCCAGATCTGCCGAACCCTAACATCTGCCGGTTCGTCTTTCTTTAGTTGTAATGCATAGCAATATTATATAGGATGTTGCGGTAAGGAAACAATGCCCGGCATGATACTGCAGGGACAGAAATAGTTCACTATGGGTCTAGCCCACTAGGGGTGGGGTTATTGTGTAGTGACAGGAATAGGTTTCTGGGTATAGAGAGAGATTGGATTTCAAAGAGAGTGCATGGAGTTGTCTAAGCCTTACCGGAACTCCCTGGGGTGAATATACTCCAGAAACATCTGTAGCCTAAGGCTGATTGTTGGTGCAGTTACAAGTAGAACCCCTTCATGTCGGAGAGTGTGTTGGAGGTGGAGTCATGGCTGGGAAAAGTACTGATACTGTGTTTATGGGCTCCCTGGGACAGATGGGACAAGTGAGAGCAGGGATATTCCATGAAGAACGGAAATAAGAACTTGAGGTGTACCATGTTATGAAAACAAGTAAGTGCTGTGCCCATTACTTCATGAAGTTGATGCGCACACGGGGTCTTGGGTGTTACTCATCACCAGCCGTCATAGGTTTGGGATGTCACAGTGGCATGGCTCGGGTTCATGACCCCGGTGGTATCAATAAAGATGGGGATGGCGATGATGGGAGTAGTTATTCGTGACGCCACCTGTGGTACGCAGCCAGTTATTAGCTGCCACTGCGGAAAGTCTCTCTTCTGGGGCAGATGGTGAGGCAGCTTGGGTGTTGCAACTCTCCACAGGTAGAGCTAAGCTCCAGGGAGGATGGGAGTGGTAGTCTATATGTGGAGCGCAGGGTGCGAGGCGGTGAAGGAAGTAGTGTGACACAGGGGTTGCAATCAAAGTTCTTTACTCACGGTAGCAGGTTCAAGGTACACTACATCAATGACCACCTTTGGAGTGCCGGGCTCTGTTGTGATGGCCTCCAGCTGATCCTGGGTAGTTCGGAAGGCCTAAACAGATGCACCTTTCTATGTATCCTTCCCTGGTCATCTTCCTGCGCTGACTTCTCCCACCTGTCCCATGACAAGCGTACAGTGCCCTCAGCCAGTTTCCACGGGTCGTCTTCCGGGGTAGCTACCAACTGTAGGTCTCCTGACCCTATGTAGATACTTTCCAGCGGATTCATATGCGATGTTGGCCTGGGCTCTTGAAGTAGCCCAAGCCCCTGGATTGCTAGCAGAGCCGAAGTTAATCTCTCCTAGCCTAGGATTCCAGTTCCCGTTCTTGGGGCCAGTCCCGCCACTCTATTTGCTATAAGTGCACAAACCCACTGATGTATGGCGCACAACCTGTAGCCCCCAAGCCCCCCTTTCCTTGCACCTGGGTCAAGCTGTCCCAGCTCCGGACCACAGGTCTTTCCTCCTCGACAGCTCCTTCTGTTCTCTCTGCCTACAAACATCCCTCCACTAACTAAGCTCCACCACCGTACTGGGGTGTCATAACCACTTGGTTGCTATCTTTAGAATTAATGAGCCACCCCACCCATGTCCCTGGACCAAGATGCTAACTAGGAGTGTTGTGTGCGTTAGTGTGCCCCGGTGGTCGACCTCCTCTACCCAGGGATGGGGCACCACACCTCTGGCTGAGGTGCAGTACCTCTGTGGCCCATGAAGCCGCAGGGGCACCACAATATTGCCTAATGATTGCGGACTGTTGAGTAAAGTTCTTGGGTTTCAAACGAGCTGGGTGTCCACTAATTCATGTGCGGCGGTTTATAAAGCTAAATCTTTGGAGACACATGTGGCTTGCGTCCTTCATGTGAGTGAAGGAACACAAATCTAATGTAGAATGTCAGAGCATCAAGGAACAGCAGCTCACACATGACTACCGACTTATGTCATCCTACATACATATGGAAAACATAATCTTCACCCACTAGCTCAGAGAGAAGTGAAAATTTAAAAAAAAAATAAAAAAGCTAAAAAATTAAAGTAAAAAACACATCCAAAATCAACTGAAATTGTAATCCATTTGGGCACTTTAGGGAACGTTCCGTTCTCAGAATCTAATGAGTTGTTAAGACTTTATTAAACATTCACTATATATACATTAAAGGCTTGTAACGTGGTAACAAGCATATTCCTTGTGATCACTGAGCAGAGAGAAGATTTATGCCGAGGATACAGTGACATGTAGAACACGTATTTTACAACTATTATCCAAATTTGTGCAATTAACTGCAACTGAACTCAAGTCACCAGCAGCATTGATTGGAGCAACATAATAATCACCATTAGTCAAACAGACATATGTCCTATTTAGAGTAGACATCAGTGGATAAATATAGCCTATTACATTCATTTTGTCTTAGACACCACCATTAAAGAGTGGGTAGAGCCCCGGGGGCAGTCACGTGGATGAACCAATTTGTACACAATTGAAGTTCTGTTTATACCAGGGTTTTCGACCTCTGAAGTCTTAAAAAAAACCAAAAGAAGACAAGGTAAACCAACCAACATCTATAGTACTCATCAGAAGAGACAAGGTACACCTAACCAATGTCTACAGTAATCATCAGGAGAGACAAGGTGCACACAACCAATATCTACAGTAATCATCAAGAGAGACAAGGCACACCCAACCAATATCTACAGTACTCATCAGAAGAGACAAGGTACACCCGACCAATATCTACAGTACTCATCAGAAGAGACAAGGTACACCCAACCAATATCTACAGTACTCATCAGAAGAGATAAGGTACACCCACCCAATATCTACAGTAATCATCAGGAGAGACAAGGTACACCCAACCAATATCTACAGTAATCAGAAGAGACGAGGTACACCCAACCAATATCTACAGTAATCATCAGGAGAGACAAGGTGCACCCAACCAATATCTACAGTAATCATCAGGAGAGACAAGGTGCACCCAACCAATATCTACAGTACTCATCAGGAGAGACAAGGTGCACACAACCAATATCTACAGTAATCATCAAGAGAGACAAGGCACACCCAACCAATATCTACAGTACTCATCAGAAGAGACAAGGTACACCCAACCAATATCTACAGTACTCATCAGAAGAGACAAGGTACACCCAACCAATATCTACAGTACTCATCAGAAGAGACAAGGTACACCCAACCAATATCGACAGTACTCATCAGAAGAGATAAGGTACACCCACCCAATATCTACAGTAATCATCAGGAGAGACAAGGTACACCCAACCAATATCTACAGTAATCAGAAGAGACGAGGTACACCCAACCAATATCTACAGTAATCATCAGGAGAGACAAGGTGCACCCAACCAATATCTACAGTAATCATCAGGAGAGACAAGGTGCACCCAACCAATATCTACAGTAATCATCAGGAGACACAAGGTACACCCAACCAATATGTACAGTAATCATCAGGAGAGACACAATGCACCCTACCAATATGTACAGTAATCATCAGGAGAGACAAGGTACACCCAACCAATATCTACAGTAATCATCAGGAGAGACACGATGCACCCTACCAATATCTACAGTAATCATCAGGAGAGACATGATGCACCCTACCAATATCTACAGTAATCATCAGGAAAGAAAAGGTACACCCAACCAAAATCTACAGTAATCATCAGGAGGTTATTCACATACATTTTGGCCCACATGCCAGTTTGCAACAAGACGGCCAACTGAAAACGATCTTTTGAGAACATGAGCACAAACCTCGACTGAAACCCAGACCCAACAACCCGAATTGTACAAAGATGGAGGTGTCACATTTCACAAAGCATAGGCTATACATATGGAGATACTTCAATGGATGTCCACTAGGTCAGGGGTCCCCAAACCCCAGACCGTGGACCAAGACGTGGCTGTTGTGTTTTTTTTGCCAGTTCGTGGCACCGCTGTAGACCAGCACTAAACACTGCCCGTGTGATTAGAGCACACTTTGTTGGGTGGATTTTGCCAGCTGCCCGACTCCATCATACCCTGCATAATGTTCTCGCCGGGGGCCGTGACATTTGCTCCCAGCAGTTCAGGTCTCTGCACAAATATAGCCAGCCATAAACAGAACAGTTCCGTGAGTAGGCAAGGTTTTTCCATTTTTTTTTTGTTTGTTGCACACTACATCCAATCACGCTGTTGGTTCCCCCAGTGTGATCCATTCAAACACTATAACCAGCACGCACTGGGCTTAAGACCGAGCATACCCGAGCACAGCGATGCACGCTCGACTGGTCAGCATACATTAAGCATCCAAAGTCTGTTTTTTGTGTAAAGTCTGTGTTTGGTATGAACACCAAACACCGACCCTCGGGTTTGCTCATCTCTAGTTAAGCGTTCTATGCCTTTAAGAGGTAATGCTATCCTGTTTTCTGTGCGTTTTATGGACTTGCAAGTTCAGCCGATGTTTCCCCCTCTGGATTGCAGACTTGAACTAACTAGCTCAAAACATAGGGGAAGGAGACAGAGAAGAGAAGTTTGGGTGGGAACAGGAGAAGTTGGGTTTCCTTAGAGAGAGAGGAGATGCTATCGGTGTTGTACCTGAAAACGACAGTGTGAGAAGAGGTACAATACCAACTGCGAGAGATATGTGCCGCCCTGGCAAAACCAGGGTGTCACAGAGATCTGCATCCATCTTTTTGGTGCAGATCTCACTCTCCCTTGGGGAGTTTCCCACACAGATACACACCAGCCAATCAGGCCCTACTCACCCCCTCCCCAGGAAAACGGGAGGGGGCGAGAGGAGCTTAGGAAGGGCAGAGCAGAGTTTGAGCTGTAGTGAGTCTGCAGGAAGTGTGAAGTCTGAAAGCCCTGTGTGGAGCTTGGGAGAGGGGCAGTCAGGGCCTCAGGAAAAGGTCAGCCGCTTGTGGGGAACCGAAGTGGACCGGGGCAGGGTAGTGGCCCGCCGGTGCCGACTGTCGGGACCCTGTCCAGACCTGTACACGGAGTAGACACAGACACAGACATCAGGCAGGAGAAAAACACCTGAATTACACACCTGAGTGTGGGACCCGTCCTCACAGCATCCGTGGGCACCAGTTACCAGCAACTTGGTTAATTCCTGGACTCGTGTCAGTTATTGCCTTATACTGTGAGTACTCCTGCACCCCCCGGTCCCAGCCATGGACTGCACCCATTACTCCCCAATCCATCACATCGGGGTCCCGGGACATCAACACCCTAGCCGTGCAGGGAAAATCACCACCTTGCTGCTCATCACCATCCCCGGGATCCTTTGACCAGCAGCGGCAGTGCCGCTCCATTACCTCACCGCACACCATGGGTGGCGTCACGGATCATAGACTACCAAATCTCCCCTGTACATAATCACCCTTTTGTTGTGGTGCCTGGGATCACAGACCAGGTCACGCCACCGTGATACCTACAGATGAGACCCCTTGGCCCGGATCTGAGTACCCCCTATCCCTGGGCGATACAATTTTGGCATCATGAACAGGATACTTACCCATTCACTTACCTGGAGGAAGTGCGCCTTATTCTGGACTGTCAGCAGTGCTCCGCTGCAAAATATTCAGAAGTCGCCATTTTTTTCGCCATTTTTGGGCGCGAAAAACTGCCGCCCAGTGTCTTCTTTCCCGAGAAAGGGCGCGAAGCTGAAGCCCCGACCCCTGGGAATACGGCCAGAAGGAAGACCCTGAGGCCGAAAGCGAGACTGATCTGCCGCACAAGAGAGTGCTCACAAAAGACCAAGGGGGGGCAGGTGAAGAGTCCGTAGCATGTAACCAGAACTGTAAAATGCAGGGACGCCAGGACTCTGCAAAATGCTGTTCCTGGACACAAGAGTGGCAAGATGTCACAGAAGGCTGCAACACCGACGACATCCCGTCCGGCCCCGAGCCGGACCGCAGCCCCGATGACGTCATACCCGGCCCCGGCAGTCTGCCCGGCCGCAACAGAAATGACGTCGGCTCCGGCAGTCCGCCCAGCTGCAACAGAGATGACGTCGTCTCCAGCAGTTCGCCCGGCCGAAACGGTGATGACGTTGGCTCCGGCAGTCCGCCTGGCCGCAGCAGAGGCGACACCCGACCAGAAGTCTGCCCCAGATGCGGCGCCAGTCGCTACCAGGTACCCCGTCCCGGCTGTGGAGCAGCCGGAGTGCACCTGTAAAGAGGAGGAGCAGGCCACTGAGCAATGAGGCCCACGGCTGTTGTGAATGTCAATTATGCTTTTGCTGCGTGAAGCTCCCTCTTGTGGCCAGGAATAGTTTTGACAGAGACCAGGTGTGTTGAGCAATGGGCGTTTCCATTGCTAATTCTCTGCCTATTTAAACCCTGGTCTGCTGGCAGGCTATGCCGGATGTCAGTTGTTCTTTGTTCACCAGCCTGCTTCAGCCTGCTCCAGACCACTTCTACCCCAGATAAGTGCTTGGCTCTTTATTTGTTGTTTGGTTCTTTTTACTCTTATCCGAGTTTGTCATTTGCTGTGGTTATTGTCAGTTTATTTGCATGCAGGAATCTTGGAGTATTGCTCCTATAAGTCCATGTGTTTGTTGCTTCTTGAATTTGTAATGGTTCCTGCTTTCTGTTCATTGGTATGACAAGAGCGCCTGGTATAGGACGGAGTTCAGATCTAGCGATCTGAGGGCTTTTTGTACTATTAGGTTTTTGGATTTTTGCAGGGTTTTTCTCTGGCCACCATCAGTCCCTTTGCTATCCTGTCCTATTTAGTCAGTAGGGCCTCACCTTTTGCTAATCCTATCATCTATCTGTGTATTGTGTTTTCCTATATCACCGCAGTCTTTGAATGTGGGGGGCTTGCTATTCTTTATCTATTTTCTGATAGTTATCCATCTTTCCTTCCTTTAGGTTAGCTAGTTCTCCGGCTGGGTTTGCGGTGCACAGGATGTTAGTTCACCCCTCGGCTACTTCTAGTGTTAATGGTTAGTAAGGGAATGGCGGCCAGATTAGTTGCCAATGCTCTTGTCACCTTTTACCAATGATTTGTGGTGGTCTTCCATGGTTCCGGATCATAGCAGTACATCCGGCCAACAAATTTAAAGGGCACTCTTAAGAAGGAAAAAAAAAGAAAAAAAAAAGTCTGCTGAAAATTTTTTTTTTTGAGTATTTTTTCCTCTGTCTCTCTGGGTTCCGTGGAAGATTTTTTTTTTTTTTTTTAGCATGGATGAATTGGGTGAGCGTGTTGCTCATCTTGATGCTAAGGTTCGTCGTATAGAATCTTATCTTGCACAGACTCCCCTTGCAGAGCCTAAGATTCCCGTTCCTGAATTTTTTTCGGGAGATAGGTCGAGATTTTTGAGCTTCAAAAATAATTGTAAATTATTTTTCGACCTGCGCCCTAAGTCCTCAGGGAATCCCGTACAGCAGGTTAAGATTGTCATCTCCCTACTGCGTGGTAACCCTCAGGACTGGGCCTTCTCTTTGGCATCTGATGATCCGATTCTCAGTGATGTGGACTCCTTTTTTCAGGCCTTGGGATTATTATATGACGAACCCAATATTGTGGACCAAGCAGAAAAGGCCTTGTTGTCCTTAACTCAGGGTCTGGATTCTGCAGAAACTTTTTGTCAGAAATTTCATAAGTGGGCGGTCCTTACCAAATGGAATGATGACGCGGTTGCGGCTCTTTTTCGGAAGGGTATTGCTGATACTGTGAAGGATGTAATGGTGGGATTCCCCGTCCCTTCTGGTCTTGATGCCTCTATGACTTTAGCCATTCAGATTGATAGGCGGTTACGTGAGCGCAGGAAGATACCTGCTGGTTTTGTGCCTGTGGAACAGCCTTTGGAGCCTATGGAGTGTGATAGGTTCCTTTCTAATGCTAGTCGGCAGGGGTTCAGACGGAAGAATAGACTGTGCTTCTATTGTGGAGACGCTTCTCATAATATCTCGTCCCGGGACATCAACACCCTACCCGTGGAGGGAAAATCACCAGCTTGCTGCCCATCACCATCCTTGGGATCCTTTGACCGGCAGCGGCGGTGCTCCATTACCTCACCGCACACCACGGGTGGCGTCACGGATCATAGACTACGAAATCTCCCTTGTACATAATCACCCTTTTGTAATGGTGCCTGGGATCACAGACCTGGTCACGCCATTGTGATACCTAGAGACGTGACCCCTTGGCCCGGATCTGAGTACCCCCTATCCCTAGGCGACACAGATACAGCAAGCTGGACCGTAAGAGAGCCCTGCTCACTGTCAAGTGAGGACTGGGCTGAGGCATTCCTAAGTTAGGGAATCCAAAAAGAAGCAGAGACATTACTTGAAGGAGTCAGGAGATCAGGTCCATGTTAGAAGGGTTCCACCCTGCCTAGCAAGTAGAGCATCACAGCACCGAAGTCCCGGGAGTGGACTTATTCTCGCTCAACTATACAGTCTTTATTGGTGTGCACACTACTAGGGCATAGCGTAGGCCTCAGTAGCCAGTGCGCGTTAGCTGTGTGACCCAAGTAGCAAAGGTCAGCTAGGCTATTCTTGTAGTGCAGTTGCAAACATTTTGTGCTTGCCTTGTTGCGTTGTTGAATTGATATTTGTAATATCTGGGGCGATGTATACTTGGGGCGCTCCAGCTAGATTCTGCAGTGTGTTAAACTTAACAGTTACCAGATTACTCAACCCCGTTCACTTGCATAAATACTTATCTCCTGCTTATAAATAAATCTGTGCCCTAAGTTCTGCCACCTTGTCTTGCATCCCATAATAGAAATATGCACAATGGTGGCCCCTCGGCCATTGCTACACACCCATCCAAGCATCCAACTGCTGGTTATGAGTATCGAGCACCCAGGCATGGTAGTGCTCACTCATCACTAGTTACTAGTATCCAGCACCCGAGCATGGTAGTGCTCACTCATCACTAGTTACTAGTATCAAGCACCCGAGCATGGTAGTGCCCGCTCATTACTAGTTGCAAGTACTGAGCCACAAAACATGGTAGTGCCCGCTCATCACTAGTTACGAGTACCGAGCACCTGAGCATGGTAGTGCTCGCTCATCACTAGTTGCGAGTACTGAGCACCCGAGCATGGTAGTGCTCGCTCATCACTAGTTACGAGTACTGAGCACCTGAGCATGGTAGTGCCCACTCATCACTAGTTACGAGTACTGAGCACCCGAGCATGGTAGTGCCCGCTCATCACTAGTCACGAGTACTGAGCACCCGAGCATGGTAGTGCTCACTCATCACTAGTTACGAGTACTGAGCACCCGAGCATGGTAGTGCCCGCTCATCACTAGTTATGAGTACCGAGCACCCGAGCATGGTAGTGCTCACTCATCACTAGTTACAATTACAGAGCACCTGAGCATGGCAGTGCTCGCTCATCACTAGTTACGAGTACCGACCATGGTAGTGCTCGCTCATCACTAGTTACTAGTACCGAGCACCCGAGCATGGCAGTACCCGCTCATCACTAGAGTACAGTTAAAAAAAGTATAACGCATGGTGTGCTATCCTTTATTACAATTGAACCTTAAAGGTGACAGCGGCCACTGTTGCCACTAGCATTTGTCACAGCCTCCGCTAAGTGTTTTTGTTGGGAAAAAGCGCCTTACCTGTACATGTTTGTTTACAGGAATTAACAAGACTATATGTAACTTTGTTTTTTTACCAAACAGGTTAATCCGCGCCTCCCAAGTAGTAGCAAAATCCAATATGTTTATCTACTTATTTGTTCCCTCTCATTTGCAATAATAAAAAAACAGATTATAATACCATTAGAACGGGTCCATTGGCAGCGCAGATACATTTTCGAGGAGGAAAGCTGCAATTTGTATCAATAGGCAGTTGAGGAAAGATTGTCAGGATGGAATTTGGCTGAGGGCCATTTTCTCCCCTCGCTATCGTACTGTACTAGCGAGCGTCAGCTTCGAGCCCGATGCTCCATGACACTGTGCAAATGTGCTCTGTATGAATCCTGCCGGTGGCTTCATTAGTATTCCAGGGCAGTTCTGCGCGGAGACTTCGCCGGCCCACATTCTAATTGCTTTTGTTGCTGTTTCAACTGCCTATAAAACGAGATGACAATTGCCTCTTTTACATATTGTATTTCAGATTACTGTCCACCCAGAAAGCAATCTGTGTCTTTTTTGTCAAACACATACAGCTCTGATCTTCCTTTACCGGTGTATTTGTAATGTAAAAGAATTGCAGATTTTTCTTTCGTCTTTACCGTTTCCCCTCCACTAAGCGGTATAATGACACTTTCTCCTTGTCGTCGTCTTCTTCTTCTTCTCTGAGAACACCCTTGAAGGATTTGAGCCAGCGAGTTCATAGGATAACGGTGGTGATAACGAGGGCTAGTTGTGCGCAGTGTCTGAAAATCACCCGTCAGGCTATTGCCGGACAGAAAACATGACAACCCAACCGAGCTTCATTACCATATCACTAAGAGTATATTGGAAGGTTCTGGAAGGGTTATTATTAGTACATGTGTGAGCAAATCAAAGACGGTCTCCATATACCATTCAATGGCACCCTCGAAGCAATGAAGGCCATGATACTTACAATGGACCTTGTGCATGAAAACTGGGGCAGATATGATTAGATATGAGTGAACTCGAGGTTCGGTTTTCTAACTGAATACAAACTTAAAAAATTAAGGTCCAGGTTTTGAGGTTTGGATGCTTTACGTACAAACATCACTCACGCGAGCAACGATGTGCTCAGGTACGCTTGGTGCTCACCCCTTGGCGAACCGCTTTCAGTGTTTGAATGGCGCACTCTGGGGGTAATATTGTCGTGGGCGGGGAGGATGCCGCTGCGCTCGCTAACGCTTGGGTCCGGCGCTGCTGCGATGGCCGGATCCAGGGACTCGAGCCGCGCTCCTCACCCGTGAGTGAAAGGGGGTAGTTTGGTTTGGGGATTTGGTCCGTGACGCCACCCACGGGTTGTGGTGAGGTTGGACACCACCGCTGCTGGTGACGGGGATCCCGGGAGCGATGGTAGGGAGCAGCTGGGATGTTGTTTCCCCCTCCGTGGGTAGGGGTTGGTGGTCCCGGGGCCCGGTGAGGTGACGAGGAAGCAGGGTTGGCAAGGTGCAGGGTCGCCTGGACTGCGCAGCGCGGTGCCGGACGGCACGGTTGTACTCACTCAGCCACAAATGTACACAAAGTCTCTGGTAAACCAAACGGCTGGATGGACGGGTCCCGCAGCCGGCTGCTGTGACTTCTTCCGGACGGTTGGTGGTGGCTGCCTTTCCCTGCACCTTTGTGTATGTTCGGTCCAAATGGATTCCCACCGGTAACCTGCTCCCCAGCGTGTATATGTGCCAGAGGAGCCCTTTTGCCCGTAGGCTCTGGCCCTGGGAACTCTAGCTGTGGTGGTAGCTGTATTTCCTTTTGCTGGTCGGACGGTTGCCTTCAATCGGGTCTTGGCTGTTAGGAAACCCCTGGGGTTCCGATCACTGACGGATTTGACCTCTAATGGCGACTCCAAGCCTGGTCGGGGTCCGTAGGCCCTGCCTGAGTGTGCTGGCTTCACTTCGCTCCCCGGTTCGGTACCGGCGGGCCACCGCCCGTCCCCGGTCCTACGGTTCCGCGTTGATCTGCATCTCCTGCAGACGGCCACCACCATCTGCCAACCTTGCTCTTAGTGCCCGGGCCACACACCCGGACACCGTCAGTTTACTCCTCTACTACTACTTCACTCCTTTCACTTGCACTTCCCTTACTACTCTGACTTCCTTTTCCCGCCTCCAGGACTGTGAACTCCTCAGTGGGTGGGGCCAACCGCCTGGCTCCACCCCACCTGGTGTGGACATCAGCCCCTGGAGGGAGGCAACAAGGATTTTGTGTCTGGCTGATGTGCCTGTCTCAGGGTGGGGGCAGTGTGTTGTAGTACCTGTGACGACCTGGCTAGTCCAGGGCGCCACAACATCAGCACACTTACATGTAGTATGTAAGAGAAAATGTTGTTTGAAAAAGCTCTCCCATCCTCCATGGAAGTGATCTGCTAATCGCTGGCTGCAACTTCCAATCAGTTACTTGCTCCGGGGTTCGGGTCAAGCTTGAAACAGTGGAGGCTCGGCTCGTTTGCTGCCGGCAAACCGAACCTCCATGTGTAACAGCGTGTCCCTCCCCCGCCTGTGCTCATGGTGTAATTGCCTGTCCCTACTTGACTGTCCTGTATGTACTACTTCTGGTGGGAGATTGTTTGTTCTTCTCAGCATGAGACTCATCCAATCCACAACTTGGTAGACAGAATAGAGCCAGGACGTCTAGAATCCTTTCAGGTATCAAATGTCCAGGGGAGGTGGGCCCTTCTGCCCACCTAAGGGGCTGATCCCAGGAGAAGAGAACAATGAGACCCATTATTAGTCAGTAGTTGGATCTCGGCTGGAAAAGGACTAGGATCTATAGCTGAGGCTAGATCCTAGTGCCTGTGTATGGACTGTTACAGATTGGAGATCAGTGGCCACATGGGATTGTGTTTTGTTGCTCAACCTGTAAGACTCAAGGGACTCATATAAGGACCATTGCCATATTTTCCCTGGCATCAGAACACTGGGAGGTGCCCCCGGATCTGTTGTTTTGTTGTAGACTCCTTGCAGACTTTAAGGATTTATATTCATGTTTGGTGCTTTATCTTTGTGGTTCCAATAAAGCCCTTTGGATTGTTCCTCGGCCTGGCGTCCCTTACTGCTCTGTCACATACCCCGTCACACCATGGAATAGCTTATCTCTACATATGATGTGGAGGTGCTACTGTGGTGCCCCTGACCTGGCCAGGCACCACAAAGTACTGCACCCATGTGGGACAGTGCTTCCAGGTAATTTCAAAAGGCCAGGATGAGGTGTGTACACACAGACACATAGCAACCAGGTCTCCCACACCTTTAGGGGGGACCCTTGGGTAGCCTCTGAAGAGGTTAGCTTTCAATTCTCAGCAAGGGGTGTAGTGGAGGGGCTGGAAGCTAGGTTGCAGTGACAGTCAGAAAAGGAGGAGGAGCAAGCCTGTCTAGAGCAGTGTACAGAAGTTGCTGAAAGAGGCAGACATACAGCCACGCTAGAGACCCTGCACGTGTGGTAGCTGTTAGCGGGGGAGTACAGTGACCAGAAAGTCAGTCTGAAAGACACCTGAAGAGAGGCAGTCGAGTACGGGGACTACTGGTGACTAGACACACACAGGGAACAGGTCCCTGGATCCAGACATCCATTTACTGATCTGCTAAACCTGCCGGTGAGGGGACTAGAGGTTCCTCACTAAAAATACAGAGTTCGAGCCTCAGCAGCAACAGGGGTACCCATAAGGAGATAGGGCCAGAAGCCATCTCACCTGGTCCACGCTGCCAGCAAACGGTCCAGAAAGGGGAGAAAAGGCAGTTGCGACTTCCCTGCATGAATCCCACGATACTGCAAGTCAGGGGTTATCCGAAACAAAAGGAGTGCTAGGAAGGTGAGTTAACGGCTACCTTCAGTTCGGCCTGAAGGAGTTCCTGGTTCTACCTGGTATAATCTCAGCATCGCCCGGGTATCTCACCAACCATCTAAAAGTGAGTAAACAAGTTAAAAGACTTTCTGGATTTCTTCTGCGACATGTAGTTTTACGCACATACACCCAAGCCCCTGGACCCAGCCTCACTCTCGGGAGGCCACACCATCTAACTGCAAGTACCATCAGCCCCAGACGCTCGTTAAAACTGCAGTGGCGGTCACGCATAACCCCGACCGCAAACCGAGAGTGGCGTCACGAGTCAGATGTAAATAACCTGACATACCTGTTGCCAGCGGTAATTAAGTGGAGCCCCTGTGGCGTCCCAGAAGGCGAAGTGACATCCCTGAGGCGACTGCTACAGGTGGGCGACTTACTACCTCTGTAATCAATCCAATCACAGAAGTCTTAGATTAGTAAAGGATAAAAGCTGCGTACTTAGAGAGAACCCAAGAAAACACAGAAAGAACTTATCAATTTCATCAAGGATGTACACTGATATTGTGGAACGCCATAGAGAAGGTTGTAACTGGGGTCCATTAAACAACCTCTCAAGCTCCACCGGTCACATCAAGAGGAATGACAGAGGACTGTTCCCCGTCATACCATGTAGATGTTGTTTCCAGTGCATGTACGGGATTAAACTTCTGCGTTCAGTGCTTGTTCCAATCGCATCAGTAACCAGTGGGTAATGGATGGTGTGTAAGGGGATAACAGGAAACGGGGGCTCCTAATTTGGCCCTCAAGCTTGGGGGGCCCTAGATGTCCCTGATCTCAGAGGTATTTCTAATGGTGAATGTCTTGGTTGCCTTCTTTGCCCCGCTGGACAACAGTGCACTAATACACCCTCTCCACAACCCCAGGGGAGGACCGGGACAGCTGCGGTTGAACGCACAGATAAGTACAAACTGGGAAACCAAAACTCTGTCCCACAGCTAGCACATGATGAGATATAGGAAGAAATAAAGAGCAGGGAAGAAATAACCAGAGGGTTTCCACAGCACTCCAAGCAACACGCAATAAATTACTAGCAACTGGAACACAACAGGACACAGACCGGATTAGCAAAAGCAATAGTCGGTATAGGAAGACAGATTCTTCCATCTTAAAAAGGTGGGGAGTAACTCTGATAGGTCTCCCACAGCATCTGATCCAAAAGGTAACCAGTGGGCTAGCAGAGATTAACTCCAGCTAGTAGAATCACTGATGAGCACACAGCTGATTAAGGATCATGAATATTGACTGCATCCCCCGCCCACCCTCTATGCCAGTGTCTGTGATTGGTTGCAAACTGCTATACATGCCCCCACCCTTTGTCCACATCTGTGATTGGTTGCAGTTACTTTGCTGTATAGCAGTCTAAAAATAACTAAATAAATCATTTAAAAAAAATTACGGAGGCTTCCGCCATATTTTTATAGCCAGCGCTGGTAAAACAATAACTGCAGGCTGCAGCTCCCACCTGTGAACTTTACCATGGATGGATATCAAAACAGAGGGGAAAAAAGATGTAGGCTTCCCCCCCCATTTGTGATATCCAGCCATGGTAAAGCAGACAAGTGAGGGCTGGTATTATCAGGGTGAGAGATGCCATGGATATTGGCACCCCAGCCTAAAAATATCAGCCCCTAGCTGCCCAGAATTGCCACATCTATTAGTTTTGACACTTATGGGCTTTACCTGACTTTTCCCAATTGTCGTGGGGTGGTGGCAATTGGGGTAATATAAGGGGTTAATGACAGCTTCGATTTGTCAAAAAATAATAGCTGCCATCAAGCATCAAGGCTAGTAATAGGAGGGGTCTATGAGACCTCTCCATTACTTGATTGATAAATCACAGCAGTCATTAACCCCTTATTACCCTGATTTCCACTGCCCCAGGGCAATCGGGATGAACCAAGTAAAGCCTGAAATTGTTGCATTTTATGGATACAACAATTCTAGGCAGCTGTGGGCTGGTATTTTTAGGCTGAGAGGGACCAATATCTTTTCATGGGGCAACACTGAAGATCTGATACTTTGATACAATGTAAAGTAGTATAGCCGCGTGCATATATTATATATAATATATATATATATATATACATATATATATATATATACATATATATATATATATATATATATATATATATACTGCTCAATAAATAAAGGGAACACTAAAATACTATTGTGCTGCTTAAGTGTTCCCTTTATTTTTTTGAGCAGTGTATATATATATATAGATATATATATAAGTATACAAAATATAAAAATACATATAAATATAAAAATAGATAGTGTATCTATACTGTGTGTGAATATATATATATATATATATATATATATATATATATATATATATATATATATATATATATATATATATATATATATATATTTTTATTATTTATTATTTATTTATTTTTTCATTTTAGATTTTTTTTTGTATAAGAAGTAAGCATAACTCAGTAAACACATTACCAGTAACAATATGATATATGAACTGATATGATGAATAACTTGCATGCTTCGTGTCACAGGTCCATGCCTGTAATTTCTCATGTGTGAGGCAGAAATGCATTATATAACATGAACTTCTCAGATCAGCCCTAGCGTCCTGATGCATCTTTATAACAGTACCATTATGTGGGGTATTTTTTTTATGCACATAGTGGTTTCCAATAGGATTAGTCCAGATAAGCAATATATACGACACCGGCACATAAATAATTATCAGCATCTTTTGGAATCTTCATCAACTGACTATAGATAAAAAATATTCCATAAACTGATTTTCCTGTTACTTGAACCCAGCAGTAAGTTGTCAATTTACCTGCAGCGCCACCGTAGGGGAAAGAATGCATTACATAATGTTTATTTGACCTCAATTGTCTGGTCTTATAATGATTGATTCACCAAAGGGACTTGTAGCTGAATATTTTTTTTACTTTTTTATTTTGCTATTTTGCACTTTTATTTTTTTCATCAATTCGTTTTCTTGCTGTTTTCTGTTAGTTTGCTTTTTACTTATCAGTATTGATACACACTTCAACAATGAAATTGCAACATCAAAAAGTAAAAGTCATAAAATTACGGAAATCATCAAAATCTACTGCTGTCAGCTCCTGTCATGAACAAAGAAATCTTAAAAATGTGAATATCACCAGCAGGAATCAGCAGGTGGAATGTATTTAAAGCCTCACCCAAAAGGTGATTTGGCAGTCAAATGAGTAAGTGAATAAAGCTGTTACCCTAATAGAACCAGAACCAAAACCTGGTCAAAAGAAAGTAAACACCAGAAGAAAAGATGAATCTGCTGTGGTTTGGCAAACAGAGAAATCTTCAAAATGAGAATATCACCAGTAGGAATTTGCAGGAGGAACGTATTTAAATCCTCAGCCAAAAGGTGATTGGGCAGGCAAACAAGTATATAAAGCTGTCACACTAATAGAACCAAAGCACGGTTAAGAGAAACTAAACACCAGAAGAAAAGATGTATCTTCTACGGTTTGGCAAACAGAGATATCTTCAAAATGAGAATATCACCAGCAGGAATTAGCAGGAGGAATGTAATTAAAGCCTCACCTAACAGGTGATTGGGCAGGCCAATGAGTAAATGAATACAGCTGTTACTCTAATAGAACCAAAGCACGGTTAAAAGAAACTAAACACCATAAAAAAAGGTGAATTTGCTGTGGTTTGGCGAACAGAGAAATCTTGAAAATGAGAATATTACCAGCAGGAATTAGCAAGAGGAATGTATTTAAAGTCTCACCCAAAAGGTGATTGGGCAGAGAAATGAGTAAATGAATACTTTACTTCTGTTACCCTAACAGAAACAAAGCCCAGTTAACAGAAACTAAACACCCTATGAAAAGGTGAATCCTGAGGTTTGGTGAACAGAGAAATCTTTAAAATGAGAATATCAGAATATCACCAGCCGAAATCAACAGGAATGTATTTAAAGCCTCACCCAAAACATGATTGGGCAGGCAAACAAGTAAATTAATAAAGCTGTTACCCTAATAGAACCAAAGTATGGTAAAATAAACTAAATACCAAAAGAAAAGGTGAATCTGCTGTGGCTTGGCAAACAGAGAAATCTTCAAAATGAGAATATCACCAGTAGGAATTTTCAGGAGGAACATATTTAAATTCTCAGCCAAAAGGTGATTGGGCAGGAAAACGAGTAAATTAATACAGCTGTTACCCTAATAGAAACAAAGCACAGTTAACAGAAACTAAACACCCTAAGAAAAGATGTATCTTCTGGGGTTTGACGAATGGAGAAATCTTCAAAATGAGAATATCACCAGTAGGAATTTGCAGGAGGAACGTATTTAAATCCTCAGCCAAAAAAGTGATTGAGCAGGCAAATGAGTAAATGAGTACAGCTGTTACCCTAATAGAAACAAAGCATGGTTAACAGAACCTAAACACCCTAAGAAAAGGTGAATCTTCTGGGGTTTGGCTAACAAAGAAATCTTCAAAATGAGAATACCACCAGCAGGAATTAGCAGGAAGAACATATTTAAAGCCTCACCTAAAAGGTGATTGAACAGGCAATTGAGTAAATGAATACAGCTCTTACCCTAATAGAACTAAAGCATGGTTAACAGAAACTAAACACCACAAGAAAAGGTAAATCTACTGTTGTCCGGTGGACAGAGAAGTTGACCACACACTCAAGGATTTGAATCCAAATGCATGACGTAAAATAGTTACAAACTTTACTATTGGACCTTGAGGACAAGCATCACTGAGGCTATAGAAGGCAAATGGTGCAAAATAATTAATGAAGGCCCAAGGAAAAATTGATTTTTAGCCCCAATTACATGCAATTGACTAAGAATTTTTTTGTACAGTTGGTCATAAACATTAGGCCACACCCATATTCCCGCTAAACCATACTATATTCACTCAGTAGCACATCCCTTCTCAAGTAAGACAATACAATTGACCTAAATTGGTTGCGCAATAACTATAATAATAATAATATAACTATGACAGTTTTATGGTGCAAACTTAGAAAAACAATTGGCGCAACGTCATCAATAAACTTCTTACCCCAGTGAAGCCAAATCAATCAAACTTTGATCATATTTGCCCCTATATTTTCTTAACCTGGACAAAGATTCAGTTTGTTCCCCAAGCCCTGTATCTAAATACTCCAAATCAAGGTGCATACAGTGGTTCCTATGATGCCACCTGGCAGTCGGCAAAACCGGCACAACGTAATCCGTAACTGATTCACTCCTTATCTAATCCCGATACGGTCACGTCTGGCAATATGAGCGCACACAACATTTTCCAGGTATGGAATTAACGCTTACACCAATTATACCACAATGAGAGCTATAAAGAAACACGGGTATTATGACATCCCATTCTTCGGCCCATGACAAGTTCCATAACAGCTAATAATTACTTTCACATCTCCGCAGATGTGCGGTGATCTCTTTATGATCTGCATGTGATTGATTCAGCACATAGCATGTCAACTGTGAAAATATTCTGACATATGGCAAGTGCTGCTCAGTATCTGAATCACCATAGAAATATACAAAATACATACATTTATGTATTCATATATATATATATATATATATATATATAATTTTTTTTTTAAGTTAAAGGGATTGTCCAGTGAAAGCAAGAGGAGCTCAACCGGTGGGACATGCACCGATTGGTAAGAATGGAGCATCGGTGAACCTACCTCACTCTCACTCCATTCATTCAATAAGGGGCAGCTTTTTTGAGCACCGAATATCAAAGTGGAGTATTGTTTAGGCGTCTGTCCTGTCGCTCCATTCTAGGGATATAGGTTCCGCGATCTGCTGATCGTTGCACGTCACACCAGTCAGACCACCACCGATCAGACAGTTTTCAGCTATCCCATTCTGCTGTGCAGAGGTATCCAGACCCGCAGTGTCTGGGCTTTCTTGGGGTTGTGACGTCATGCCAGCCCCACGTCTAATCAGTACTGGCTTCCTTCTCCCTGCTTTCAGACCAAACGAGCAATGAACAGGAAGTGAGTGCAACCGTAGAACTCACTTCCTGTTGGTTAACTCATTTGGTCCAAAGGTAGGGAGAAGGAAGTTGGCACTGATTAGACACAGAGCTCGCTTGACATCACAACCCCACGTGATCCCTGGCACTACCAATTCTGCACACCTCAGGAATAGTGGTGGGGTTCTCATGATTTCATAACCCTACCTTAGCCCCGACATCGCTATACTGGACACCGCTGGAATGGGAGGTGAATTTAGGCTTTATTTTACCTGGTTGAAACATGTGGAATCAAAAGGGGTTGTCCTAGTAATGGAAAACAATTTTAAGCCTAAACTGCTCCCAACACCTCTGGTGGTAGCTTATCTCCAAGCAGGTTATTAACTAAAGTGGATGCAGGGTATAAACCCCTACTTGGGTTTTTATGGAGGAAAAAAAACTCCCTTTTGCCCATAAGAGAAGACCAATACAGTTAAAGAACTGGGAAGCTTGAAGACCCTGTTGAAGACTTTGTACTAGGGTGCAGCCTATAAGCCTCAAACATTATCATGGTCTCCTGGGATTAAATTGAAGTCTCCTGATCCATCTCAAAAGAGACTGGAGATTCTTGTACACATTTGTTGGTCGGAAAGGCCTGTTGGAACCAGTCGATATGTAGCACACCTGGCAGGTGTAGTCCGTGCTTGATATTCTAAATAATAGAGCAGGTGCCAAAAACCAGTTGGGTGTCCATGAGACCTCCACTGTGGTCAACGGACGCCACGTCAAGAGGCTTTTACTGCCAGGTGGAAAAATATAAGGTGCTGGCTAATTCCCTTAAGACCTGTGTGTGATTTATTATGTGTAACTGGTTGAGCACAATTCATATCAAGCAGATCATTTCCTTGAGGAATGTTTGATGACTTATGAAGAAATAAGGTCTGATCATTAGCCATTCACCGGTTACTGGAAGAAAACAATGACGACTCTACATAGATGCCTGTTATCGTCTTCAGAAGACGCCTGGCTCTCATCTGTGATCCGGATGCCTATCGCTTGTTTGATCCCTGGTTTCTTATCTTCTGCAACTCCTGGTGATAAGAAATATAATCTCTAAGCAGAAAACCAGTTAAGACAATAATGAAGGCCTGTTTTCTCAGACGGTACGGAAGATGCCTTTGCCAGTGGCAAAGTTGGCCACGTTCTTTGTATGCCTCGCAATAACTTTCTTCCATTCCATCTTTCATTTACCATTTCACATCAGCTCCAATTACGACAGGCGGTGAGTGCAGGAGGTTAGAGGAAAAAGTTTCTGCTATGAATTTCGTTTTTATGTTCCGTACATGGATACTTAAAGAATTCTAAGCTCCTTGTTGCCGACCTCCCGAGACGTGGCTCCTAAACTCATCCTCGCGCAACATCTAAACTTAACGTGAACTATTAAAGGTCTTGGTGAAGCCAACGTAAACCTTTGTCTTAGTACGTTGGCAAAAATCCGTAGCCTCTTTCCAATAATAAACAGAATACGTAACTGAATGTAAATCACATCTCGCTGATGTAGTGTACAGACCGAGAAAATCACAAAAAGTGAGTGGGAAGTTTCAAGGGGTTTATACGCTACTTCTAACCTCTTCCAAAAGATATTGATATCTTCTCAAGGTTTTTTTAATAGATATGTGAAATTTAAAGGGAATCTGTCTGCAGATTTTTGTTATGTAAGCTGAGAGCAGCATAATATAGAGGCTAAAGGGGGCTTTACATGCAGCGACATCACTAGCGATATCACTGGTGAAAGCACCCACCCCCATCGGTTGTTCATCACACAATATCGTTAGGAGACATCACACATACTTACCTGCCTAGCAACGTCGCTGTGGCCGGCGAACCGCCTCCTTTCTAAGGGGGATGTTTGTGCGGCGTCACTAAGCGGCCGCCCAATAGAAGCGGAGGGGCGGAGATGAGCGGCCGTAACATCCCACCCACCACCTTCCTTCCTCATTGTCGGCGGCCGCAGGTAAGCTGTAATTAGTTGCTCACGAGGTGTCACACGTAGCGATGTGTGCTGCCGCAAAAATGACGAACAACCTGCGTCCTTAACAATCAATGATTTTTTGAAAATGAACGACGTGTCAACGATGGACGATTGGGTGAGTATTTTCCATCGTTAACGGCTGCTCGTTGATGTCACACGCAACGTCGTCGCTAACGATGCCGGATGTGCGTCACGGAATCCGTGACCCCGGCGATATATCGTTAATACGTCGCTGCGTGTAACGGCGCCTTAAATCCCAGCTTCTAGTGATGTTTCACTTATTAAGCTGTGGGCTGTTGTTTTGATAAAATCAGTGTTTTAGCAGCAGGAGATTATCACTACATGAATAGGGGTCTTGTTCTTCTTAGTCCAATCATGTTCCAACCACTGATTAGCTGCTCCCTGTCAATATATAGTGTATACAAAAAGCTGCCAATCAGTGGTGTGGGTGTGGTTATACATAGCTCAGCATTCCGAGCTCTGCTAAATCTGCAGAAGAGAAGATGGTGATTGTATCACAACTGCTGCACCCAGTAAGCTAAGTGATACATCATTGGAATCAGGGTCTCAGTGTCATGCTAGGTACGGGGAAGTAGCAAGTGAATGGTGGAAGGAAAGGGAAACCATGTGTCTAGGTAAGGGGGAGATGGTGACCAAGCCTACCACTTGTTCCTGGCTTTCCTCACCACCCTAGAGAAAGGGGGTGTCCAAAGGTCCCTTCCGCACCATTTGAGGTGCCAGTTGGTGGCCCCATTACAAAAATGGAATAGGGGATATTTATAAAGACATTGTTATAAGGGTCATGTTGAGGTTATGTTTCCCCACAAAAAAGACCTACCCAGAAAATAAACCCTAATAGGATTTCTGTAGCTTTTTATATGTGATTAAAATAAAAGCTCTACTCCAAAAATAAGTCCTAGTTAAGGTTCCATAAGAAGTGTCCAACCAGCGAGAAAAGTTAAAGAATACAGCAGAACTCTTCATCAAAGAAAGCAGACATCGCCCAATAGAAAGCAGACACCCCCCAAAAGAAAGTAGACACCCCCAAAAGAAAGTAGACACCTCCAAAAGAAAGTAGACACACCCAAAAGAAAGTAGACACCCTGAAAAGAAAGTAGACACCACCAAAAAGAAAGCAGACACACCAAAAAGAAAGCAGACATCTCAAAAAGAAAGTAGACACCCCCAAAAGAAAGTAGACACCCCCAAAAGAAAGTAGACACCCCCAAAAGAAAGTAGACACCCCCAAAAGAAAGTAGACACCCTGAAAAGAAAGTAGACACCACCAAAAAGAAAGCAGACACACCTAAAAGAAAGCAGACACCCCAAAAAGAAAGTACACCCCACCAAAAGAAAGAAGACACCCCCAAAAGAAAATAGACTCCACCAAAAGAAAGTAGACATCCCCAAAAGAAAGCAGAAACCACCATAAGAAAGTGCACACCAACAAAAGAAAGAAGACACCTCCAAAAAAAAGTAGACCCCCCCAAAAGAAAACAAACACTTCTAAAAGAAAGTAGACACCACAAAAAAAAACCAGACATCATGAAAAGAAAGCAGACATACTCAAAAGAAAGCAATCACCACCAAAAGAAAGCAGATACCCCCAAAAAAGTAAACACCACCAAAAGAAAACAGACACCCCTAAAAGAAAGTAGACACCACCAAAAAGAAAGCAGACACACCCAAAAAAATCAGACACCCCAAAGATAAAGTAGACATCCCCAAAAGAAAGCAGACACAAAAAAAGTACACACCCCCAAAAAGAAAGCAGACACACCCAAAAGAAAGCAGACACCCCAAAAAGAAAGTAGACACTACCAAAAGAAATCAGACCCTAAAAAATTACAGTTGGCAAGTGCTGATGGTGGATGGGCTCTCACACAGAGATCTGCATTGCTGTCAGGTCGCTAACTGTTCCAGATACATTGCACTGCAGCTCTCACAAACAGATCAGGTACCAGTATCACTTCACGCGAGAGATGCTGCTTCCAGTCACCAGGGGGAGCCAACTACTGTAGATCGCAGGGGGGCCAGGCAAGCAAAGCAGATTTGCATGTGAGAGCCCATTCACTTCCCAACTTTAATTGTTTGGGGTCTTGGAAGTGTGATTCTTTTAGGGGGTATCTACTTTCTTTTGGGGGTAAACTTAGCAGTACAGATAGAATAATACACGCAAAAAGATAATTTAACCCCTTGTAAATATGGTCTGTAGCCACCGCTATAGGATGGGTTCTGCACCCTGAGAATAGCGGATCAGATAAGAAAATGTGCATCTGACCCAGTAACAGGAGGAACACAAAATGTTTATGTTCCAGAATGTAATAACGATTATATTTGAATAAGTGTTGATTTTTTGGGTTCAAGAATAAATGTGGATGTAAAAATTTTAGAAATCCCCTGAAAATAAGCCCTAGAGTATCTTTAGAACCAAAAAATAATATAAGTCCCCGTCATATTTTCGGGGGAAATACAGTATCAGGAAAAAAAGACCCAAAAGCTGGAATCACCAAGGGCAGTCAATACAACTTGCATGAGTCACGTTGCCATCCAAGATGACAAGCCGAAATATGCTCGATCTATTTCCAGCAGTCTCATTTACTATGCAGATTGTTGAAAACCTCAAATTGGCATTTGTCAGTAGCAATTCTGTTTTGCCGGAGATAATTTAGTGAAAATGGGAAATCTGCTGGAAAGTTACTGCCTTTGAGGAAGGTTATGACAATAAAAAAAAGCCGGCGATGAATCCGGTGGCTTCTCTTCTGACCTCCAACATGAAATGAGATGCAAGGTCTGGCCTTGCCTATGGCTTATTCCGAGGATCTGGCCCTTTAGCCTGTCCGTGATATGTTAGGATTTAGCATAACTCTGAAAATTAATTGCTATGTAATGTGTCTCTCATTTCAGACATTAATTTACCAGGATAATTATGGTCTGTGACATCCAACGACTAGGAGCCCATCAACTGTGAGATCGAAGAGCAGAGGGGGCATAGTTTTGGGGAAATGGATGCGTTCCCTTTCCTTGTTGTTCCGATGCACAGCAACATCCCCAACCTGTTATGACACAGACTTGGAGACGGTCCAGCATGGGGCAACACCATAACAAGGGGTACACTGGGGACACATTAACAACCGTGGGCCCTAAGACTAGTGAGAGGGAAGATGGACTTCTCCTCCACTCCTAGCCAGTCCCTATACAGGTTCCTCACCTGGTGCCGATCAGGAACCTGAAGCCCTGATTGATCCTACAATAGTCCTGGCTAGTGAGTGGACAGGTAAGGGACACTAGCCCTATCGCTGCTCTGAAACAGCACACCAGGGAAGGAAGACGGACCGTGGGAAACACAATGACAGACTAATGGAAAGGTTCCAGCTGGACTCCAAGGGGATAAAAAAAAAATGCTTCTTTATTTGTATCAACTTGATTAAAAATATATATCCATTTTTCAAGTAAAGACAGCAGCTTGTGCACACTGATGAATGGCAGATGTATACCACAATGCGTTTCGGCGGAACCCCTTCCTTCCTTGACCTGAGGAAGGCGTTCCGCCGAAACACGTTGTGGTAGACCTCTGCCATTCATCAGTGTGCACAAGCCAGTGTCTTTACTTGAAAAATGGATATATATTTTTAATCAAGCTGATACAAATAAAGAAGCATTTTTATTTATCCCCTTGGAGTCCAGCTGGAGCCTTTCCATTGCTTTGTTCCATTACCTTCTCGACTTGCTGCCGTAATCCGTGCCGGACCATGGGATATTAACAGGAGGATATATTCAGGCTTGTCTCTGCAGTGGTGAGCGGTTTTGTTCTTTTTTCTATACAATGACAGACTGGGACTGCAGCCATGACAGCAACTTTAAGAGAGGATTCCAACAGCTCCTTCCACCTGCAGGCCCAGCATCTAAATGCCAAAGAAAATAACTGGCACCCTCTGCTGGAAGCAGAGGGTATACAAAGGCACTGGGAATGGTCACAACAGGAAACACCTGACCAGGAGTCTGACAAGGCTGGAAACCAAACTGACATTAACCCTTTGTTTCCCAAAGGAAAGGAAACAACATTTACATAGCAGAGTCTCACCAGGTAAAGTAAAGCTCAGACTCAGAACCTGTCACTAATCTCTTGTAGCAGAGAGACGACCGTGACACAATAACCTGGTTCTGCATGGTGCTGTAGCACATCCAGCTAAAATGCTGGGGTGCAGGCAAAAATACGGGGTTGGGGAGCTACACCAGCACTGTGCCCCCAATATTTTCCAGATCATTGGGACGCTCAAAGGTGAGACTTCACGCAATTATAAAGTGGTGCTATTTCCTAATTGAATTCTCTATCTGGAGTGAAAATAGAATTTGGATGTATGTGCCAGCAGGGCTATTAACAACAATGGTGCAGATGGCCCATGTGCCCTGTCATGCTCAATTATCGGGGGTATATACAGTAGACTATGCCAGGGTGTCCATCTCCAGTAGGCGTATATGCCCAAAAATGGAGCATGACAGAGCACACAGTGACTCTGTTTGCCCCATTATAGTCAATGGCCCCGTTGGTGCATACATCCAAATCCCATTTTACGGGGAGTTTGGACGTAAACCCTGATGGGACCATGGAACGCTAGGCAGAACACGATTATTCTTGCCACAAATAAGCCAAAATTCTCTTACTTAGCTTGCAAGATATCTAGAAACCATCTGTTAAGTCATCCAGTAAAAAACTAGATGAAAGGGGAGAGGAGGGGGATGCAGCTGCAGATTCTACTCAGTGTTTCAGTGGAACAAATTAGGTGAAAAAAAAATTTGTTTCCTACAGAAGAGAAAACAAGTGAATATTATTTCCTGACTATTTCCCTAGTTTATTGAAAAGGAACTATCATTAGGCCATATTTTTGGGGTACTGTATAATACATTAAAAAATGAAAAATCTGTGGAAAGTTCCTTCAACCACTTTAAGGGAACCTTTCACAGAATTTAATATAATACAATACAATATATATTTCTCTGAAAAGCTCCAGCGTTTCAGAGAAATGATTGTTTGAAAATTCGGCAGAGGACTATACTCGTAGATGATGGTAGTCCGGTGCCGCCTCCGGCTGGCTTCTTCCTGCACCACTCCAGGTGATTGACAGGTGTCTGCTTATGCACACATGGGAGAGAATGTCAACCAAACTGAGCAGTGCCAAACTAGTCTCCTCTCTGAATATAGTCTTTAATGCCTCATGTACTAAAAAGATCTCATGTGACGTCACAAGATCTACTTAACGTTGGAAGCACTGAAGAATGAGTACTTAAAGGTAGACCAGAACAGTATAGAGGGATCAGTGTGGAGGTCCAGGTGTGGATCTGGGGACAAGTGAGTAGGTATTTTTGTTATATTTTGAAAGGTAATATGTCAGCAGGTTTTTCCTATGTAATCTGACAATAGCATGATATAGGGGCTGAGAGCCTGATTCCAGTGATGTATCACTTAGTTTACTGGGTGCTGCAGTTGTGAAAGAATCAGTTTTCAATGCTGCAGAATTAGCAGAGCTCGGAATGCGCTGTTTAAAACCCCATCCACACCACTGATTGGCAGCTTTCGATGTATACTGTGCATAGGCAAAAAGATAGAAAAGAAAAAATATAGCAGCTCAACCCAAGCCAGGAAATCAGTCAATATAGGAAACGGTGCAAGGAAACGCAAGACCAGCTTGGATATGGAAACAAAGAAAGATATTTTTTAAAGGGAATCTGTCAGCATATTTTTCCTATATAATCTGACAATAGCATGATATAGGGGCTGAGACCCTGATTCCAGTGATGTGTCATTTAGTTTACTGGGTGCTGCAGTTGTGAAAAAATTAGTTTCTCTACTTCACATCTGTGTATAACCCCGCCCACACCACTGATTGACAGCTTTTGGTGTATTCTGTGCATAATCAAAAAGCTAGAAAAGAAAAAAATATATCAGCTCACCCCAAGCCAGGAAACCAATATAGGATGTGGTGCAAGGAAACTCTAGACCCGCTTCCAGAGTAAATATGGAGACACATGAAATATATTGATAAAAGGGAATCTGTCAGCAGGTTTTTCCTATGTAATCTGACTGTAGCATGATATAGGGGCTGAGGTCCTGATTTCAGTCTTGTGTCACTTAGTTTACTGGGTGCAGCAGTTGTGATAGTAGGACATCTTTCTCTGCTGCAGATCTAGCAGAACTCAGAATGCTGAGCTGTGTATAACCCCACCCACACCACTGTGTATAACCCCACCCACACCACTGTGTATAACCACACCCACAACACTGTGTATAACCCCGCCCACACCACTGGGTATAACCCACACCACTGGGTATAACCACACCCACACCACTGTGTATAACCCCGCCCACAACACTGTGTATAACCCCCCCACACCACTGTGTATAACCTCCCCACACCACTGTGTATAACCCCCCCCCCCACACCACTGTGTATAACCCCCCCACACCACTGTGTATAACCCCCCCACACCACTGTGTATAACCACACCCACACCACTGGGTATAACCCTGCCCACACCACTGGGTATAACCCCCACCCACACCACTGTGTATAACCACACCCACACCACTGTGTATAACCCCGCCCACACCACTGTGTATAACCCCCACCCACACCACTGTGTATAACCCCGCCCACACCACTGTGTATAACCACACCCACACCACTGTGTATAACCCCGCCCACACCACTGTGTATAACCCCCACCCACACCACTGTGTATAACCCCACCCACACCACTGGTTATGTATAACCCCGCCCACACCACTGTGTATAACCCCGCCCACACCACTGTGTATAACCCCGCTCACAATAATGTGTATAACCCCGCCCACACTACTGTGTATAACCATGCCCCCACCACTGATTGGCAGCTTTCGGTGTACATTGTGCCTAGGCAAAAAGGTAGAAAAGAAAAAAATGAAATCCCCCCCTTCCCCTCTAAGCCAGGAAACTAGTCAAAATAGGGTGTGGTGCAAGGAAACTACATACCATGGATATGGTGACAAAGAATTGAAGAAAAAAATCCAGCATCCGCAAAAAATCTTGAAAAGTTAAAACATCGCCTTCATTAGAAAAAGGTTAAAGAGGTGGAAAATACAAGAATTATAAAAACATGTTTCAAGATTTTGTGCGGATTCTGGATTTTTTCCTCAATTCTTTGTCTCCATAGGCAAAAATATGCTAATCAGTGATAGGGGGCGTGGCTGGACTAGAAGGCAGGAAATAGCTAGTCCTGCATTGATAATCTCCTGTTGATAAAACACTGGTTATGTTGAAAGAAAAACACAGCTCAGTAAGAGACACATGACTGGAATCAGGTTCTCAGCCCCATATCATAGTGTTCTTGGATTACATAACAAAAACCTGCTGACAGATTCAGCAAAAAGGCTGAATCATCTCCAGTGGCCATGTATGCATCCATTTATTGCCTAACTGAGCACAAAGGGAGGGGTAATTAATGGCTCAGTCACGGGGACAACCCCTTTAAGGCTACTTTTACTTATAATGAGAACCAAACTGAAAAAAAATAACGGAAAAATAAAAGGAAAAAGAAAAAAAAATGCATGAAGGGGAAAAAAGGTTAAAAAGACATTTGTTTAGCGATAGACTGGAGATATTATGTATGCGTGTCACAGATATAATAAAATCCGCGCTACGCACAATATATGAACCATAAAAAGTAATATAATCACAATGTAAGTAATGTTTTATTTCTGGTCACACAGGAATTGTCTGAATTTCCAAAAAAAAAGGTAAATTGGCAGGGACATAAAATACATGAAAGATTGGCCCTAAAGAACAAATTCGGCTCTGTTCAAAAATCCATTAATTAACAACCAGAGAGTCATTATAGAGATAGATAAGGGCAGGAGGGAGATGGATATTACAAGCGATGGAGAGGGACAGGAAAAAGTCAAAAAAGGGTTAAATGACGAGCTTATAAATCTGTCAAGATCACAAAAACACTCACACGGGGATACATTAGCGTCCAGCACCGGCCATGTATATTATGTCTTCTAGCAGTCTAAACCTCCCAAAATGGTCTCCATATGTCTCTATAAACCTAAATGTGCTAACCCCCTCCTCCCCTGGCCTCTAAAACCAAACATTTATCCTCACTGGATGCAGACATAACACCAACACCAATTCCATAATAAACATTTTTCCCATTTTTTTTACTATGGTAAATTATGATGGTTCTGTAGACCTTGAAGTGATGTTTCTCTTGAAACCCTGACCAGTATTTTTATAGAAACTTCCATAGGTCCTAAATATACTGATGATATCGTAGACCCTTTTTTCCAATGGTAACATTATTTTAAGGGGATGTGTTGGAATCGGTGTAGCGTTCAGACCTATGGGTGTTTGATGTGCAGCAAAAAACACAATAAAGGGGGCACCGGGGACACAATAACAATGGTAGGCCCTGGAGCTAGTGAGAAGGATAGACAGGACAAATCCTACACTCACCTGCAGCTATCCCTACTCTCCTAGCCAATCCTGATACAGTTTCCTCAACTGTCGCCGAGCAGGAACCTGTGACCCTGAGAAAAACTCTGTAGACACCCTGGCTAGTGAGAGGGCAGGTGATAGATGCTAGCCCCACTACTGCACTAATAAGACAGAAGGAAAGGTAAGAAAAACATGAGCAACAGCAGCAAACAAAGGGTAAAAGCCCAACTTTGGGACAACTCCTCAGCATGACCTTCCTCCAAGGCGGCCAGAGAAGAATGAGTTTGTATAAAGATAAAAGCCCGACTTCGGGACAACTCCTCAGCAGGACCTTCCTCCAAGGCGGCCAGAGAAGAATGAGTTTGTATAAGGATAAAAGCCCGACTTCAGAACACCTCTTCAGCAGGACCTTCCTCCAAGGCGGCCAGAGAAGAATGAGTTTGTATAAAGATAAAAGCCCAACTTCGGGACAACTCCTCAGCAGGACCTTCCTCCAAGGCGGCCAGAGAAGAATGAGTTTGTATAAGGATAAAAGCCCGACTTCGGGACAACTCCTCAGCAGGACCTTCCTCCAAGGCGGACAGAGAAGAATGAGTTTGTATAAGGATAAAAGCCCGATTTCGGGACAACTCGTCAGCTGGACCTTCCTCCAAGGTGGCCAGAGAAGAATGAGTATCGTCAGCGAGAATCAATGGGAAACATCAGTGGTTACAAAGCAGCTGCAAACCATTTACAATCATATATCCCTGAATTCAGCATCTTCCCCTCTTTACATGGGAGCCATTAGGGAGTAGATTTGGGAGAGTCACTTTAAATTAGAGGTTCAAATTAGGAAAGAAAATTGATGTGTAAAGATATTGTCACACTAGGTATGGGGAAGTACCAAATGAGTGGTGATAGGTAAGGGAAGGGGACCCCTGCGTCTAGGGAATTGGGAGATGGTGACCCCTGACCAAACCTACTGCTGGTCCCTGGGGTCCCTCACCAGCCTAGATGCGCTGAGCTGGATACCTGACCATAGGTATCCCTAACGCTGGACCCTAAATAGGGAATGGGTGGGATGAGCTCTTCGTCAACCCTATTGGTATATGCAACAGATGAGGACTTCTTTGTCTGTGAAGGAGGACTTTATGCTGATCTAACAGTAGATGGCAATGGTGTGTAAAGTTTCCTTACTCATTGTATTGTAAAAAGTCTCTTGTTCTTCCTGGTTTTGGTTTCTCTTCCCGATGCAGTGCTGTATGACTGTGCATATTTTTTTACCTCATATTTTCAGAAGTAAAGAGCTTGTTATCCCACATAATCTACTCTGTAAACTTTCTTCTGCAACTGGGAAGCTAGAAGCTGTGAAACAAACCCCACTAAATGCTAAAGGAAGACACAAGGAGGACACACAGGGAGAAAAAGTGTATGAACTAGTTATCCACAGATGACTCAGGCAGCACTTCAGTGAAGATACCACAGATGAGTACAAGCCTCCTGCTTGCAACCAGAGCTTGAAATAACTGAATAATATCACCAGCACTAGTTGATGGAAGAAGGGAGTATTTAAAGGGGTTATCCGGCTTATTTTGACTTTTTTCTTTTATTACCCTATTGGGCTACATTGGGGCAGGTAAGTAGATAGAGACCACTTACCTGCCCTGCTGTCAGCCCCTCTCCCCCGGCTCAGAGTGGTCATGTGACCGCTCACCGCGATTTTGCTGCTTCCGGTCATTTCATGTCAACATGGGCAGGACCATGTTGACATGCAAATCTGGAAACAGCATGTCACCGCCCTGCTGGGCGGCTACAGTGAGTGAGTCCCCGCCCCCTTCCCTGCACCCTCCCACACATTCCCCCACACCCCGTACTCTGCCCACAACCTTCCCCTGCACTGCTGTGGGGTCCGTGACCTGGGGGAGGGGCCTGACGGCAGCTGCCTACGGTGTCACCACCAGCACCGGGGCCCCTGCTCAGGATCACACATTCAAATGTACCGGCATCACAGACGCCGATATATTTGAAAGCGTTGATGAGACGGAGCGCAGCGCTGCCTCTCATCACTGCCCGTGCAGTCTGTGTCTGACAGTTCAGTACAGCGGTGACGTCACTACTGTGCTGATATGGCCAGACCAGACAGCGGACGAACGTGCAGGAGCGGCGGGGACCGAGGAGGGGTGAGTATGTATTCCCTATGTGTTACCTATGGGGGTAAGGGGGGCCGGTACAGAGCACCGTGTGTGTGTGTGCGGTGCAGAGCCCTATGTGTGTGTGCCGTGCAGAGCCCTATGTGTGTGTGCCGTGCAGAGCCCTATGTGTGTGTGCATCGTGCAGAGCCATATGTGTGTGTGCGTCGTGCAGAGCCATATGTGTGTGTGGTGTGCAGAGCCATATGTGTGTGTGGTGTGCAGAGCCATATGTGTGTGTGGTGTGCAGAGCCCGATGTGGTGTCGGGTGCAGAGCCCGATGTGGTGTGTGGTGCAGAGCCCGATGTGGTGTGGGTTGCAGAGCCCGATGTGGTGTGGGGTGCAGAGCCCGATGTGGTGTGGGGTGCAGAGCCTGATGTGGTGTGGGGTGCAGAGCCCGATGTGGTGTGGGGTGCAGAGCCCGATGTGGTGTGGGGTGCAGAGCCTGATGTGGTGTGGGGTGCAGAGCCTGATGTGGTGTGGGGTGCAGAGCCTGATGTGGTGTGGGGTGCAGAGCCCGATGTGGTGTGGGGTGTGCAGAGCCCGATGTGGGGCTGTTATTTGCAATGCTGTAGTGATAACAGGTCAGGTGCTGGGGCAGAATACTGACAGGGAATGTGTGTGCAGGGGGCGGGCAGGGGGCGAGGCTGGACACTGGGGTGGGGCTGGACAGTGAGGGTGGGCGGTGCCAGCTCTGACTGGGAGGTTTGGCTCAGAAAGTGGTCATTGCTGGAGCTGAATGTAAACAAAGAGCTGCAGAGAATAAAGGGTGAATTCAAGAGGAACAAAAGTTAGAAAACAAAAAATAACAATGTAGGGGTGATTTATATGACAATACAGCACAGATTGGCTAACCAAAAATTTTTGAGTTTGTCGGACAACTCCTTTAACCCCTTCAGCCCCCGGGCACTTTCCGTTTTTGCGTTTTTGTTTTTTGCTCCTTTTCTTCCAAGAGCCGTAACTTTTTTATTATTCCGTCAATCTTGCCATATGAGGGCTTGTTTTTTGCGGGACGAGTTGTACTTTTAAATGAAATCATAAGTTTTACCATATAGTGTACTGGAAAACGGCAAAAAAATTCCAAGTGCGGAAAAATTGCAAAAAAAGTGGGATCGTACAATAGTTTTTGGGATATTTTATTCACGGTGTTCACTATATGGTAAAACTGATGTGTGGGTGTGATGCCTCAGGTCGGTGCGAGTTTGTAGACACCAAACATGTATAGGTTTACTTGTATCTAAGGGGTTAAAAAAAAATCACAAGTTTGTCCAATAAAAGTGGCGCACGTTTTGCGCCATTTTCCGAAACACGTAGAGTTCTTATTTTTTGGGATCTATGGCTCAGTGATGGCTTATTTTTTGCGTCTCGAGCTGACGTTTATAATGGTACCATTTTTGCGCAGATGCTACGTTTTGATCGCCTGTTATTGCATTTTGCGCAAAACTTGCGGCGACCAAAAAACGTAATTTTGGCGTTTGGAATTTTTTTGCCACTACGCCGTTTACCAATCAGAATAATTGATTTTATATTTTGATAGATCGGGCATTTCTGAACGCGGCGATACCAAATATGTGTATATTTATTTATTTTTTAACCCTTTAATTTTCAATGGGGGGAAAGGGGGGTGATTTGAACTTTTAGGTTTTTTGTTTTTTTTTTAATTTTTTAAAACTTTTTTTTTACTTTTTTTATTTTATTTTACTAGTCCCCCTAGGGGGCTATAGCAATCAGCAATCCGATTGCTGATCGCTATCTGCTGATCACAGCTATACCGCTGTAATCAGCAGATTCAGTCACTTTCTTTCTTCCTCTGCTCCGTGCCGAGGAAGAATGAAAGTGAAACTTCGTAGCACCAGGCGTCATCACATGACCCTGTGCTACGATGGCAACCACCGAACGTCACGTGATCACTCACGTGACGTCCGGAGGGGGCGGCGGTAAGTAAAAAAGATGGCCGCGCGCATGTAGATCTCGCTGCCAGACTTTGGCAGCGAGATCTAAGGGGTTAATGTTCCGGGTGGAATGCGATTCCACTCGGAACATGTAGGCACACATGTCAGCTGTTGAAAACAGCTGATATGTGTGCCGATCCACGCCGCCTGCCCGCGGCAGGGGGCGGGGCTTAACGGGACACGATCTATGACGGATAGATCCGTCCAAGGTCGTGAAGGGGTTAAGTATGAGGGGAATATTGATAATCAGCAGCTCGATGGAAGGAGGTCTCCTCTGGGTCCTATAGGGGAATAGATGAAAATCCAGCAGGAAAGCTACCTAGTACAATAAATTCTGACAGCAGGAACAATAGAAAGTCAGGGAGTATTTTGTGCAGCCAAAAATTGTGACCCTCTATTGCCAGAAACCACATGACTGTCTGTCACCTGTGGCACACTCATGACAGATATTCTTCACTTTGACTGTGCATCTAGATGCACATTCACGGGGGTCGGAAAAAGTCACAGATGAACGTATGGCCTAAAAGGGGTGTGACATGAAAAAGGGGGCATGTTTATAAAAACATATCCCATTACATCATTTAGAAAAGTCGGTATGTCCTGTGTATAGGATGATAGCAACAAATAGGTTCAAGGAAAAGGCCCCAGAATAAATTCCCATGACTTGCCTATCAACTGTTGCCATATCTTTGCATACACAGCATACTGCTGCACTCTGTGGATTGTATATTATGCAGCCATAGCAGCTTGCACCTGTTCACACTTTCTTCTTTCTGTTAAGAGGCGCTGGTCACGTCTTCTTTCTTTGTTGCTGTTGTTCTGGCTCATAAGTTGGGAATGGTTTGATCTTGATTGACAAGTCGCCTTACAATCCCTTTAAGACTAAACACCTTTTCGTCAATGCAACGCTAACCCCCTCCAATAAAGCAAATGTACACACGGACATCTGGTATTTTGCTACAATATATTTATGAGAATTGGAAATATGCAGATTATCCCGTGCTAACCACATAAGGAAGGAAGATGGAGAAGCAATCATGATCTCCAGATGTTGTCTTTACAATGTATTTTTAATGTTGGTAATCAAGTATGTTCTAGCAATGTGTAGCTGACAACTCCCCGAGTAGACGATCTCCCCGCAGCCTGCGTCGTGTCCCTCCGCTCTTCCTTCTTGGACTCCTTGAGGTGATAATGATGTGACTGTTTCCTACATATTAATTTCAGAGTGAGAAATTGGTTCCAAAGACGACGTGTCCTAAAGGTAAGTAGTGACTGAGCCGTCAGCACGTGTCAGAAGTGGAAATTAGTGGAAGGCAATTCAGAAAACGATATTGAAGTAGTCAGCAATAAGTCCACGAACTGTCCTTACATTCATGCTTTCATATTCTGTAATTCACCATACTTTCATTCTCCATGTTCTTCATCAGCATTCTGCCAGCACTATAGGAGCTAGGACCTGCCTTCTAAAACTTGCTACTACCTTTGTCCCTTGGCTTACTTCCCTGCTATGACTATATGCAGTTTGACATACAAAAAAAGCAGGAGCGGAGAACAATTTTCTTATGGCACAAATTCAATATATTATACCGGTATGGTAGGAAAAAAAATTGACAGGTTGCAATTCACCTTCCGATTAGAGATGACCGGATCCGTGGAGTTTCGGTTCAATGGCAGAAAATGAACCAAGCCTCCACTGGTTCGAGTTTGACCCTAACCCCCGAGCAAGTCACTGATTTGCAGTTCGACTCTGGGGTGGGAGGGCGGAATTTTTCCATTTTTGCTCGGTTGCACACTATCTGATCACGTTATTGTTACCCCCAGTGTAAGCCGTTCAAACACCGCAAGAGCCTCGCACAGGGCTGAGCACCAAGCGTACCTAAGCACAGCAATACTGGCACCAGTGGTCAGCTCACATAAAGCATCCGAACCCAAACCCGAACATTGGGTTCACTCATCTGAACCTCCGACCACTGATTGGCCTCATATAGACACATTTATTGTAAAGAACTCCCAACAGGGTATGATGAAATGATGGCTTTTTTTTCAAAGCTAAATATTTCCTACCACTCATCTCAAAAAATGTTGACTCATCATGAAATGGGACCAGGAATATATCTGTACATCCCAGATTATATACAGTAAGTGGACAACCAACGCAGCTGTTTCTAGTGTTATATGGCAGTATTGCAGTTTAGATTTTGCATATCAAATGTTGCCATATCTTTGAATACACAGCATACTGCAGCATTCTATGGATTGTATATCATGCAGGCATAGCAGTTTGCACCTGATCATACTTTCTTCATTCTGTTAGGAGGCACTGCTCAGTTTTTACTTCTTTTTCAGTTCTCATTCTGGCTCATAAGTTGGAAAATGTCCATTTGAGATTGGTTTGATCTTGATTGACGAGCCCCATTAGAGCATAAACTGGAGAGAATTTTGATAACTCAGTATATATATATATATATATATATATATATATATTTATATATATATATATATATATATATATATATATTACACTAGCTGTAGCACCCGGTAGACTGTCTATCTGTGTCTTTTTCTATCTGTATCTCTGTCTGCCTCTCTGTCTGTCTCTTTCCCTGTCTGTTTCTCTATCTCTTTGTTTGTCTCGATCTGTCTGTCTCTCTAGCTGCCTGTCTTTCTCTTTGTCTCTCTCTGTCTCTCTATCTTTGTCTGTCTGTCTCTGTCTGTCCCTTTCCTTTTCTGTCCATCTCTATCACCTTCCCTGTCTTTCTGTCTAACTCTTTCCCTGACTATCTCTCTATCTCTTTCCCTGTCTGTCTCTGTCTGTCTCTATATCTCTTTCCCTCTCTGTTTGTCTTTCTATCTCTTTCCCTGTTTGTCTCTGACTGCCTCTCTGTCTCTTTCTCTGTCTTTTTCCCTGTCTGTCTGTCACTCTATCTCTCTGTCTGTCTGTATCTGTCTGTCTCTTTCCCTGTCTGTGTCTATCTGTCTCTTTCCTTGTCTGTCTATTTCCCTGTCTCTCTGCCTCTTACCCTGCCTGTCTCTTTCCCTGCCTGTCTCTTTCCCTGCCTGTCTCTTTCACTGCCTCTGTCTTTCTCTTTCAATGTCTATCTGTCTCTTTCCCCGTCTGTTTCTTTCCCTGTCTATGTCGGTCTCTTTCCCTGTCTGCCTCTGTCTTTTTCCTTCCCTGTCTACCTCTTTCCCTGTATGTCTCTTTCCCTGTCTGCCTCTGCCTGTCTCTCTTTGTCTGTCTCTTTCCTTGTCTGTTTCTTTCCCTGTCTGTTTCGTTCCCTGTCTGTCTCTTTCCCTGTCTGTCTGGCTCCTTCCCTGTCTACCTCTTTCCCTTTCCCTTTCTGTCTCTTTCCCTGTCTGCCTCTGTCTCTCTGTCTGTCTCTTTCCCTGTCTGTTTCTTTCCCTGTCTGTCTTTCCCTGTCTGCCTCTTTCTCTGTCTGCCTCTTTCCCTGTCTGCCTCTTTCCCTGTCTGCCTCTTTCCCTGTCTGCCTCTTTCCCTGTCTGCCTCTTTCCTTGTTTGCCTCCTTCCCTGTCTGTCTCTTTCTCTGTCTCTGTCTGCCTTTTTCCCTGTCTAAAAAAAGAGCAAAAGATGAATTATGCTGAAAGGATAATGTTAAGTTGATGACAGGATTGGAATCCAATAAGCACCAAAGCCGCGCTTTGTTGAGTGAATAAATAAATAATATTATTGCCGCGCATTACAAATTCCGTAATGGAAAAAGGGTTAAAGCTCAGATGTACAAGCACCAGAAGACGCACATTTAATTAAAGTCTTGAAGTCTGTCCTCAAAATGAAAACAGTGGTTACGTTGAACTTGTCCGTTGACTAATTACAGTGAATCAGAAGAACGCTCGAGGAAAACGAGTAATCTTGTGAAAGGGGAAGGCTGGACGAGTTAACCATGTGTACTATTTAGGATAATTACCTGTAGGAACTCTGCCAAAGGGAGGACACAATACAATTACAGTATCTGTGGCCCCGACACACAATGTTTCTTCCTATTTTAGTCATTAATAAAAATGTCTTGGCTGTTGTTGTGCATAAAACAAAGTGTCGAGGGGTTGTCCACCATTTTTTTTTTAAAGCTTAAAATAGGAAAAATTACACTTATTGGTCTCAGCCAATCAGCGTTACTTTTTTGTGCCTGTTTATAAATTATTATATTTTTCCTTACAATTAGAGATGAGTGAATTTCCCAAATTCCTGATGAGCTCGAATTGGTAAGCAGAGTCAATTGGTCCGGAATAAAATGTTATCTGTATCAAAATTGCCAAGAAAGAACGTGTATTATGGTCTGAAGTCTCTCCGGACCAAAAAGCTTAAAAAAAGTAACAAAACAAGTTGAAAACCAGGCTTGGAGTTGTGGCAGCTGGACAAGTAAGGGGAGACTTAGGTCAACGGTAGAAAAACTCTGGTGCATTTGAATTTTGTTTCAGGAAATTAATTAGAAATTTGAATTACGAATCAATTTTATCTGTCAATTTGAAGACACTCCATCTCATCCCTCCCTGGAGGGAGGGGGAATCAGGACTGGTCAGTAGCAGGGCCAGGAAGGAACTCATGCCTCTCCCCCATTCGGAGTAAGCCTGAGGTTTGGGATAGCACAGGGCCCCCTAGCTTAAGTGGTCACTTAGGAACCCTGGTTCCTCGCTATCTAATAGTCATTGTGAAAGATCCGGATCAAGGAACCAAAAGAAGACCAATCTGAAACTATTGGAAGGACGGATCAGGGCCAAGAAGGAGACTCAGACCTCTCCACCATCAGGAGTATCCCTGAGGTTAGGGATAGCACAGGGCCCCCTAGCTTAAGAGGCCACCTAGGAATCCCGGATACTCGCTATCCAATAGTCATTGTGACAGATCCAGATCAAGGACGGAACAGAAGACCAATCTGAAACTATTAGAATTACTGATCAGGATCAGGGTCGGGAAGGAGACCCAGACCTCTCAACCATCAGAAGTATCCCTGAGGTTAGGGAAAGCATAGGGCCTCCTAGCTTGAGGGATATCTTAGGAGCCACGGTTCCTCACTATCCAATAGTCATTGTGACAGATCCGGATCAAGGACCGAAAAGAAGACCACTCTGAAATTATTAGAAAGACTGATCAGGGCCGGGAAGGAGACCCAGACCTCTCCACCATCAGAACTATCCCTGAGGTTAGGGAAAGTATTAGGCCCCATAGCTTGAGGGACATCTTTGGAGCCACGGTTCTTCACTATCCACTAGTCATTGTGACATATTCGAATCAAAGACCAAAAAGAAGACTGATCCAAAACAAGTGGAAAACCAGACTTGGAGCTGTGGCAGCTGGACAAGTAAGGGGGAGACTTAAGACAAGGTGAGAAAAATTCTGGCGCATCTGAATTTTTCAGTAAATTAATTTAAAATTTGATTTACGAATCAATTTGCTCAACTCAATTCAATTTGCATATTACAAATCAATGTCCTATACGTAAGACTAAAAACAAGAGTTAAAAAGGTTGTCCGCTCTTTTTTACGTCACTCTTGGAAAAGAAGGCCGTAAAGGTGTAGAAGTCTGCGCGTGCGCGCCCTTTTGAGACAGCCTCTTCAGTGCCATCCGTCCAAGGCTAGATGCCAGAAGTGGAAACTATTAGGTGAAACATCATTGGAATATGACAGGCGTCATCAATACCTGATCTGCCGGAAAGGGGCAAGATAAGAATATGAATATATCTAGAAGAATTTTCCTTTTTGAGCCATCACTTTTGTGGGTCTAATGCCCAAATATAGTTAACAAGATTATAATTTTTTATTATTATACATATTAAAGGGAATTATAAAAATTACATTTTATATTAAATATTTAATTCTGCATTATCTACATGTATGCATTATTAAGTCTTTGTTTTAGGCTTTTGCATTACCTTTGCTATGTATATTTTGCCTGTTTTCATGTAAATGTTTGCACTTTATTTTTCACGCTTGTGTTTGTACTCCACCTGAGTAATTGTCACTTTTCCCCACACTGTTCTTAATTAATTGTCTCACTATTTGGATTATTTATTGCCACCTTATATAACTATTTATCCTTTTTTCCCAGTTATATTCTTATACGGCTTAAAGGTTTTAATGATAAAACACGAACTTTGTGCATGCGCTATGCACATTATCGTACCTTTATAGGTTAAATGTAATTGCGCGTTCAATCATACAGCCTTTACATTTAGCATCCGTATTGTGGATGACGTGAGGTCACGATGCGGTCAAAGACTGCGCCGGCAATTTGAGCAGGAATAGACAATGAGAGACTCAGGAGTAAAGCAAGAGCAGGAAGGTGGCAACAAAATGGTGTGCTTAGCAAATTGGAACAACAAATGTTTTTAAGTAGTTAAGGATGAGCAAATTGACTATTAACTAATCCAATTGTATTAAAATTCACAAATTCTAAAAATTATAATTTTGGGGATTTTGATTTGTACAAATTTTGCACATTGATGGCTAGTGAGCCACAATTTTGCATCATTCATATGGGAAGGGGGTCGCAAAAGTATCAGACTTACCTCAACCACCACCCCTTACGATCACTGTACCCACTAGTTCACCAATATCACATACCTTGTGTACATTTTTTGTATTTTCTTCACTATTTGGCAGACTTACGGGTGTCAAAAAAGTTTAAAGAGGGCTTTACACGCAGTGAAATCGCTAGCGAGGTCGCTGTGAAAGCACCCACCCCCGTCGGTTGTGCGCCACGGGCAAATCGCTGCCCGTGGCGCACAATATCGTTTGGAGCCATCACATGGACTTACCTGCCTAGCGACGTTGCTGTGGCCGGTGAACCGCCTCCTTTCTAAGGGGGGCGGTTCATGCGGCGTCACAGCGGCGTCACACAGCAGCCGCCCAATAGAAGCGGAGGGGCGGAGATGAGCGGCCGTAACATCCTGTGCACCTCCTTCCTTCCTCATTGCCGGCGGCCGCAGGTAAGCTGTAGTTCGTCGGTCCCGAGGTGCCACATGTAACGATGTGTGCTGCCTCGAGAACGACGAACAACCTGCGTCCTTAACAAGCAACGATTTTTTGAAAAGGAAGGACGTGTCAACGATTGGTGAGTATTTTCCATCGTTAACAGCCGCTCGTTGGTGTCACACGCAATGACGTCTCTAATGATGCCGGATGTGCGTCACGGAATCCGTGATCCCGGCGATATATCATTAGATATGTCGTTGCGTGTAACGGGGCCTTAACACATTATGAAATTGTGATAATGTCATGAGGTGATTGTTAGGATAGTAGGGGACAGGGCTCCAATGCTATCTCTAACCTCAGGGTTACTCCTGATGGTGGAGATGCCTGAGATTCGTTCCAGGCTATGATCCTGACCACTACTACTCCCACCAGGGAGGAATGAATGTGATGGAAAACAGATAAAGACAGACAAGGGAAAACTAAAACTGTGATACACTGCACACACACAGGAATACACAACGAGAGATTCAGGAGCAAAGAAAGAGCAGGAAGGAAGAAACAAAAGGGCATCAAGAGTTAACTCCACAACCGCACTGAGCAACAAGTTTAACAAGCACCAGATAGTTGGTCTGATGAGGTGTTGTCATCCAAACTATAGCTGGCATAGGTGGAAGGATTTAGCCAGCATATATGTCAGGGGAGCAGAAATTATTGGCTTCCCCACAACATGTGATCAAAGAAGACTAACAACCAGACTAGTAGAGATTAACTCTTGCTACCCTATATAGAAATCACAACTGGTTGATACTTGAATCTGCTTGCGTAGATCACAGACATCAGAGAAGTTATTGAGCGGAGTGTCAGAATCTGCGGTCTAAACAAAATCTGCCGACGCCATGACAGCCGGCAAAGTTTGTATGAATCTCCGTGTGATCATCGGTTTATTATAATTTTTATTTTAATAGTAAATGAGGCACATTTGATCCCCATTGGATAATTTCACTGTCAATCAAACCTTACCAGCTGAATTTGAGCAAATATATATAATTTTGCTTTTTTCCAGTTTTGCTTGTGTTGCACGGGCCACTGTCTTTTTTTTGCACATGCCCATTTATTCTGACCGGTTATTCTAATAACGGCAGCGGGTCATTTCCCCGGGGTCATTTCTGTCTTTTAGACGTCTGCCTTTCATGTTTAATTTCTCTATGGTTGTGCACTATAAAGTGACAAGAGGATAAAGTCGGGTCATTTCATTTCTGAAACTTGGCAGACCAAGCTGTTTTCTTATATTGTCGCTTACTAAGAAATGTTAAGACGCTTACTTGATATCAAGTAAAATCACAGGCACAATCCCCAAAAGATATTCAGCTGCCATCTCCTCCTCACCTAAAATCATTACGATTTTATTGAATATATTGTGTCAATGAAAATATGACATCAGTGTTTCTGGATAATTTGCCTAAATCCAATGTTTTGTGCCATTTGCTTCTCTTGAATCCATCAAAGTGATGGCTGGCCATGTGTTAGGGCGGCTTTGCACGTTGCGACATCGCACGTGCGATGTCGGTGGGGTCAAATCGAAAGTGACGCACATCCGGTGTCACTTTCGACATCGTACTGTGTAAATGCTAGATGATACGATGAACGAGCGCAAAAGCGTCGTTATCGTATCATCGTTGCATTCACCGACATTTCCATAATGCCGGTGCCGCGACAGGTACAATGTTGTTCCTCGTTCCTGCGGCAGCACACATTGCTGTGTATGAAGCCGCAGGAGCGAGGAACATCTCCTTACCTGCCGCCGCCGGCTATGCGGAAGGAAGAAGGTGGGCGGGATGTTTACATCCTGCTCATCTCCGCCCCTCCGCCACTATTGGCCGCCTGCCGTGTGACGTCGCTATGACGCCGCACGACCCGCCCCCTTAGGAAGGAGGCGGGTCGCCGGCCAGAGCGACGGTCGCAGGGCAGGTGAGTACATGTGAAGCTGGCGTAGCGATAATTTTCGCTACGCCGGCTAGCACACGATATCGTACCTGCGACGGGGGCGGGGACTATCGCGTGCGACATCGCAGCATCGGCTTGCGATGTCGCAATGTGCAAAGCCCGCCTTAGACTTGCACAGAACCACAGACTCAGACTGGCTGTAACGGAACGGCTAAAGGAAACCCGCTCACAAAGCAGGACCTTAAGAACCCTGAAACCCTTTTACAGGGTTTTGGAATTACACAGGGCCCCGGAAATCACTACCTGTGGTAGGCAGTCCAATGAGAATAGTAATCAGGCAGGGTCAAATCAGGAAATGCAGAACATGGACAAAATCAGGCAGGCAAGGATGTAATCAGGAAACCAGGCAGAGGTCAAATCTGGATTGGGTAGCGAGGTACAAAAACAGCAGGCAGTAGAGTAGTCAGAGAACAGGCAGAGGTCAAAACACAGGAATCAATAGTCAGAACAGAACAGGAACCAGGAAGCAGTAATTCAGAACTATCTCTGGTAGTGACCAACAGACAGGAGGGGGAATAAGAATGGAGGGGTGTCTTCCCATTGGCTGTAGCTGAATGGCGTTAACTTCAGCTGGAAGACACGCCACCTACAGTCAGCCAGTGGTACTGCAGGTCCCAGGGAACTCCAGCTTAGTGGATCAGTGGAGCCAGCGTTCACCAGAGCCACCGGCACCGACTCCTCTCCTATCACCAGCACTATCCACAGCGGGAACACGATGCCACCTGGTGATCAAAGCAGAAGTCACAAGAGCGGACTCTGGTGGGGATGTGACACCATGACCACCATTTTCCTGTATTCTTTTTTAGGGCTAGGAAGGGCGTTATAAAAATATGACATTCGATACCTCATCTCCTTACTTGTCCCACCCCTCCAGTTCCCTTCCCAACTTCCTATTCGTGGCTCCGGTCTTCTACTCTTCATTCTTCACTCTTTGGTGATACTCAGCACCGTATGCTCCAAAGAGGGGAAATTGAAGAGAAGACCGAAGCCAGAGGGTGTAGCCAACAGGAAAAAATGATGGGGGCTGCTATAAAGTGAGATGGATGATGTCAGGGGCGGACAAACAGACTGTCTCAACCCTCAATCCACCCTAAATAGAATGGAGGTTCTGGGGCTCACATTTTCCTAATAAGTGGTGTCAGACATTAATGATTCATCCATGAATGCCATAAATGTCTTTTGAAGGGAAGATGTGGCCACCATTACAGTTTTGCAAATTTAATCATGGACTTCATTGTCTCCCGATACAAGTTCAATATTACAACAGGATAGAATAGTCATTGTTATTATTTATTAATAGGGATGATCGAATATCTCAAATATTCGGCTTCGCGAATATCCTACGAATAGGTCGCCGCTATGCGAATATTCGATGCACAATGTAAGTCTATGGGAAGCCCAAATAGTTCCGAATAGTTATTTGGGTTTCCCATAGACATACATTGCGCATCGAATATTTGCGAATAGTCAAATAGCGGCGACCTATTCGGCAAATATTTGCGAAGCCGAATATTTGAGGTATTCGATCATCCCTATTTATTAATATTTCAAAGCTCGCCATCTCGATATGTTGAGTTAAAAGGAAAAGTAAGGATGGACACATTTATATTTATATGATTCTAATAATTTTGAGAATGATAAATAGAAATGAAAAACTGTCAATCATTTATGTGTCAACCCTCCTAAGCTCTATATGAGAATGCAGGTCATAGGCATTTGAATAAAATTATACCTTGATATCTGTGATCCGCTATCTAATTCCAAATCTACTGTTAGGATCTATGGGCCGGACATACATCTCCCCAAAAATCTGCCTCAAGAGCTATATTTTACCTATAATGCAGGGTTCTCAATGTGAGACATGGAATGACTGACATTCTGCTATTCTGATCTATATGTCTCACACTGGAAACACCCCTTGTTATTTATAATAAGCTCTGGAACCAGATTCTCAGGGAGATCTATTTCATATATAAGGCAGGGTTCTCAGTGTGAGACATGTAATGACTGACAGTCTGTTCTCCTGATCTACCTGACTCACTCTGGTAAAGCCCCCTTTCATTTATAATAAGCTCTGAAGGAAGATTCTCAGAAAGATCAATTTTACATATAAGGCAGGTTTCTTAGGGTACCTTCACACTTTAGCGATGCAGCAGCGATCCGACCAGCGATCTGACCTGGTCAGGATCGCTGCTCCATCGCTACATGGTCGCTGGTGAGCTGTCAAACAGGCAGATCTCACCAGCGACCAGTGAACAGCCCCCAGCCAGCAGCGACGTGCAAGCGACGCTGCGCTTGCACGGAGCCGGCGTCTGGAATCTGCGGACACTGGTAACTAAGGTAAACATCGGGTATGGTTACCCGATGTTTACATTAGTTACCAGCGCACACCGCTTAGCTGTGTGTGCAGGGAGCAGGGAGCCGCGCACACTGAGCGCTGGCTCCTTGCTCTCCTAGCTGCTGTACACATCGGGTTAATTAACCCGATGTGTACAGCAGCTACATGTGCAGAGAGCCGGAGCCGGCAGCACAGGCAGCGTGAGAGCGGCGGAGGCTGGTAACTAAGGTAAATATCGGGTAACCACCTTGGTTACCCGATGTTTATCTTGGTTACAGCTTACCGCAGCTGCCAGCTGCCGGCTCCTGCTCCCTGCTCGCTTCATTTGTCACTCTCTCGCTGTCACACACAGCGATCTGTGTGTCACAGCAGGAGAGCGGCTTTGAAGAAAACGAACCAGGGCTGTGTGTAACGAGCAGCGATCTCGCAGCAGGGGCCAGATCGCTGCTCAGTGTCACACACAGCGAGATCGCTAATGAGGTCACTGCTGCATCACAAAAAGCGTGACTCAGCAGCGATCTCGGCAGCGAGCTCGCTGTGTGTGAAGCACCCCTTAGTGTGAGACATGTAATGACTGATAGTCCGCTCTCCATATCTACATGTCTCACTTCATTTCATTTATAATAAGCTATGAAGGAAGATTCTCAAGGAGATCAAATTTACATATAAGGTAGGGTTCTTCTCAGTGTGAGACGTAATGACTGTCAGTCTGTTCTCTTGATCTTCATGTCTCCCACTGGTAGTGCTCCCTTTTCATTTATTATAAGCTCTGGATGCAGATAATCGATCTATTTTACATATAAGGCATAGTTCTCAGTGTGAGACATGTAATGACTGACAGTCATGTCTCCATATCTACATGTCTCACACTGGTAACTCCCTCTGTCATCTACAATAAGCTCTATACGCAGATTCTGAGGGAGATCTATTTTACATAAAAGGCAGAGTTCTCAGTGTAAGACATGTAATGACTGACAGTCTGTTTCCCTTGATCATCATGTCTCAGACTAGTAGCGCTCCCTTTTCATTTATAATAAGCTTTGGAGGCCGATTCTCTGGGAGATCTATTTCACTTATAAAGAAGAGTTCTCAGTGTGAGACATGTAATGACTGACAGTCTGTTCTCCTGATCTACAAGTCTCACACTGGTAAACCCTGGAGGCACATTCTCAGGGAGATCTATGTCTGGCCCATAGATCCTAACATCTTATTTACATATTAACAAAAATCTGGATTTCTCTGGAATAAGGCATTGGATTGTAGATATCAAGGTATCATTTTTGTCAGTTTTATTTAACCTACATGCCCATATAGACTGCTTAGTAGGGTTGATCCTACTGACATATTTCCTTAAAAAAATAGGAAAAAAAATCATATTCACAGAGCCCCTCACTTGGCCTTGCCACCGCAGCTCCTCCGTCGGTCCTCTTCTGGCTTCCTGAGGCATCCATGATGGTCTCTCACCCCATTCACATGAGGCACTGCACTTTATAATGTCCAAACATATGTCAAAATTTGGGATTCACTAAATCAGGGAATTTTTGAAAATTCGAAATAATTTTGATTTGTTAAGAATCAATTCACTCATCCGTAATACAACCACAAGTTGGACGGTTGAGCCGACATCCGGCTAAGCCTCCGCTTAAGCTTTCGTAAATCCTTACATCACAAAACGAGGCATTAACTAAAATGTAAGGAACGATTAGGAATGCATTGTGATCCTATATGGATAATGTATGCACAGAGGTATTCCGCACAACCATGAAATCACGAAACAGCGGGATAATGAATGCATTATACTGAGAAGGACTCATCTTCTGAATGATAATGGTCAGTTTCAGAGACTCATTTAGACGGTAATAGGTATCGCTATAATACATGCTGAATGATGACACATTTCCGCAATTACCCAGCAGGAAAACCTAAGATTCCTGGTCTTACCAGACATTAGTCCTACTAGGCTGAGATTTCTTGAAAGACTGGGATTCCTCTCCATAGCACATTCAAGCAGGAACCCTTAATTCTCCAAACGTCAATGGATGATTCTATGTATGGAGACCAATGGGCCATCAACTATTGCTGTGATGCAAAGTGTGTCCTGTGCAGAGACAAGAATGGACATTTATCTATGGGTTTTATATATGAAAAGACCAAATACGGGACAGAAACTGATACACGTCATCATCAGTCTGCCAGAACTGACCAGCAATGGACATCTGCAGATTCCCCCATATGTGATCATCTAAATACAGTATCTATCTATCTATCGATCTATCCATCCATCTATCTATCCATCCATCCACTTATCTATCTATCTATCTTTCATCCATCTATCCATCCATCCATCTATATATCCATGCATTTATACATCCATCCATCTGTCTATCCCTCTATCTATCCATCCATCCATCTATCTTTTCATTCATGTATTCATCCATCCATTCAGTCATCCATCCATCCATCCATCCATCCTCCATCCATCCTCCATCCATCCACCCATTTATTTATCTATCCATTCATCCTTCCATTTATTTATTCATATGTCTATCTATCCATCCATCCACCCATCTATCCATCCGTCCGTCCACCCATCCACCCATCCATGTACCCATTCATCCACTCATCCACCCATCCACCCATCTATCCATCTATCCATCCACCCATCCATCCATCCACCCATCCACCCCTCCATCCATCCACCGATCCACCCATCCATTCACCCATCCATCCATCCATTCATCCATCCATCCATTCATCCACCTATCCATTCATCCATCCACCCATCTATCTATCCAGCCACCCATCCATCCATCTATCCATCCGTCCACCCATCCACCTATGGATGGATGCCTTCCATACATCCATTATTATTATTATTATTATTGTTATTATTTATTACTATTATAGCACCATTTATTCCATGGTGCTTTATATGTGAAAAAGGGGCATACATAGACAAGTGCAATAATAGTGAATATTTCAAGCCACAGACTGGTACAGAAGGAGAGAGGACCCTGCCCATGATGGCTCACAGTCCACAGGAGTAGAGAGGACCTTGTCCATGAGGGCTCACAGTCTACAGGAGGAGAGAGGACCCTGCCCGAGAGGGCTCACATTCTACAGGAGGAGAGAGGACCCTGCCCGCGAGGGCTCACAGTCTGTAGGAGTAGAGAGGACCCTGCCCATGAGGGCTCACAGTCTACAGAAGGAGAGAGGACCCTGCCCGAGAGGCATCACAGTCTAAAGAAGGAGAGAGGACCCTGCCTGCGAGGGCTCACAGTGTACAGGAGGAGAGAGGACCCTGCCCATGAGGGCTCACAGTCTAGAGGAGGAGAGAGGACCCTGCCTGCGAGGGATCACAGTCTACAGGGAGAGAGCACACCCTGCCCACGAGGGCTCACAGTCTACAGGAGGAGAGCATACCCCGCCCACGAGGGTTCACAGTCTTCAGGAGGAGAGAGGAACCTGCCCGCGGGGGCTCACAGTCTACAGGAGGAGAGATGACCCTGCCCGTGACGGCTCACAGTCTACAGGAGGAGAGAGGACCCTGCCTGCAAAGGATCACAGTCTACAGGAGGAGAGCACACCCTACGAGGGCTCACAGTCTACAGGAGAGAGGAACCTGCCCCCGGGGGTTCACAGTCTACAGGAGAAAAGCACACCCTGCCCATGAGGGCTCACTGTCTACAGTAGGAGAGCACACCCAGCCCATGAGGGCTCACAGTCTACAGGAGGAGAGCACACCCCGCCCACGAGGGCTCACAGTCTACAGGAGGAGAGAGGAACCTGCCCCGGGGTTCACAGTTTACAGGAGAAGAGCACACCCTGCCCACGAGGACTCACGGTCTACAGGAGGAGAGAGGACCCTGCCCCGAGGGCTTAGTCTACAGGAGGAGAGGACCCTGCTCACGAGGGCTCACAGTGTACAGGAGGAGAGAGGACCCTGCCCGCGAGGGCTCACAGTCTACAGGAGATGGGTGAGGAGGATACAGTAGGTGAGGGTGGAGAAGGTCGTACGACACTATGATGGGCTGAGGGTTACTGCAGGTTTTAGGCTTATCCATCTATCCATCTATCCATCCATTCCTCTATCACCTATCCATCTATCTTTTCATTCCCATTTCCCCCTATCCTGTATTTTCTTCCTGGATTTTCTGGATCCCTGACATTCAACCATATAATGAATGAATATAAATCATAAAACATATTATCTCAGATCCCACCCGGAGAGCAGTCATGTGGTTTTCAAAATAAAGAATATTAATATTGTATATCATATTAATTAAATTTATAGCCTTTTGCATATTTATTTCCATGGGAAAGTTTAGAAACTTTAATCATATAAATATATATTATGAATCTCTATTTATAAAATGCAGTGATAGAAGGGATGATCAAGCCGGAATTATCTATCCATCCATGCTTCTGATAATAGACTGAAAAACAGACACAAAAATAAATAATAAATAGATAAATATAGTCTATACATCATCTATCTGTCCATTATGATTGCAGGATTGATTGATAAATAGCAGCAATGATAGATAGTATCAGTTATATAATGGATAGATAAAGAGATATATAGATATCTGTGCATCTATCTTATATTCATGTATCTATCTCTTTATTTTCTTTCTTTCCTTCTTTCTTTCATGTTTCTTTTTTCTTTCTTTCACTTTTTTCGTACTTTTTCTTGCTTTCCGTTTTATCTATTTATTTTTTCTTTATCTATTTCTCGCTTTCCTTCCTTTTCTCTTCCTTTCTTTTCTTCCTTCTTATTCCTTCCTTTTCTATCTTTCTCGTTTCTTCTTTATTTTTTCCTTCTTTATCTCTTTTTTTCTCTTTTTTTCCTTCGTTCTCTCTTTCCTTATTTCTTTCCATCTTTCTCTTTTTTCAATTTTTCTTTCTCTCTTTTCTTCTTTATCTCGTTCTCTCTTTCCTTCTCTTTTTTTTCTCTTTCTTTATGCTTTTTTCTTTTGCATTTGAATTTCCTTTTTGTTTTCTTTCCTTTTTTCTCTTTTAGCTTTCTTTTTCTCTCTTTCTTTAGTTCCCTTTGTCTTTATTTTCTTTCTTCTTTATCTCTTTCTTTCTCGTTGTTTCTTCTTTCTCTTTCCTTCTTTCTCACTTTATTTTTCTATCTATTTCTTTCCTTTTTTCTTTCCTTCTTACTATTTTTTTCTTTCTTTCTCTTTTCTTCCTTCTTTCGTTCTTTCTTTCTCTTTCTTTCTTTTTCTCTCTCTTTCTTAATTTTTTTTTCTTTCTTTCTTCCTCTCTTTCTATTTATTTTTTACTCTCTTTATTTCTCATTCTTTCTTTCTTTCTTTCTTCTTTCTTTCTTTCTCTATGTTTGTGTCTTTCTTTCCTTCTATTTCTCTCTTTCTTTCTCTTTCTTTCTTTCTTTCCTTCTCTCTTCCTATATAATAATAATAATAATAATAATAATAATAATAATAATAATAATAATGTTTATTTATATAGCACCAACATATTTCGCAGCACTTTACAATCTGGTGGGGGGTTGTATAGACAAAAACAAAACAAAATAGTACATAATTCAACAGCTACAGTAGGAATGAGGGCCCTGCTCGTAAGCTTAATATCTATGGGGAAGAAGGGGACACAAGAGGTGAAGCACAATTGTAGACCTGGCCGGCCATCGTTATGCTAGTTCCTGTTTTTTTGTGGACCCACGGAAAGGACCATCTTTTCAATGTCTTTTGTGTAGGATCGGATGACACATGGAAACACCTCCGTTTGCATCTGATCCTACAAAATAACAGATCGGATGCCGTATGTCCGTTCCGTTATTATGGAACATGTCCTATTCTGTTCCGTAATAACGGACCGTGACTCAATGCAAGTCAATGGGTCCGCAAAATCCTCGGAAGCCGCACGGAAGCACTTCCGCGTGACCTCTGACGTGTGCCCGTGCAGTCTGTGTCCCGCTCCCTGCCAGCCCTGCGGGTGCTCGCTCAGCAGCGTGTCAGTGTCTGCCCGCCCCCCCTCTGCAATATCAGCAGCTCCTCACACTGCAGCGTGTCAGCATCTCCCCGCACAGCAGTGTGAGTAGCTGCGGGGCTGGCAGGGAGCGGGACACAGACTGCACGGGCAGTGATCAGAAGCAGTGCTCGTCATCCCCGTGTCTGCCCGCAGAGTGTCAGTGTGCCCCCCCCCTGCAGTGTCAGTACCTTCTCACAGCAGTGCGTGCAGCCACGGGGATGACAAGCGCTGCTATGAGGAGGTTAGATGAGATCATTACCTGCTGTGACGATCTCCTCCTCTGCTGACGTCAGCGCTGTCACTGCCTTCTATGCCCACCGCGTTCTCACATCACGTCTCGCGGGCGGCCCGAGACTGTCACTAGCGGTGACGTCACAGGCTCCCGCGATTCTTTGCTGAGAACGCGGCGGGCATAGAAGTCAGTGACAGCGCTGACATCAGCAGAGGAGGAGATCATCACAGCAGGTAATGATCTCATCTATCCTCCTGACAGCAGCGCTCGTCATCCCCTGCAGTGACCTGGGCTCACCTATTGATGTCAGCTCAGGTCACTGCATTACTCTCCCAGCCAATGGGGTTGACTGGGACATTGACTATGATATGGATTGCCGTGGGACCCCCCCCCTTATTGGATTACACCGGACCTGGATTTGCTTATTCTTGTCAATAAATTGGTGAATGAGGGAATGTGGGGAGTGTTTTTTCAAATAAAACTTTTTTTGTTGTCTTTTTTTTATTACTAACTGGGTTGGTGATGTCGGGTATCTGATAGACACCTAACCCCAGGGCTTGATGCCAGGTGACATTACACATCTGGTATTAACCCCATATATTACCCCGTTTGCCACCGCACCAGGGCATCGGGTTGAGTTGGGGCGAAGCGCCAGGATTGGCACATCTAATGGATGCGCCACTTCTGGGGCGGCTGTGGCCTGCTATTTTTAGGCCGGGGAGTGTCCAATAACGGTGGACCTCCCTAGTCTGAGAATACCAGACCACAGCTGTCCGCTTTACCTTGACTGGTGATCCAATTTGGGGGGGACTCCGTGTTTTTTGTTTTAAATTATTTATTTAATTTAAATTAACAGTGTGGGGTGCCCTCTGTTTTGGATTACCAGCCAAGGTGAAGCTGCCAGCTGTGGTTTGCAGGCTGCAGCCGTCTGCTTTACCCTAGCTGGCTACAAAAAATAGGGGGGCCCCACGTCGTTTTTTTTAATTATTTTTTTTTTTTTTTGCTGAAATGCAAGGCTAAGCACCCTTTAGTGCCACATGAAAGTCACGAAAGGGTGCCAGCTTAGAATATGCAGGGGGGTAGGACATTATATATGTCTTTCTCATCTATCTATCTATCTATCTATCTATCTATCTATCTATCTATCCCTCTGTTCATTCATCCAGTCATTCATTCATCCCTCTGTCTCTCTGTCTCTATATCTATCTATCCATCTCTATATCTACTCATCTATTTATCTTTGTTGCTGCTTCCGTTTTTTGCGGTCCGCAAAAAAACGGATGTCACACGGATGACACACGGACCGTATACGGAACGGAACGGATGTCACACGGATGCCACAGGGACACATCTGGGGAAAAAAACGGACTGTTTTTGCGGACCGCAAAAACGGAACGGTCATATGAATGTAGGCAAAGATGACTGATCTGGTCTTTAGGCAGTAACCTTTTGGGTGTCCTTACGTGCTATTGGTTGTATGTAGGATGTGAGGACAGAAATAGGAGAGAAAAGGTTACGAGTAGCATTTAGAAGGTGGGACGGGGGAGAGTTAGGTTAGTAAGTTATGATAAGCTTGTCGGAAGAGATGTGAGATGTGTACGCTTAACAACTTGGGGGCTGGATATTAGTCGCATTCTTTGGGGTAGTGCATTCCAGAAAACTGGCGCGGCACGAGAAAAGTCTTGGAGACAGAGGTGTGAGGTTCGTATTATGGAGGATGTTAGTCCAAGATCATTTACGGAACAAAGGGGGCGGGTAGGATGATAGACAGAGATGAGGGATGAGATATATGGTGGCGCAGAGCTGTGCAGAGCTATTTTTTCTTTCTTTTTTTCTCTCTTTCTTTCTCTTTTTCTCTCTCTTTCTTTCCATCTTTCTTTTTCTTTCTTTCTTTCTTCCTATTTCTTTTTTTCTTTCTCTCTCTATTTCTTTCTGTTTTTCATTCTTTCTTTTTTTCTTTCTTTCTCTCTTCCCATTTATTTTTCTTTCACTTTCTTTTTCTCTCTTTCTTTCTTTCTCTCATTCTTTGTTTCTTTCTCTTATTTCTTCTTTCTTTCTTTCCCTCTCTTTCTTTCTCTCGTTCTTTCTTTTTTTCTTACTTTCTCTTTCTTTTTCGTTCTTTCTTTCTTTTTCTTTCTTACTTTCTCTTTTTCTTTTTTTTTCTTTCTTTTTCTTTCTTACTTTCTCTTTCTTTTTCTCTTTCTTTCTTTTTCTTTCTTTCTCTTTTTTTCTTTCTCTCTCTTCCTCTTTCTTTTTTTTTTTACTTTTTTAATTCCAGTTGATATTTCCCATCCAATAACAAACCATCACCTGAAATTCGAGAGCCCTGAGTAATTACATGACTCCTTATTACATTTTAATCCTTCCGATCAGTTACCAGATTTGATCAATGATTTGTTATTTTGTTTACCCGCTGAACGTATTCCGCACGTTAAAATCCCAAATCCTTTAATGAGAAATACATGACCTTATAAATGCTGCTGATTCAGACGGTAATGAACGACTGCGAGGCGCTGGGACTTTTAAAATATTGTAATGATTTCTGCTGTGTAATGTAAAAACCTCACAGCGAGAGCGGAGATTTCTTCCCATCTCTGATTTCTCTATTACTGGGATACAAAAGACGTTGGATTGTTTATGGTCCATTTGATTGAAGTGTTTTGTACTTTTTTTTTATCCAAATCAAATCCGCGCTGGTAGATCTGTGTTTTGCTTCTGATGACAACGAGTCCGGTATGTCCCGGTGTGATTGGTGATTATGCAGATTGACATGAGGCTAGGTTTAGGGGTTAATTTTCAAGACATTTTTAGGATTTCCTAATTGTTGTGACGTCACCTGCTCAAAGCTGGGTCCCCCTCGACTATCAGTGATTCTCGGTGCCTGCAGAGAGGGGACATGGTTTCCCTCTCTGCAGCCTCTGGATGTAGCACAGCTGAGGATCATCGTGGCACTTTGTATGGATGACATCTGATCTGCAAAGGGTGTTTTGGGGATAATAAAGGGGTGAAAGAGGATGCATGTATTTTATTTCAGATAAAGGAATTGTTAAGTCTTTTTGTTTTATTTTTTCACTTATAAGATTAGTAATGGAGGTGTCTCATAGACCCTACCCACTATTAATCCAGGGCTTGATGGCAGCTGTTTTTTTTTTACAAGTCACAGCTGTCATTAACCCCTTATAGGATTTTTTAAGTCTTTTTGTTTTATTTTTTCAATTATAAGATTAGTAATGGGGATGTCCCATAGACCCTACCCATTACTAATCCAGGGCTTGATCACAGCTGTCTTTTTTTGACAAGTCACAGCTGTCATTAACCCCTTTTATTACAGCGGTCAATTTGGTGGTTTAAAGGTTCATTTATTGGAATAATATCAGTTATGATTGACATCTATTGTGTCCCAGTCTGTGACACAATAGATGTCAATCATAACTGATATTATTCCTATATAAAAACCAAGATTTGGGGTTAATAAAGGGGTAAAAGAGGATGCATGTATTTTATTTCAAATAAAGGATTTTTTAAGTCTTTTTGTTTTATTTTTTTAATTATAAGTTTAGTAATGGGGATGTCTTATAGACCCAACCCATTACTAATCCAGGGCTTGATGGCAGCTGTCTTTTTTTGACAAGTCACAGCTGTCATTAACCCTTTATATTACAGCTGTCAATTTGCAAGTTTAAAGGTTCATTTATAGGAATATCAGTTATGATTGACATATATTGTATCCCAGTCTGTAACACAATAGATGTCAATCATAACTGATATTATTCCTATATACAAACCAAATCCTTATGGATCTTGCTGACTTATAACTAAGTATCCAATGGGGTATTTCACCTTTTAGGGCCATTTTTTACTACTTAAATGCCTGGAGTGAAAAATCAAGGCAAAAAGAAAACATTTTTGTAATTGGAATTAATTAAAAATTCTTCTCCATTTGCCGTCTACATTCTCAGTTTGATGGTGGTAAAACAGCTATGAGGAGCACAGAATAGGCAGATAAAACAGTTCCAAAATTTCCAGTGAGATTATCAGTAGGAATGAACAGACCCAATGTTTGGTATTTGTTGTTTGAGCCAAGCACCGATGTAACAAAAAATACAGAGTTTGGGTGCTTTATATATACAAACCACTCATGTGAGCATTGCTGTGCTTGGGTACACTCGGTGCTCCACCCAGGGCAAGCCGCTTGCAGTGTTTGAATGGCTTACACTGGGGGTAACAACAACATGATCAGATGTAGGGTGCACCAAAAAAAATGGAAAACCCTGCCTACCCGCCCCTAGAAGTGATCTGTTCATGGTTAGCTGCATGTAGGCAAAGTCATGCGATATTTGGCTTTGCACACACCTGCAGGCATGGTGTTGTCGGACTCTGTTGACACCCCAGAGCCTGACAAGCAACCTGAGGCTTCAGTATTGTTCAGCCAAAGCTGGGCATCGGCTGATTCAGGTACACTGTTCTTCAGCTCTGCAGTAGTTAATTCCAGTACACTGGGGAGCAGGAGCTTGAGGTCAGGTTGCGGATTGCCACGTGAAGCTATCCCCTCCCTATTTACAGCATGGCTTCCATCCTGTATGTGCTGATGATAGTTTCAGCATAGGCTCCAGTGATTCTCGGTCTTCGTGACTTTCCTGTTTATGGTGATCCGTGTTGCGCTTCTGAGTGATGGGAATGTTCCCCTGTTGTGCGTTACTTCCCCCCTTGTCTGTTGTTTACCAACCAGTACATAGTGAGTGCTGTGTTTACAAGTTTCCGTTCTCCCTTTTCCGTGTCATTTTGTGGCTTTTTGTCTTTCTGTTTTCCGGCCCACCCCAACATTGTGGGAGAGGAGAGGTAAGATAGGGGCATGGACAGGAATTAGGGTCAAGTTGGGGGCGTGGATCCAGTTACCATCAAACCTACCTCTGAGATAAGGGACAGAGCACGGACTCTAGTTTGAGGTCTGTACCGCCTCGCGGGCTCGGCTGCGACCGCCGAGCCGCTCGGATCCGTGCTTGTACTGCGGGTGGTGGCTTGAGCCTCTCACGGACCTGGGGGTCACATCGCTCTGCTAGGGAGTTGACGCTACACGCGGGGACTTGGGTGAGGAGTTCCCCGGCCAGGGCTGCGGTTGTTTGGTTTGGATTGTAAGTTCGTGATGCCACCCAGGGGTTGTGGTTAACTAGGCCTCCCGGGGACAGTTTTGCGCAGCTTGGTGCTGACCCCTTCATGGGTAGGGGAGCAATGCTCCCGGGGGCCCGAGGGAGGTGCTGAGGCAGGGGAGCGGGTTGGACGCTGGTGCGGTGCAGCGCGGTGCGTGGCCCGAAGGCACTGGTGTACTCACTCTGACACAATACACTCGAGTCTCTGGTAAACCAAACGGAGTGATGAACGGGGCCCGCAGCCTGCTGCAGCTTCTCCTGGTATTGGTTGGTGGTTTCCGCCTTTCTCCTGCACCTCTGTGTGTAAATGTTTGACTCCTATGCCTAGACACCGGTAGTTCGCTCCCCGACTTCTATATGCCGTAGGAGCCCGTTTGCCCGCAGACGCTGGCCCTTTGGGTCTCTATGCCTTGGTGGTGGCTTTACCCTGTATGGTTGAGCTGTTGTCTTCTAACGGGTCTTGTGTGGGATAGGTCCTAAAGTCCAGTCCGCAATCAGTTGATTTGGCTAGGCCCTGTCGGTTCGGGGCTTCATCTGGGTCTGAGTACCCCTCCTGGTGCTTCGGTTTCCAATCGGTTCCCCAGTTCGGTACCGGCGGGCCACCGCCCGACCCCGGTCCCTACGGTTCCACCGGCTGTAATCCCAGCTGCTGCAGGCAGCCACCACCGTCTGCCTCCTTGCCAAAGGTGACTGGGCTCCAACCCAGCCACCGGAGTAGTCTATGGCAGGCCTGGGCGCAGGTCTGCCCTTGGACTCAACCTCTCTCCTTCACCGTCAAAACTACTCTGCACTGTCAACTTGAACTTGTGTCTGTGTTTTCCCGCCTCCAGGCCTGTGAACTCCTCGGTGGGTGGAGCCAACCGCCTGGCTCCGCTCCCTGGTGTGGACATCAAACCTGGAGGGTGGTGACAAGATTTTTAGTTTGACTGATGTCACCTAATCGGGAGGGGTGTGGTGTTGTGTGTGACTACCTGGGATGACCTGACTAGTCCAGGGTGTCACAGGTCCAGCCTTGGGTATCATCATTACATACCCCATGACAGGCAGAGACCCGAACTGCCCAATTAGTGACTTTCATTGGGCTTCATGTCAAGTCCAAACCTGTGGAGGTTCGTTTTGGCTGCACTCGCCGAACAAAGTTATCTGGGTTCACTCATCTCTAGTCATCAGGACGAGCTCACTGATGGATTTTCAGTCAACTCATTCTCCAGCCAAAAGAAGCTACAGAATGCGACTGGCACCATTTTTTTTAATAAAACTAATTGGCAAAAATTATATCCCAAATCGCAAGCATTTAAGTAAAAAAAAAAACTCTAAAGTTAAACATTACTTCCCTTTAGAGCTTTTTTAATTCATAAAATGTTATAATATAATATTTATATAATATAATATGTTGGCATGCAAAAAAACAACATAAACCATAAGAGTCCTGGCGTCCATAAAGACAGGGTTTAATATGTAATGGTTATGGATATACTTCTAAGTGTCCTGCTCCTAAAAAAGCGTGTTGGGATTTAGGGCGTAGATGTATGATATAAATTTGTGATTCTCGGTGGATCTGGTAACAAATTTTGCATGGAATTTCAGAGCTCTCCAGTTCAGTAGTGTAGAAGAGAGCTTGCAGTACCATTTATGGCCACTACAGGAGGAATGGCGCTGTGTTATGTACAGTCAGCTACTGGACCACTAATCAGGCGATCATGTGGTTTCGTGTAGAACTGATTTTTAGGATCAATCCTAAGTATAAATAATCACTATTAAAGTGTTAAAAAACTACTTTACCTTACTCCCTCTACGTGAATCAGTGACTAACGGCCACATGGTGTTGGTATGATTGATTATAATGATAAATAAGAAAAATAAGCCGAATAGTTTCTTACTTAGAAGCTTACATTCATCTGTTTTATCCTTAATTCCTGCAGAATTACTCACGGTTCCCTGACATATCTCTGACCCATCACTGCAAGTCCTGAAGATAAAGGAAATGGATGAAGTAGCATAATGTTAACTAGAGGCCATCAATTAATTAGTTGTTTTCATCAGTTTTACCGCTCTGGTCGTATAACGGAAAAATGATTAAATTCAGATTTAAAACTAAACTGTGTTGTCCAGTTCTTGATATTTTAGATCATCCTCCATTATCTTTAAAGTAAATCTTGTCCTCTTAGATTGTACATGCATTATATGATGGTATATGTTGTATTTATGATTATATTACTTCTTTCCATTCCTTACATCCCATCATATCAAGCCTCTTGATTATATAATAACCTAAATGGACGGGTCACTTCCTCCCACAACATCAACATACTCCTCTTCCGCTGCTCTTATCAGACAAGAGTTGATTGAATCTGCAAGGGTGTTTTGGGGGTTAATAAGACGGTGAGTGTATTTTATTTCAAATAAAGGATTTTTTCAGTGTTTGTGTTTTATTTTTTTGACTTACAGGATTAGTAATGGGGGTGTCTCATACACCATACCCATTACTAATCCATGGCTTGATGGTAGCTGTCATTTTTTTTAAAGTCACAGCTGTCATTATCCCCTTATATTACCACTGCTCTTTTCAGGCAAGAGTTGTATGACTCTGCTTGGGTGTTTTTGGGGTTAATATGAGTGTGAGTGTATTTTATTTCAAATAAAGGATTTTTTCAGTGTTTTTGTTTTCTTTTTATTATTTTATTTTATTTTTTTCACTTACAGGATTAGTATTGGGGGCGTATCATAGACCCTACCCATTACTAATCCAGGGCTTGATGGCAGCTGTATTTTTTGACAAGTCACAGCTGTCATCCCCTTATATTACCACTGCTTTTATCAGGCAAGAGTTGATTGAATCTACAATGGTATTTCGGGGGTTAATAAGCAGGTGAGTGTATTTTATTTCAAATAAAGAATTTTTTTCAGTGTTTGTGTTTGATTTTTTTTCACTTACAGGATTAGTAATGAGGGTTTCTCATAGACCCTACCCATTACTTATCCAGGGCTTGATGGCAGCTGTCATTTTTGACAGGTCACAGCTGTCATGATCCCCTTGTATTACCGCTGCTCTTATCAAACAAGAGTTGATTGAATCTGGAAGGGTGCTTTGGGGGTTAAAAGGGAAAAGAGGGTATGTGTATTTTATTTCACATAAGGATTTTTTCAGTGTTTGTGTTTGATTTTTTTTTTCACTTACAGGATTAGTAATGGGGGTGTCTCATAGATCCTACCCATTACTTATCCAGGGCTTGATGGAAGCTGTCATTTTTTGACAAATCACAGCAGTCATTAACCCTTTATATTACCCCAATTGCCACCACACCACCAGGAAAATCAGGATGAGCCAAGTAAATCACCAGGATTGGCACCTTTAATGTGTTATGTCCATTCTGGGCAGCTGCAGGCTGGTATTTTTAGGCTGGGGTGGGCAATGATTTCTCACATCCGTATAATACCAGCCTCCAACTGTTTGCTTTACAGTTCTAGTTTGCTCATCCCTACTGATAGGCCATTCTATAAATCCAAAGTTGGCTGAACCTGACAATATTGGTGGGATCAGCTATCTAAAGTGTAAGGGGGACTCCACCTCTTCCTCGGCTGATTATGTTTGGTAAGAGAAGGATCAGCATGTTGTAGTTCCAATTGGCAATCCATTTGTTCTCTGTCATCTGGCTAAGACTCTTCCGCTGCATGATTTTGTGTACTAGTGGGTCAGAAGAGCTATCTGTAGCACTGTGCTAAAGCTGTCCGGTAATAGGAGGTAACAGTGCACTCAAAAAAGAGCTCACAAGCTCAATAGAAAACTGCTTGTTCTACTGTAACACAGCAGTGGTGGTCGGTCTCCTAGGCAATAAACCATAAACAAAAGAAGAGTGTTAACATCTCAAGAATAGCTGAACATTTTAACAAGGAGTTAATTACACAACTATATTGTTGGAGTCCCCCTTACACTTTAGATAGTCAGCTAATCCCATATTGAAAATCACTATATGAAAATATTTATTTATGAAAATGGGATTAACCATTTAAGTGGTTAGGTCACTTGCCTATCACAAATTAATATCTCTATATTCCTGCTGTTTTCATACACTCTTGATTGACGAATTTTTTTTACTAATGATTTTACAATACCCTCTTCTTCACTAACCTCTTCTGCTGCTGTCATTCATCTCATGTCCATCTGAAATCATTGGGTTTGGCTAAAATTAATCTAACGTTGATCAAACCATTAATGTAGTCGTGAACAGAGTAAGTGACAAAATATTTGGCGCCAAAAAATAAGCACATTCCCTGTGTCACAATGACTTTGGGATAGCGGGGAGCCAGGGCTCCTAAGCTGTCAATCAAGCTAGGTAGCCCTACGCTATCCCTAACCTCAGGGATACTCCTAATGGTGAAGAGGCCTGAGCCTTCTTCCTGGCCCTACTGGGAGGTGCTCACTCAAGTGTTCCATGTTACTGGTGATTGTTCTGTTTTATTACTGAGCATGCTCTTCCAGAACTTCCTCAGTTGTACTCTCTGGTTCTGCAGTGTGCTCTTGGCTCTTGTCTGTGCTTGTGTGACCCCGAACTCCTAGGCTTCTTGACCCCGAACTGTTAATTGATTCTTCCCTGCCTGCTCCCTTTTCTTGTAAATGTGGGAGGAGAGAGTGCAATACGGTCTTACCAGATTAACACCAATTGGTGTAAAAGATAAAAACACATTCACCTACTAGAGTTGTGAAAGTCACAACTCCTAGTGCAGTTTATGAAGAAAATGGTGACTTCAGCAGCCCCGATGTAGCTACATGTAAACAAGAGAGAGTTGGGTTATATGCCGCGCTATCACCAGAAGACAGATGTTGATTACTCCATTTTTTATTTATTATAAGGTCAGGTCAACGCGTTTCAGGAACCAACTATCCCCTTCATCGGGACATCAAAAGGAACCATCAAAACTGTCTCCCTGTTTTTGGCCTTACCTCCTGGCTTCTGACCTTGGACCGTTACCTGACCACGTCTCTGCTGTCTGCTCCCTGAATCTAAAATGTACTCTCCTGGAATTCTGACCTTCGGCCTGTGACCTGACTGCACTTCTGCTTACTCCCTGTGTCCTGATGTGTCCTTCTCCTACCTGACCCCGACTTATCTGGCTACCCTTCTGTCTATACTATCCATTAGTAGTGACTAGCATCACAGCTACCTTGTGAAAATTGACTAAGTAATTTTAATTAACATCTTTTTTTCTATTCTCACCTTCACTTAGCACATGTCACATACATCCGTCTCTGCTAACAAATTTACAGGTTACTTTCTCCTACAAGGTCATCACACTCTTTTCCTGTTACTTAAAAAGCCTGGTGTTCTAATTGTATACTACCCCGTCCACTTTAAAAACCATTAACCATTGGCACATGCAGCCTTAGCCTTAAATAATTACAGGATTGAATAGGTCACTACATCCACAAAATCAGCACTGTGATGCAGTCACTACTTACGGATAGTATAGATGGAAGAGTAGTCAGGAAAGACAGAGACTGGTAACGGGAGGACACGTAGGATGACAATGAGTAAAAAGAAGCGTAGTCAGGTCACAATCCGAGGGTCAGAATACCAGGAGACCACGTAATAAGTTCAGGGAGAAAACAGAGACGTAGTCAGGTAATATCAAAAAACTGACCCGCACATCCAACAAATGTGAACAGGTGCTAACTGAAAAAACATAGTAACTATAAATGCAAACAGTTGCACACTGAAAAAAGCCAGAAATGTACTAGGAAAAACATGACTCTAGTAAGTCTCTTTCTGACTGGACACTCCGCCCTATGACCTGGCTGTTCATAACCATTATAGCAGGAGCCTAGCTGCCCATACATGGAGGTTTGCAGTCCAAATAGTGGCATTTTTCCCAGATATGGATGTTTTTAACCTAGATAGTGGCATTTAAGTTAGGTTCCCGGAATACAGAGATATACCTTGCCGTTTGGTTTCCGAGCTTACATACATTGGCCAATACATAAACTAAATGTCTCTCTTTTGCGGTAATGCAGTGCCATGTTTTCCTAGTACATTTTTGGCTTTTTTCAGTGTGCAACTGTTTGCATTTATAGTAGTCAGGTAATGGACTGAGGTCAAAAGGCAGGAAGTCATGACAGGATCATGGAGTAGGCAGAGAGGAGTCAAATAACAGTCTGAGGTCAGTAAACCAAGCTCAGAACACTAGCATAGATACAATCCAACAGCACAACTGCAGAACCAGATAATACAACTGGCAAAGTTCTGGGCGAGCAATTCTGAGCAATTACTAAGAAGGTGGAGCACCTGAGTAATCAGCACCAAAGTAGAACCCTGCTCTGTCAATCAGACTGCTAGCTGAGTAACTCAAGAAAGTGCAGCAGAGCATCTCCAAAGGCAAGATGCTCTGCACAATGGGATGGTGTCCCTGCTAGTCTGTAGTTGCAGCAGAGCAGAGAGGAGTCAAATAACAGTCCGAGGTCAGTAAACCAAGCTCAGAACACTAGCATAGACACAAGTCAACCACAACTGCAGAACCAGAAAATACAACTGGCAAGGTTCTGGGAGAGCAATTCTGAGCAGTTACTAAGAAGGTGGAGAACCTGTGTAATCAGCACCAACATAGAACCCTACTCTGTCAATCAGAATGCAAGCTCAGTAACTCAGGAAAGTGCAGCAGAGCATCTCCAAAGGAAAGATGGTCTGCACAATGGGATGGTGTCACTGCCAGGTCTGTAGTTGGAGCAGATCACAGAGGAGTCAATTAACAGTCCGAGGTCAGTAAACCAAGCTCCGAACACTAGCATAGACACAAGCCTACCGCACAACTGCAGAACCAGAAAATACAACTGGCAAGGTTCTGGGAGAGCAATTCTGAGCAATTACTAAGAAGGTGGAGAACCTGATTAATCAGCACCAACATAGAACCCTGCTCTGTCAATCAGGATGCTAGCTCAGTAACTCAGGAATGTGTAGCAGAGCATTTCCAAAAGCAAGATGCTCTGCACAATGGGATGGTGTCACTGCCAGGCCTGTAGTTGCAGCAGGGCAGAGAGGAATCAAATAACAGTCCAAAGTCAGTAAACCAAGCTCCAAACACTAGCATAGACACAAGCCTACTTCACAACTGCAGAACCAGAAAACACAACTGGCAAGGTTCTGGACAAGCAATTCTGAGCAATTACTAAGAAGGTGGAGAACCTGGGTAACCAGCACCAAGATGTAAATCAGGATGCTAGCTCAGTAACTCAGGAAAGTGCAGCAGAGCATCTCCAAAGGCAGGGAATAATGTCACTGCTAGGTCTGTAGTTGCAGCAGAGCATCTTCTAGTCTGAAAGATGCTCTGTGCAGAGGGATCATGACAAGCACACTCTTCCGCCTCTGTTTCCCGGATGCATGTTATATAAACAGTAAACACTGAATAGAAACTAATGGATACTGACACTGTAGCCACATGCTCGGTGAATTTGCGATAGTTGAGGTTATATCATTTCTGGCTGCTACATTTATTTTTCAAATGAGCTGGTAAAATAATAGCAGCTCCTTCCATGATATTCTGCCCGCTGCCAGCATACGGAAGGAAACAAATAGTATTTGTCAAATGTTAAGGGCAATGCTTAATCTCTGTAATGACTACAACAACTCTAGATTACAAATACTTCCCCGGAGGCAAAAAAACCTGGCTATCTCCGTGAGTTGTGGCTCCCGTCAAGAAGTCCAGTGTTCGGTAATAAACTTTGTCGCGGTTGCAGTTCTCTTATTTTTTTTTATTTTTTTTTGTCCATCGCTGTGCATAGGTTTGGAATGAATAATGATGAAAAATATGGTCCAACACATGAAGGAAAATTCCGGGCCGTGTGTTATCTTAAGATATACCTCTCGGCTGCCAGGGCTGACAGCCATGAAATGATGGCAACAGATTTCTGTCCTTCATTTCTGTTCATAGTTGAAACTGTCACAGAAGGAATAAAATGCCTGTCAATGGAAGCTGTTTCTTGACACGTTGTTTAGTCCTGAGGCTCTGAGATGTTTGCGAATGCAGGAGCTGGTAAATACTTCTTTTATGTCTTGATGCTTCTATTCTCGTTGCTAAAAACACCCAAGTTTAGGCAACTACAAGGGCATCGACTGCTGGGGAACTAAATATCTCAGCATGACCAGTCAACAGCCACCAGCTATCAAAACCCATACCGGCTGTGGAGTAGAAATGGGTGAATCAAGTGTAAACTAATCCATTCCGCTAAAAACTTCCCCCAAATCAGAAATTTTACGGATTCAACTTGCTTGAAAGTTGCAAAATGTCAAACACCCATGTGAAGGGGTCCTTCTCTGATATCACACAATCAACAGAGCGGGAGATGGATGAACAATGCCAAGTGTATTTATTCCATGCAATACAGAATGACCAACAAATAATCCACCACCCAGAGGGTAAAATAGTCCAGTAATGGCATAAATGTCCAGGGGATGAGTCACAATCCTCCTCCACATGGAGGGTAACATAGTCCAGTAATGGCATAAATGTCCAGGGGATGAGTCACAATCCTCCTCCACATGAAGGGTAACATAGTCCAGTAATGGCATAAATGTCCAGGGGATGAGTCACAATCCTCCACCACACGGAGGTTAAAATAGTCCAGTAATGGCATAAATGTCCAGGGGATGAGTCACAATCATCCACCAGTCCTTTTCCAGGCAAATGTGGGTTTCTCAATGGCTCTCTGGGGTGCTGCCTTCTCCCCCCAAGAGGATCAATCCTTCTCTCTTCCCCTTCCAAGCCTGACTCAATGACTAATCCCTCAGGTAAGCAGAGAGTTTAGGTGGATTCCAGGCCTCCTTCCCCACACCTAGGGACAGAAGCACTGCAAGGAGTTATAACCCTGCAGACAGGATAAGCAATACATCGAATAGACAGACCACCACGCCCAAAACATGAACCCACACAAAATGGTACATAACCCACAATATTACACCATCACAACCCAGTTACCATTTTTCGTGATTCACAGGATTATAATCTAAATAAAATCCTGTCCAGATTTCACCACTCACAGGGTCCTAGAGACTTAGTGAGTGATATATCAGCCACCTTATAGATTCGGGGGGTACTGAGTAGACAGTATGGTTAGTGACAGCTCAGTCGCCCTATAGAATCAGAAGGTGCTTGGCGGACAGTATGGTTAATGACAGCTCAATTGCCCAATCAGAGGTAAGTGCTGGACTGACATTATGGTTAATGACAGTTCAGCCACCCGATCAGAGACAGGGGCATGCTGGGCTGTCAGTATGTTTAGTGTCAGCTCATCTGCTCAATCAAAGGTAGGGGCATTACTGGGCTGTGAGTATGGTTAGTGACAGCTCATCCACCCAATCAGAGGTAGGGACGTACTGGGCTGTCAGTATGGTTAGTGATAGCTCAGCCGCACAGTCAGAAAGAAGTTCTGGGCTTTCAAGTATGGTTAGTGACAACTGCCACCCAATCAGAGGAAGGGGCATGTTGGGCTGTCAGTATGGTTAGTGACAGCTCATCTGCCCAATCAGAAGAAAGGGCATGCTGGGCTGTCAGTATGGTTAGTGACAGCTCATCTGCCCAATCAGAGGTAGGGACATACTGGGCTGTCAGTATAGTTCGTGACAGCTCATCTGCCCAATTAGAGGTAGGGGTGTGCTGGGCTGTCTGTATGGTTAGTGATAGCTCAGCCGCCCAGTCAAAAGAAAGTTCTTGGCTTTCAGTATGGTTAGTGACAACTGCCACCCAATCAGAGGCAGGGGTGTGCTGCGATGCCAGTATTCTGAGTAACAGCCTAACTGCCTAATCTGGTTGGGTCTGCTGGGTTTTCGCTGGGTGTCGCCCGTTCAGGGTGATCACCTGGCTATTTAGCTAACTGACAATGGTCAGACCATTGCCAGTTACAGCTTTGCTCGGGGTTGTGTATACCTAAGGCTTAGTGTTTTGCTACTCTGATCATTGTTGCTTGACCTTGGACTTTGTCTTTTGACTATTCGCTTGTATTTCTCCATTGCTTTTGATGTAATCTGATGTTTGCTGCCTGATCCCAGATTGCCATCTGACCATTCTTCTGCCTTAGGGTACCTTCACACTTTAGCGATGCAGCAGCGATCCCACCAGCGATCTGACCTGGTCAGGATCGCTGCTGCATCGCTACATGGTCGCTGGTGAGCTGTCAAACAGGCAGATCTCACCAGCGACCAGTGACCAGCCCCCAGCCAGCAGCGACGTGCAAGCGACGCTGCGCTTGCACGGAGCCGGCGTCTGGAAGCTGCGGACACTGGTAACTAAGGTAAACATCGGGTATGGTTACCCGATGTTTACATTAGTTACCAGCGCACACCGCTTAGCTGTGTGTGCAGGGAGCAGGGAGCCGCGCACACTGAGCGCTGGCTCCTTGCTCTCCTAGCTACAGTACACATCGGGTTAATTAACCCGATGTGTACAGCAGCTACATGTGCAGAGAGCCGGAGCCGGCAGCACAGGCAGCATGAGAGCGGCGGAGGCTGGTAACTAAGGTAAATATCGGGTAACCACCTTGGTTACCCGATGTTTATCTTGGATACAGCTTACCTCAGCTGTCAGACGCCGGCTCCTGCTCCCTGCTCGCTTCATTTGTCGCTCTCTCGCTGTCACACACAGCGATCTGTGTGTCACAGCGGGAGAGCGCCTTTGAAGAAAACGAACCGGGGCTGTGTGTAACGAGCAGCGATCTCGCAGCAGGGGCCAGATCGCTGCTCAGTGTCACACACAGCGAGATCGCTAATGAGGTCACTGCTGCGTCACCAAAAGCGTGACTCAGCAGCGATCTCGGCAGCGAGCTCGCTGTGTGTGAAGCACCCCTTACCCATTTGCCTTTGATGAGCTTTCCTGATATTTGATCTCGCACTCCTTGACTCTTTTGTCCCACAACTTATGCATGAAAAGTGACTCGGTGTCATAAAAGCATTGTATTGTCACACTTGGGTCTTTGACACTGCATGGTCTTAGTAATGAAAAATTAAGCTTTGTCCCTTTCCTATGAGAGTCCTCTATCTCCATAATTCTGCATTTTAATATATGTCCTGTTTTATCATTATTTAGTTCCAACTTTTGTGATGATCTCATGTGCCACCCTCTTCATTCTCATCTACAGCTGCCTTGCATGGAATGATTTGGTCTGCATCTTCATCTTGCCTCAAAAAAAATCTCCATGGAAGTCCAATACCTGATTGTTCATCACTGAGTATATGCAGTATGTAAATGTTGATGCAGTTGGCGTTTGTCTTATATATTGTTTTTGCCATTACTATGATGGGTGTTTGTATTCATGCCACTTTTTCACTAATATCACTAGTGCAGATACTATCTTACATAGTTACATCGTTACTTAGGTTGAAAAAAGACCTAGGTCCATCTAGTTCCCCCTTCCTCCACCAGTTCTACATTTAGTCACTAAGTCATTTATAACCAACAATGTTGTGTGTACTGAGGAAATCATCCAGCCCTGATATAAAGCTGTTATAGTATCTGCCATTACTACCTCTTGTGGTCGGTATTCCACAGTCTGACTGCTCTAACTGTAAAGAACCCTTTCCTATTTAGCTGCCGGAATCGCTTTTCTTCCACTCGCAGTGAGTGCCTCCTGGTCCTTAGTACTGTCTTTGGAAGAAATAAGTCATGTGCCTGTCCTTTATATTGACCACACATGTATTTATACATATAAATGAGATCTCCTCTGAGACGTCTTTTTTCTAAGCTAAACATATCTAACTTTTTCAACCTGCCATCATATGGGAGGCCTTCCATTCCTTGTAGTAGTCTAGTTGCCCGCCTTTGAACTGACTCTAACTTCTGAATGTCCTTTTTAAAATGTGGAGCCCAAAACTGGATCCCGTATTCCAGATGTGGTCTTACAAGTGATTTATAGATGGGTAACAATACGTTGGGATCACGAGATCTAATCTCTCTTTTTATACACCCTAATATCTTGTTTGTTTTAGCAGCTGCTGCTTGACATTGAGTGCTGCTGCTCAGCTTATTTGTAATGAGAATACCCAAGTCCTTCTCCTGTTCTGTAGTCCCGAGTTTACTTCCATTTAATGTATACGCAGCTATAGGATTACTCCGTCCTAGGTGCATTACTTTACATTTATCAACATTAAATCTCATTTGCCAAGTATCTGCCCTTTCTGACATCTTATCCAGATCTTTTTGTAATATTGTACTATCCAGGTCAGTTTTTAATATCCTACATAGTTTGGTGTCATCGGCAAAGACTGACACTTTACTATCAATCCCATCCACAAGGTCATTAATAAAGAGAGTAAAAAGAATCGGTCCAAGCACAGATCCCTGCGGCACCCCACTGCTGACTATAGCCCATTTAGAGAATGTACCATTTATGACTACTCTTTGTTTCCTATCTTTTAGCCAATTCCTTACCCAGTTGCATATTGTGTCCCCTAGTCCTTGCTTCTGGAGCTTTAGTATAAGGCTATTATGTGGTACAGTATCAAATGCCTTTGCAAAGTCCAAATAAATCACATCAGCTGCATTACCAATATCCAGGTTTGAACTTACCCCCTCATAGAACCCCAACAGGTTGGTTAGACACGACTTATCTTTCATGAATCCATGCTGTTTGTCAGTTATCATATTATTTTCTGCAATATATTTTTGCATGTCATCCCTTAAAATGCCCTCAAAAACTTTGCATACTACTGATGTCAGGCTTACTGGACGGTAGTTGCCTGGATCTACCCTCTTACCTTTCTTAAATATCGGTACCACATCAGCAATCCTCCAATCCTGAGGCACCAACCCTGTTACAAGTGAGTCTAAAAAGATGAGATACAGCGGTCTGTCGATTACGGAGCTCAATTCCCTCAATATTCGGGGATGAATGCCATCTGGCCCTGGGGATTTGTCAATGTTTAATTTACTCAGACGTAGGCGTACTTCATCTTGTGTTAAATTAATTATATTGGGTGGTGGACTTTGATTTTTCACTTGTTGAATGATCCCTGGTACAGTCAGTTCCTTGGTGAATACAGATGAGAAATGCCTATTTAATATCTCAGTCTTTTGTTTGTCCTCTATAACTAACTTGTTATTATATTTTAAGGGGCCGATACTATCCTTTGTTTTCCTTTTGGCATTAATGTATTTATAAAAGATTTTGGGATTTATTTTAATGTCATTGGCGATTTTTGTTTCAGTAGCTAGTTTTGCTTGTTTGATTTCTTTTTTACATTTCCTATTGATATCTTTATACTCCTGCAATGCTATTTCTGTATTCTCAGCCTTTAAGATTTTAAATGCCCTTTGTTTTTGTTTTATTATACTTTGTACAGTCTTATTTATCCATAGTGGTTTCTTTTTATTCCTGGACATTTTATTACCAGAGGGTAATCTGACTTATCAGATATACTATTTGTATATTTTGTTTATTCTTCTTTATGTGCACTCCTTGGATCTTACTATGGTTGGAATTATTTTGCAACTTTTCCTGTATTGTCTTTCCTATCTTTTATTTTTTCCGTATTTACTTTGCACGCATCACTTTAAATATGCATTTGTTATTCTGTACCCTCGGCTATGAGCTTTACCTTGTCCCAAGGTGCAGCCCACTCTTCTGTACTGTCTTACTTTCTTTACCTTTATTTTCATTTATTGCTACCTTCTTCTTTTCACACATGTAGCTTTAAATGTACATTATACACTTGGCTATCGGCTATGCTCTGCTCCAAGACGGCACTTGTTGAGGCGCATGCTCGGTTTCATTTAGTCGCCCTGCGCTGTGCCTACTGTGACGAGAGTGTACAAGAGAGCAAAGGATGGACGAGGCCGAGGGACGATCCAACAGGTTTATTCACAAGAACACTGGAACAGCACACGATAAGTCCACGTAAAACAGATTCGGGGGCCCTTCCCGACAATCCTCGGACCGGATAACAAAGCAATCGTCCTTACAGTAGTCCAAAGAGTTCCACACAATCCCACAGGCCGCCACACAGGCCTAGCTCCGTCCGTGTCCACAGCCACCCAGGCTGGGGCTCCTGCTCTCTTCAAGTTTCAGCTCACTCTGAAGTTACAAAAAGGGAAATGCATTGTCTGGGCTGCTTGACCAGCCCACCATGTTTGTTCAGGGGGTAGGGGTCACACATCCTATCATCAATGGTTTGGTCCATCACAGGGCTCCAATATGTCTGCCAGCCACAGTAGATGAAGGGATCCCCTGCTGTAAAGAACAATGACTATTCCTTCACTGGCCAATGCAATTACAGATTAGATACACAACTCTGGAAAGAAGAGGACAGGCTATTTACATAATCACATTAGATGCCAAGACTACAATTGTATGAGAGAGACACATTGAGACCAGTAGCTCCCCCAAGAAAATACATGAATTACAACTAATACAACCAGGGAAATATACATATCATGACATAGTATCACAGCATATACAGTGAGAGGGTAAATTACATCTTCACAATCCCTCCCCCTCCCAACTTGTGTACGTACTAGGGACCTCTACAGGTCACTGGTTAAGTACACACAGGCAGAGCGTTACTTACATGTGGCTTCATGCAGCCACGAATTGGCATCGTAGCTCTCCCACATCATTGCCCAGGAGAACAGCTGCAGGCAGACCACCCATCACCCCAACCACACATCGCCTGACCCCAAAACCAAAGTTCAGATCCACAGTGGCTGTGGGAATAGTCCTCCATTGTCCACCAGCCAGTTCAATAACAATCCCAGGTCCTCTATGGATTGCCTCAGGCCGAACCACTCGGGGATCAGCCAGTGTGAGGAAAGCACCCGAGTCACAAAATCCAACAAGTCTCTGTCCATCCAGCACAACCTCCTGCAAGTGCTTACCTCGATGAGCAGAAGTCGTCATAACTGCGGGTCGCACCCCGTAAACTCCTGGTGGTGCAACATGGGGGGCTGAGTCACTAGGCCAGTCCTCACATAACGGTGCCACATCTTCCTCCATGGCACTGGGCTGTAAATAATTAACAATCCGATTGGGTGCAGGATCAGTCCTCATTTCAACAGCTGGGCAGGAGACTTGCCGATGCCCTGGCTGTCCACATTGATAGCATCTGAGCTGGGTCTCCCTCCATCCAAGGCGTCCTCTTGGGTAAGGGGTAGGGGAACTTGGAGGCCGGCTCCCACCTGAAGGTGCTGTAGGGGTTTGAGGATGATTCCTCCATGGCCTGGCTGGGCATGAGGCCTGCAAATGCCCGGGATGCCTACAAACATAACACCTGCGCTCTGTTACTTCCTCTCCCCGGCGTATTCCAGAAAGTGCAGTAGAAGCAACTGGAGGCACATTAACACGGGTATCAACATGTGGTGGCTTAGAGGAACGGGGAACAATGGGGACAGAATAACTGGGGGCATCCGGTGTTGTGGAGCTGTTAGGCGTCTCTCCATCCTCCAACAGAACCCTCCACTGAGGCTTGATGGTGAGAGCCTCATCAGCGAGAGCAGCAGCTTCCTCCACTGTCGCTGGTTTTCTCTCACGCACCCATTCCCGGATCTCAGCGGGGCACTGGGCAAAGAATTGTTCTTTTAGGATGACCTGCAGGAAGGTCTCCCAAGATAAGGCCTCCTCTGCCTCCAGCCAGCGATTACATATTTGTTTGAGTCTATGAGCATATATCTTAAAAGACACTTCCCCATCACAGGCTAAAGCACGGAACTGAGTCCTGTAAGTGTCTGGGGTCACAGCATAATGTTCTAGAATAGTCTGTTTAATATCCGCATACTCACAGTTCCACCGAGGGTCCATAGCTCTATAGGCTTCAGCAGCTCCCCCCTCTAGGAGCCCAACCAGATGCCGGACACGCTCCCTGTCCGGGACTTCCATTAATCGACACTGATGCTCAAAGTCCTGGAAGAAGCCCTCAATGTCGCCTGCAGCCTCATTAAATGGCTTAAAGTCTTTGCGGGACACCCTGGGAAGTTCCCTCATGATGGGTGCTGGGGTTACAGTCTGTCTGGAACCTCTCGCGGCTTCCACAGCGAGCTCCTTATCCAGCAGTGCCATCTCCTCCATCCTGCGCTCCTTCTCTTTAGCTCCACGCATGGCCTCCCTCTTATCTTCTATGGTGGCCTCATCTCCAAGCAGTGCCATCTCCTCCTTGTACCACACAACCCATTGACTTTTTTGGGTATTCACCTCCGGCTGCCGTCTTTCTTCCGTTTGCTGTGAGGATCCTTCCTCCACGTCATTTTGCGAACAGACTCCTTCTAGCGCCTCAATCAGCTGCTCCTTGGAGAGTCCTTTGAAACGAACTCCTACTTCACGGGCCTTTGATTGCAGGCTCCCCAAAGTCCAGGTCTTGTACTCTGCAGTGCTGGTTCCTGATGTTGAGCCATTGTCCTCCATTCCTTCTGCTCTGATCCCAGCGCTGCCAACCAGTTTGTGACGAGAGTGTACAAGAGAGCAAAGGATGGACGAGGCCGAGGGACGATCCAACAGGTTTATTCACAAGAACACTGGAACAGCCCACGATAAGTCCACGTAAAACAGATTCGGGGGCCCTTCCCGACAATCCTCGGACCGGATAACAAAGCAATCGTCCTTACAGTAGTCCAAAGAGTTCCACACAATCCCACAGGCCGCCACACAGGCCTAGCTCCGTCCGTGTCCACAGCCACCCAGGCTGGGGCTCCTGCTCTCTTCAAGTTTCAGCTCACTCTGAAGTTACAAAAAGGGAAATGCATTGTCTGGGCTGCTTGACCAGCCCACCATGTTTGTTCAGGGGGTAGGGGTCACACATCCTATCATCAATGGTTTGGTCCATCACAGGGCTCCAATATGTCTGCCAGCCACAGTAGATGAAGGGATCCCCTGCTGTAAAGAACAATGACTATTCCTTCACTGGCTAATGCAATTACAGATTAGATACACAACTCTGGAAAGAAGAGGACAGGCTATTTACATAATCACATTAGATGCCAAGACTACAATTGTATGAGAGAGACACATTGAGACCAGTAGCTCCCCCAAGAAAATACATGAATTACAACTAATACAACCAGGGAAATATACATATCATGACATAGTATCACAGCATATACAGTGAGAGGGTAAATTACATCTTCACACCTACGCTATCATTTCTGATATCACAATCGATTTTCAACTTATAGCGCCCGGTCCCATTGTGGTATCCCCATGCGTCCCCAGTCCCAGGCCTCGTCGAGGGTGCCCTCTCTCTCACCTGCCCGGTCCAAGCGTAGTATTCCTGCACGCCCCCGCTTCCAGCCTTTGGTAGCCCTTCTCCCTCTCTCCTGCCTGGCGGCCCCATCAACTACTCTTCTGCCCCATGGTCTGCCGCGGCTTCCTCTTGCTTCCAAGCCGCGAGCACTGCTTCTGTGAGTGCCCATAGGGTGTGCGAGCCACCACACCCCCTTTCTTAAAGTGGCGGCCACCGCCTGAGCAATGTTGCCTATAGTGCGTTGCTAGTTCTCAGGTTCTTGTATGTTACTGTGTCTTGTCCTAGTACCAGTCTCGTGTGTCTAACCTCTGTCTTGTCCTAGAGCCTACTCTCTACCACCACCTCCATGCTGCTATGTCTGAGCTACAAGCTCTTTTCTGCCACGTCACAGCCATTACCTTTGTGCTGCCACGTTCAAGGTACTACCTCTGTGCTGCCACATCAGAGCCACTACATCCGTGCTGCCATGTCAGAGCCACTACCTCCATGCTGCCACATCAGAGCCACTACATCCGTGCTGCCATGTCAGAGAAACTACTTCCGTGCTGCCACGTCAGAGCTATCTCCTCCATGCTGTCACTACCAAGACTTTAAGAGACTAATCCCATCCGTAAGAGACTATTTCCTCAGGTTCCTGGCTGCCATAAATTTAGGCTTTCTGTTGGTGTGCCACACAATCCCTGTGTAGGGGTTCGCCTACCCAGCACGCTATTGTCTGATGTCTGACACTCTGTGCCCAAAGGCGTTATCACAATTGAGCATGTGCCGATACTGTGGGAGACATTATATAGAAATCACCTGACCCCTAAGACTCTCTGAGGAAGCCCAGGCGAAACACAGGGTTGCACATTCATGATACTCACACATGGAGCAGTGAATCAGCACTGCTTTTAATACTCTATGCATTATACTTTGATGTCTATGGCTAGTATATTATACAGCTTCCCTACATTTGATATACTTCATTTGATACTTACCGGGTCATGTTTAACATTAAAGTGTTACACTTCTCATACTCTCTCGTACTTTACCACAATATTGTCCGATTGTGTTTTCACCCTGATCTGGACTTTATTCTTTTCTGTATGTACTTATTCACTAATAATTAAAAAAAAATATATTTTTTGTAGTATTGATGTCAACATGACTCTTCTTCTTCGTAAAGAAAACTTCTACGCGACAGTCAAATATTCCCGAAAGCTTCCACAATCCAAGCGAAGAAAAATAGACCATCACTTCTTGTATTCCTTTTAAGTAAAATCCTTTACTTGTTCAGTCCCATGAACAAAAAGGCGTCAACTGACGAGTTTCGGCTTCAACCCCATGGACTAACGCGTTTCAGCTTGAGCACAAGCCTTTCTCGAACAGAACATCATCTTCCTCCTCTTTGTAGGGATACGTTGATATTTGGAGTTTCTGCCCTCGTCACTGGTTTCTCACCTGATTGACCCCCTCAGTTTAGATGTTTTTGAACACAATTTTGCCAAAAAATGTTGACCTACTAACACCCTAAGTGGGATGGATGATCGGTGCGTAGTGGTTTGACACTAAGTGTAATTAGCCAGGATCGGGAGCCAAGATTCAGGACAAGTCTCTTCCTCTCCAAACCATTTCTCTAATTGGACGATTACTTCTTGTTACTTCTTCGTTTCAAAGGTTCTATAAACAGTTTAGATCTGGTTAAAGGAAAGTTCTGAGGAATTCCTTCTCGTAATCCGGGACCTTGTCCCCATCTAAACAGACAGGTGTGGTCCGTTTACTCAGCCTTCTGCACTAATGGCATTCTCGGGATTTTAATAGCACTTTCCATAGCACCGGGGCTCGGTGGGGTGTGAGTAGACGCTGACTAATGTCTCGTTCCTCTTTGTTTTGTAACACATCAGGATTGTTATGTCTTTATTCTCAAGCAGGGAGCAGATACCAGTGACCGCAATATTCACTCAACTAAAGGGTATCATAGTATCGAACTACAATAGAGTTTATGAAAAAATAGGAACCGATTCTTCTATACAATTATTGTAACAATCATTTAATGTTAGCATTTACACACAGTTTATATTAATGTCATGACCAAACCAAGAAGACGCTTAACTTACTGCAAGATAATACTTGAGCAAGTTAATACTTTTAATTAAATATTGTGTGTTGTTAGCTATTACTTATATATGGGGGCGAAACTAGAATCAAATGGCCCCTGATTCAAAATGTGGACCAGGGTAACCCCCGTATGTTGTCGGATGTATGGGCCCTTGTAGCGGTCTAAAATCTATAAGGACATATGACTTTCCCCCCTTCCCCTTTATGTAGAAATGTCCCCCATCATGGTATATATGTCCCCCATCCTGGTGTATATCCCTCAGCCTGGTATATGTGTCGCACCAGGGCTATGGGGTACTCGGTCCCGGGCGATTTATTGCTGGGTAGATGTCACTGGGTGGCCGTTGCCTGGTTCCGTGACCCTGGGGACGCTTTTAAAAGAGGGAATATTTAAAGGGGATTTGAAATACAAGTTTTTGTCGTGACACCACTTGCGGGTTGCGGCTATTTAGTGGAGCTACTGGGGCTGGTGTTGATGGCAGCCTGGATGTTGGGCCCTCCGCAAGTAGGGCCAGGCCCCAGGGGATAGATGATGTTGTTGGGCACCGAAAGAAGGTAGGCCACACCAGGGATTGCAGTGTAACTGGTTCCTTTTCTCACAGTATGGTGGTAGCTGGTAACCCGAGGAAGGCTGGTCTTGACCGCTGGTCCCCTTAGTCCCAGTGCTGGTGTGGTGACCTGATGACTTTTTTCCCCCTGCACCTGTCTCTGGTTCGTTGGTCCCTGTGGCTTGGAGTGTCTGGAGGTCCCCTCCTGGTAGTCTTTCAGTCTTAGTCCGTATGACAGGTAGCTTGAATCCTGGGGGGGTCGGTTTCTCTGATCCTGTTCCCCGGTTCTCCCGTTGCTACTGTGTCCCGAACTTCACGGTCAGTGAAGTCCTGGATGGTCCCCTCACTGTGCAGATTTTATCAAGTCTGCCTGGAGCGTTTGCCTGACCTAGCATTCTGTACCCCATTGGTGCTATGATTCCAGGAGTACTCCACCGGCAACCACACGCCTGGGCCCTCAGGTCACCGATACACTCTCCTGTCAGTACGGTAACGTACGTCTCCTCTCACTTCCACTTACTGACTGTCTGATCCCTCCCCGCTGGTTGTTGTTTAGTGAACTGGATCGGCTCCACCCCTAAGCGGCCATTCACTGGGTCTGACCCTAGCCTGTCACCAGTCTTTTGGGAAATGGGGAAAAACAGGGATTAACTTGAATGTTTTTTGTTACCAGCACTGGTCTACTGGGTCCCTGGGTGTAGGCCCTGCATCCTGGACAGGATGCAGTACCTTGTAGCTCCTCATGGCTTCAGAGGCGCTACATATATGTCCTTTTTTCTGGCATATATGTCTTCAATTCTAGTATATATCCCTCATCCTGGAATATATGTTCCCTATCCTGACATATACTGTATAACCCCAAACCTGGTATATATCCCTCAACCTGGTATATGTCACTTATGCTGGTATATATGTCCCCCATCTTGGTATATATCCCTCAGCCTGGTATATATTTCCCCCATGCTGGTACAGTACAGACCAAAAGTTTGGACACACCTTCTCATCTCTAGAACAACTGTTAAGAGGAGACTTTGTGCAGCAGGCCTTCATGGTAAAATAGCTGCTAGGAAACCACTGCTAAGGACAGGCAACAAGCAGAAGAGACTTGTTTGGGCTAAAGAACATAAGGAATGGACATTAAAACCAGTGGAAATCTGTGCTTTGGTCTGATGAGTCCAAATTTGAGATCTTTGGATCCAACCACCGTGTTTTTGTAGAAAAGGTGAATGGATGGACTCTACATGCCTGGTTCCCACCGTGAAGCATGGAAGAGGAGGTGTGATGGCGTGGAGGTGCTTTGCTTGTGACACTGTTGGGGATTTATTAAAAATTGAAGGCATACAGAACCAGCATGGCTACCACAGCATCTTGCAGCGGCATGCTATTCCATCCGGTTTGCGTTTAGTTGGACCATCATTTATTTTTCTACAGGATAATGACCCCAAACACACCTCCAGGCTGTGTAAGGCCTATTTGACTAAGAAGGGCAGTGATGGGGCGCTACACCAGATGACCTGGCCTCCACAGCCACCAGACCTGAACCCAATCGAGATGGTTTGTGGTGAGCTGGACCTCAGATTGAAGGCAAAAGGGCCAAGAAGTGCTAAGCACCTCTGGGAACTCCTTCAAGACTATTGGAAAACCATTTACGGTGACTACCTCTTGAAGCTCATGAAGAGAATGCCAAGAGCGTGCAAAGTAGTAATGAAAGCTAAAGGTGGCTACTTTGAAGAACCTAGAATAGAAGACATATTTTCAGTTGTTTCACACTTTTTTAAGTATTTCATTCCACATGTTTTAATTCATAGTTTTGATGCCTTCAATGTGAATCTACAATTTTCAGAGTCCTGAAAAGAAAGAAAACTCTTTGAATGAGAAGGTGTGTCCAAACTTTTGGTCTGTACTGTATATATGTCCCTAATTCTGGTATACATGGTTAAAAATGCGCAAATAGGATCTTATCCTAAAACACTGTCAGCAAAGGTGTTGTAAGGGTAGACTCACCCGGTGTGGTAGTGATAGTCACAACCACTGTAATGGCGTAAATACGGCTGCAGCAGAACCCAGGTGGAGATGCAGTTCAAATTTGTAGAGAAAAGGGTTAATAGACCACACTACCGTAGAAAAGAGGGTCCATGTAGAAGGAATGAATTTATTTGTCTACGCGTTTCAAAACCTTATGGCTTCTTCCTCAGTCCAAATCATATGATAGGTCCTGAGGAAGAAGCCATAAGGCTTTGAAAAGCGTAGACAAATAAAATCATACTTTCTACATGAGATCCTCTTTTCTACGGCAGCGCGGTCTATTAACCCTTTTCTCTTCAAATTTGAACTGAATCCTGGTATACACGCTACTCATAAAAAGTTAGAGGTATGTGAACTGGCGGATTGCAGACTAGGAACGAGGCCAGAAAAGGAATGGGATGAAGTATTTTTCTTTAAAAACAACTTGGGATCAAGTAACAAAAAATATCATACAGCGCTTACCACAAGAAACTATACATACACCCGGCCAGGAGAGACCGAGATCAATGTGCTGCCCCAGTGACACTTTCCAATATAGCAGGAGACTGCCGCAACAATTTACCGAATTTGAAACCCAAACATTACTAGGACAAAACCTCTGGTCTAAGAAGTGAAAATCACTGGGTGTACAGCAGGACATGTCACTGGATCCACAAAATGACTAACAATCCTAAATATATTACTGTCCTCCCTTTCCCCTTAGCGCAATACGACTCTTCAAACCAAGCACCGGCACTTGGTGCACCCTTAGTGTTGCCAAACAGCTCAGTGCACCTTCCCACTTGTTTTTTATCTATTTCCACCATTCCCTCTTATTTGATTGATATCTCTTGCTTCATAGTAGCAAAGAAGGGTAAATATAGAGAGACCCCAAACAGGTGGGAAGGTGTACTTAATTGTTGGCCACACCAAGTGTGCACCAAATGTTTATACTTGGTTTGAACAGTCATTCCATGCCGACTGTGCACCTTCCCACCTACTTGTTTTCCCCTCTATCTCCGCCCCTCTTCTTTGATTGACAGGGCTGGAGAAGGGTATAGACAGATGAAAAACAAATAAGTGGGAAGGTGTACTGAACTGTTTGGGCACAAAAAGGGTGCACCAACTGCCTGTGCTTGGTTTGAACAGTCATTCTGTGAGGACAGACTTCCTTTACACAGACACCAAAGTCCATTTCTTAATAAACCAGTTAATCTCATAATATATTTTTGGAGTGTTGGAGGAATTCCACTCATATACAGATAGAGAACATACAAATACCATGTAAACATTGCCCTTCATTTGATTCAAAGTCCCGTTGCTTTCTAGTAAGGGTTTTATCTCACTCTATAACTGGAGTCACAGCTACACTGCTCAATACTGCTGCTTCTTTTGAAAATGTGTTACCTATGTAACAGGAAAACAGAAATCTCTCCTGTCTGTGTGTGCTGTGTATAGGAGACATCATAGCAGCTTGTCTCCACCCACCAGCTCAGAGACAACTGAAACAAAAAACCTCATAGAGAATGCAAAGGGGAAAAATAGGGTTCAGGTCATTTAATGCCCAGAAATAGTGTTTGTCCTCCTGTACATACATAATAGCTTATGCTGAATAGTCACCTGAAATAATGAGAATGCTTTAATCTACCTTTGAAAGATTTTACATTTTTTATGGTTAAACGTGCGAACAAAAACCATGTGTAAATGTAACAGACGTGCCAGTATATTCTGTGATATTTACTCATAAACACATCTGCTCTACCTTCTGAGGCAAAAAAAAAAAAAAATATGTATGAAAATATATAATTAATTATGAAATTGTATCAGGAAATGAATAAATTCCTTGAATTTCGGTCGCATTACCATAACTAAATTTACACTTCTTACTGCATCATAGAAATAATTTATAGCAGTAAATTGAAATATATTTAAATAATAATAAGATATACATTACGTTAAGTGTGTTACATCTGAAAGAACATAAATCTCAGGCTTCGGGTAAATACGATTGGTTAAAAACACTGGTTCCATTTATAGATGCCGCTGAGGTTTAGGTGATAGAGCATTTCTGACTTTGGAGGACTCATGGCCATGCATTGAACAAACATGGTATTGATTTATTTACATATCATTCAATGCTTTGTTTCCCCTGCGGTGGTGCTGCAAGGAAAGTGAATAGTTCTTGGTAGGCTAAACTGGCGATCAGCAGACATTAGCTCTTTTCTTGGTAAAGGTGGTAAAAGGTGCCAATGCACATTAGACCAAAATCGATGTCGTCAAATTTGTATGAGGCGCCGGCCAACTGCTGGTTAGAAGAGACGTTGATCGCGAATGTCCAATTTCAGACTGAGAATCGCAACGTTCTCACAGGGGTGAGCCACCACCTGATATGCTAGTCAACGGTAATAACATAGAGAACTCAAGAGCGCTCGGGTAAAGTGAGCGCTCATGTGTATCGGAGAGTTGGCCAAGATGGCTGTCGGACAAATGATTGGCTAAAGCATTTTTCGGCCCATCGCCATCTAATGTGTATGGTCGGCTTAAGAGAATGAATTGTTCAAGGCAATTAAAGAAAAAAGTTAGGCTTGTAGAAATCCTTGAAATGTTCTGCAAGCTTATATTTTCTATATATGATGTACTCACAGAAACCAGATGTCTTGACGTATTTGATCTGTCCTTGACACCTGTCCTTGATGGTTTATGCATTAATTATTTTCTGATCTTTGATGTGAGAGTGTGAAGAGACTCCATGGCTGTAAGCCAGAATTTTGGCTTAAAGGGGCTGTTCACTGTTCTTACAACCTCTTCTCCATACCTATGTTTTTCTCCTACCAAAAAAGTACCCCTTTGGCGCTATTGCTGCTCCAGCTGTGACAGCACTGTCTCTCCCGGGGCTTGGGTGACATTGTTATGGTTTGTGAGCCCTGTCCAATCAGTGCTGGTCTCTTTCGCCCCTCCTTTGGACCTAAGGGGTACTTTACACCTTGCAACATTGCTAGCATCGGCTAGCAATGCCGAGCGCGATAGTACCCGCCTCCGTTGCACATGCGATATGTGGTGATTGCTGCTATAGAGAACATTATCACTACGGCAGTATCCCACCACATACCTGCTCGGCGACGTCGCTGTGACCGCCGAACAATCCCTCCTTCAAGGGGGAGATGTGTTCGGCGTCATAGCGACGTCACCGCGACATCACTAAGCGGCCGGCCAATAGAAGCGGAGGGGCGGAGATGAGCGGGACATAACATCCCGCCCACCTTCTCCCTTCCGCATTACCGTTGGGACGCAGCTAAGGAGATGTTTGTCGCTCCTGTGGGTTTACACACAGCGATGTGTGGAGCTGCAGGAACGACCAACAACATCGTACCTGCGGTCGACCCAACATTATGGAAATGAACGACGCTACACAGATCAACGATTTTCGACGCTTTTGCGATCGTTTATCATTGCACCTAGGATTTACACGTTGCGATGTCGCTACCGGTGCCGGATGTGCGTCAGTAATGACGTGACCCCGACGATATTTCAGAAGCGATGTCGCAACGTGTAAAGCCCCCTTAACATTGCTGGAAGTGAGATATCTTGATGTTTCTGAAGGAATGGAGAGGGAAGCTAGTGCTAATTGGCTGCAGGTATCAGTTGACCTAACAACATCCCTGGGAGAGACAATGCTGAAACAGCTGGAACAGCGCTGACACCTGAGGTGAGTATATGTTCAGTTATTTTGTTGGGAGGAAAATAGGGATGGAGAAGAAGTTGTCCAAATAGTGTTCAACTCGCTAAAGTCAAAATTCTGGCTCCTAGCCATGGAGTCTCTTCACACATTTAAATCAAAGACTGTTGCACATCAGTTATAAGTAAACAATGCATAAATAAAACATAAACAATCGTTAGTTTTCAAGGGCTGTTTAAATAAATCAATACATCAGGTAGTGTCTGAGTAGTTGGCAACCCTTTTAAGTAAAAAAACTGGCTCACAGACATGGAGTCTCTTCACACGCTGAAATCAAAGACTGTTGCATTTCAGTAATAATTAAACAATGCATAAGCAAAACATAGGCGATCATAAGTTTTCAAGGTCTGCTCAAATATGTTAATACATCAGGTAGTGTCTGAGTAGAGGACAACCCCTTTAAGTCAAAATTCTAGCTCACAGCCATGGAGTCTCTTCACACTTTAAAATCAAAGACTGTTGCACATCGGTAATAAATAATGCATAAATAAAACATAAAAAATCATTAGTTTTCAAGTGCTGTTCAAATACTTCAATACATCTGGTAGTGTCTGAGTAGAGGACAACCACTTTAAGTTAAAATTCTGGCTCACAGCCATGGAGTCTCTTCACACACGCAAAGGAAAAACTGCTGCACATCAGTAATAATTAAACTATGCATAAGCAAAACATAAACGATCATTTGTTTTCAAGTACTGTTAACAAATGTCAATACATCTGGTAGTATCTGAGTAGTTGGCAACGCCAACCCCTTAACGACCCATGATGTACTGGGTACGTCATGGATCGTGTGCAGTTAATCCCTGCCCCCTGTCGTGGGCAGGCGGCAGCAATCCGCGCACATATCAGCTGTTTTAAACAGCTGACATGTGTGCCTGCTAGTCGCGGGGGAAAGCGATTCCACCCACGGCCATTAACCCCTTACATCTCGCTGCCATAGTCTGGCAGTGAGATGTATATGCGCGCCGCCATGACAGTCACTTACCCCGCCCCCATCGGAAGTCACGTGACATGATCACGTGACGTTCGGTGGCTGCCATGGTAGCACAGGGTCATGTGATGACGCCTGTAGATAACATGAGTCACTTCCTCTCAATGCCGGAATACAGCCGGCATTGAAAGTAAAGCACCAAATCTGCAGTTCTCAGCTGTGTGGCTGAGATCTGCAGATAGGGCAGAGCGATCAGATTGCTGATCGCTATAGCCCCCTAGGGGGACTAGTAGAATAAAAAAAAAGTTAAAAAAAAGTTAAAAAAAAAATAAAAAAATAAAGAAACCTAAAAGTTCAAATCACCCCTCTTTCACCCCATTGAAAATTAAAGGGTTAAAAAAATAAAAAATATAAACATATTTGGTATCGCCGCGTTCAGAAATGCCCGATCTATCAAAATATAAAATCAATTAATCTGATTAGTAAATGGCGTAGCGGCAAAAAAATTCCAAACGCCAAAATTACATTTTTTGGTCGCCGCAAAGTTTGCGCAAAATGCAATAACAGATGATCAAAATGTAGCATCTGCGCAAAAATTATACTGTTAAAAACGTCAGGTCGAGACGCAAAAAATAAGCCATCACTGATCCTCAGATCCTGAAAAATGAGAACACTACGGGTTTTGGAAAATGGCGCAAAACGTGTGCCACTTTTTTTGGACAAGCTTGTGAATTTTTTTAACCTTTTAAATACAAGTAAACCTATTCATGTTTGGTGTCCACAAACTTGCACTGACAAGAGGCATCACATAGATACATCAGTTTTACCATATAGTGAACACGGTGAATAAAATATCCCAAAAACTATTGTACGATCACTTTTTTTTTTCAATTTTTCCGCACTTGGAATTTATTTGCCGTTTTCTAGTACGCTATATGGTAAAACTTATGTTTTCATTTACAAGTACAACGCGTCCCGCAAAAAAACAAGCCCTCATATGGCAAGATTGATGGAAAAATAAAAAAGTTACGGCTCTCGGAAGAAGGGGAGCAAAAAAACAAAAACGCAAAAACGGAAAGCGCCCGGGGGCTGAAGGGGTTAAGTCAAAATTCTGGCTAATAGCCATGGAGTCTCTTGACACGCTCAAACCAAAAACATTTAAATACTTCACCCTTTGGCAAAGTCAGATCTCTTTTATATTCATAGAGATCTCTGTATATATATATATATATATATATATATATATATATATATATAATTAAATTTGTCAAAAAGGCTCTAAAGCGTCAAAAAAATATATCTGATCAATCGGCACATAAAAGAAAAAAAATTTCTAAAATAATTTTTTCGGACTTTTTGGTATTTATGATCCAAAATAACAGGCAGGGGTTAACCGATCATTTTCTGCAATCGCAGAGGTTCAGCTATACATAGGCTCAGCTTATGCCAAAGCCCATCACCTTCTGTCACACACTAATCTGTGATATAATCAGCATAAACTCTATTCTACGACTGTAGCGAAGTCCTCGTCAGGAGATAGCGCTGACCTTTCCCTTGTCACTTTCCGGAGAGTCATTAATAATATTACTAATAAACCGCAGATGAATGCAAACACGGCGGAGTAAATATTAGATCTCCTTCACGGTCACTTTTCTACCTTCATAAATATGGAATTAGTCGCTGAGCAATTCTCCTGCCTTATCGGGGAGCCGTGAAAGTTTTACTAGTGGCATAATGTGGAATTGTGATGAGTTGCGAAACTTCAGTGGCTTATACGACTGTTGAATATGTAGATAAGGAGCAGTAAGGATTATATAGGAAGTAAGCAGCAAAGAAACCCCTCCGAGGCCTTAATTATAAAACCTATCCCTTACTGGCATATATAGTGAGGCTGGGATATCGGGCGCTCTTAGAAATGATCTGTCCACCATGCACTGAAAGTAGAAAAATAGCAGAACTATAACCCCTATGATAATTTCTGAATATATATATTTTTTTGTAAAATCTTGTCACATAGTTGACTTTTCGAGCTCCTGAAATCCTTACACCTCTGCCGGATAAATGTGTTTAACATTGTTGTTATATTTTATATATATATATATATATATATATATATATATATATATATATATATATATATATATATATATATATCTGTATATATATATAGATATATGTATATATGTATATATGTATAAAAATATATATATACAGTCATGAAAAAGTTTGGGCATATATATATATATATATATATATACATATATATATATATATATATATATGTATATATGTATATATACAGTCTCATGTGAAAAAGTTTGTGCACCCCTATTAATGTTAACCTTTTTTCTTTATAACAATTTGGGTTTTTGCAGCAGCTATTTCAGTTTCATATATCTAATAACTGATGGACTGAGTAATATTTCTGGATTGAAATCAGGTTTATTGTACTAACAGAAAATGTGCAATCTGCATTTAAACAAAATTTGACAGGTGCAAAAGTATGGGCACCCTTATCAATTTCTTGATTTGAACACTCGTAACTACTTTTTACTGACTTACTAAAGCACTAAATTGGTTTTGTGACCTCATTGAGCTTTGAACTTCATAGGCAGGTGTATCCAATCATGAGAAAAGGTATTTAAGGTGGCCACTTGCAAGTTGTTCTCCTATTTGAATCTCCTATGAAGAGTGGCATCATGGGCTCCTCAAAACAACTCTAAAATGAAAACAAAGATTATTCAGCATAGTTGTTCAGGGGAAGGATACAAAAAGTTGTCTCAGAGATTTAAACTGTCAGTTTCCATTGTGAGGAACATAGTAAGGAAATGGAAGAACACAGGTACAGTTCTTGTTAAGCCCAGAAGTGGCAGGCCAAGAACAATATCAGAAAGGCAGAGAAGAAAAATGGTGAGAACAGTCAAGGACAATCCACAGACCACCTCCAAAGACCTGCAGCATCATCTTGCTGCAGATGGTGTCAATTTGCATCGGTCAACAATACAGCGCACGCTGCACAAGGAGAAGCTGTATGGGAGAGTGATGCGAAAGAAGCTGTTTCTGCAAGCACGCCACAAACTGAGTCGCCTGAGGTATGCAAAAGCACATTTGGACAAGCCAGTTACATTTTGGAAGAAGGTCCTGTGGACTGATGAAACAAAGATTGAGTTGTTTGGTCATACAAAAAGGCGTTATGCATGGAGGCAAAAAAACACGGCATTACAAGAAAAGCACTTGCTACCCACAGTAAAATTTGGTGGAGGTTCCATCATGCTTTGGGGCTGTGTGGCCAATGCCGGCACCGGTAATCTTGTTAAAGTTGAGGGTCGCATGGATTCAACTCAGTATCAGCAGATTCTTGACAATAATGTGCAAGAATCAGTGACGAAGTTGAAGTTACGCAGGGGATGGATATTTCAGCAAGACAATGATCCAAAACACCGCTCCAAATCTACTCAGGCATTCATGCAGAGGAACAATTACAATGTTCTGGAATGGCCATCCCAGTCCCCAGACCTGAATATCATTGAACATCTGTGGGATGATGTGAAGCGGCTGTCCATGCTCAGCGACCATCAAACTTAACTGAACTGGAATTGTTTTTAACCAGGAATTGTCAAATCTACCTTCATCCAGGATCCAGGAACTCATTAACAGCTACAGGAAGCGACTAGAAGCTGTGATTTTTGCAAAAGGAGGATCTACAAAATATTAATGTCACTTTTATGTTGAGGTGCCCATACTTTTGCCCTGGTCAAATTCTGTTTAAATGCGGATTGCACATTTTCTGTTAGTACAATAAACCTCATTTCAATCCAGAAATATTGCTCAGTCCATCAGTTATTAGATATATGAAACTGAAATAGCTGCAGCAAAAACCCAAATTGTTATAAAGAAAAAAGGTTAACATTTATAGGGGTGCCCAAACTTTTTCATATGACTGTATATATGAATTTGGAATATAAAATTATTAAAATAACTGTACTGGGATTTTTCTCTTCATTGCTGTATAGCTGTAAAATAATTGCATGTAAGTGACTTCCTAACCCTGGTTCATCTCAGCCTATTTTTTATATACATCCTGGATAAAATTTTAGTCAAATGTTATAGCGAGGGAGAATGGTATTAGAGCATGGCTGGTCAGGTGCAGGGCTAGGCTGGCAGTCCAGACCTCTTTACCATCAGAAGTATCTCAGGGATAAGGGACAGCTATGGCTCTCAAGCCTGAGGGCCAGTCTAGGAGACCAGGTCCCCGGTTATCCCCTTACAGCTTATGCAGACTACATTTCCAGGACCACTTTGGTATTCCATCTCCACGGGATCAGAGTTGTGAACCTCATCCAAGTCTACTTGCAGCTTCCTTGATGCCATTGTGAATCAGTCAGTGCTACAACTTTATTACATGGAAGCATGACGTATGCATGGTGTCCGAGGGACATACTAACCAGGAGAGGCACGAGGTTTGACACAGGTGGGAAACAGTTTGCCGGGCTCTTGTATGGCAGCCAATGTGGTGGACAGAGCAGGGCCCTCAACTCTTCTATATAGAGGTAAGAGGATGAAAACCAGTTAACTACTTAAATTTTGCAAAGAAAAAAAAAATAGGTGGAGATTGTGAGAGAACAGAATCCATTTTCAGTCTATAGTATCCATCTTATACGTAACCCTGATGTCACGGGGATCAAATAACACTGCATGAGTGGGGAATTTTCACATTTCTATTGCTGCCCCTAATGTTCCTAATGGTGCTTAGTTCAGAGGGAATTTGTCCTTTGTTTGTGACCCTATATAAACTTGTCACATCAGCTAATAAAGTAGAATTCTAGGTTGTGCGCTGTATTGGTTTCCCGAGCGCTCGTAAAACATATCTTATTAATTTGGGGGTTCAAGAACTATAGAAGGAGTGTATTTAGCTCACAAGTGCTTCTTTAAACACATGAAATAATTCCAACACATGGTTGGACACATAACATATTTATAGCCATGTGTGCATGTACATTGCAGGCCTTCTGATGAAATAGAACGTCGATGATCCCCAGATGTGCCATACCTCTCGATGAAGTATGTTCCTGCCTTAAATATATTAATAAATAATAGACCTATATGAATGAATTCATAAGCGACTCCACACAGAGCCGGTATATATGTCTGTATAGAAATTGGACATGGGCCTCTTCTAATTAAAACACACTTTCCCGTCAGTGTTGTTCAGGAGAGCTTGAAGCCAGCAATAGATTAATAGCACAATAGCCTGGAGGCTCTCTAGAATGTAGTGCAATTCCAGAGCCTTGAGCAACCGGTGTATTGTTTCCTTCTTCTCACATCATTGTTGCGAAAAAAAAAAAAAAATTAAAAAAATAAATCTAATTTTACATCTTCTTATTATTTCAGGGATAATATGAACATAAAATGAGGTTGAGTAACATCAAAATTTGTAAAAAAAAAAAAAAAAAAAAAATTAAAAGAAGGCAATAAGTTAAATAAAATTAATATTAATAGACTAAAAATACCATCAATGATTAAATAAATAAATAAATAATTGAAACGGTTCACAAGTAGTTGAAAAGGGTCTAATTATTTTCAGAAATAGCCCAACTCTTGGTTAAAGGCGATGTCTGGTATTGCAACTCATCACTTTTATAGTAATTGTAAAAATATTACATAAAATAAAACAAAAATCAAATAAAATAGTAAAGTTATCATAAGAAAATACATAAAATAAAGCAAAAATTATATCAAATAAAATAATAAAATAATTAAAAATAATACATAAAATAAAATAAATATCAGATCAAATAAAATAGTAAAGTTGTAAAAAGAAAATACATAAACTAAAGCAAAAATCATATCAAATAAAATAGTAAACTTTATTAAAAAAAATAAATAAAAAAAAACCCATATAAAATAAAATAGTAAAATTATAAGAAAAAAACTACATAAAATAAAACAAAAATTATATCAAATAAAATAGTAAAGTTATAAAAAGAAAATGCATAAACTAATGCCAAAATCATATAAAATTGTAACCTTATTAAAAATAATACATAAAATAAAACAAAAATCATATAAAATCATATCATATCATATCAAATCATATAAAATAAAATAGTAAAGTTATAAAAAGAAAATACATTAATGCCAAAATCATATCAAATAAAATAGTAAACTTATTAAAAATAATACATAAAATAAAACAAAAGTCATAATAAAATAGTAAAATTATAAGAAATATACCCCCCACATAAAATAAAACAAAAATTATATCAAGTTATATAAAGAAAATACATTAATCCCAAAATCATATCAAATACAATAGTAAACTTATTCAAAATAATACATAAAACAAAAATCATACAAAATTAAATAGTAAAATTATAAGAAAAAACTCCCCATAAAATAAAACAAAAATTATATCAAATAAAATAGTAAAGTTATAAATAAAAAATGCAAAAACTAATGCCAAAATCATATCAAATAATCAAATAAAATAGTAAACTTATTAAAAATAATACATAAATAAAACAAAAATCATATAAAATAAAATAGTAAAGTTGTTAAAAATAATACATAAAATAAAACAAAAATCATATAAAATAGTAAAGTTATAAAAAAAAAATAAAAATGTGTAAAGAATATAAATAGTATGGAAAATAAATCAATAAATAAAACAATGTAATAAATATAATACTAAGAAAATAATAATAATAATAATAATAATAATAATAATAATAATATAAAAAAATAATAGATAATAAAAAAAATAATAATTTAATGTCTGCTCTGCTATAAGTTGGGCTAAATGCCCACTGCATCTATGTACTTAGATTACACTCAGGACTGTGACATTTAAGGGGCCCAAACAGTCCCTTTTGCTCATATTTGATCATCAGTAATATTTCAGAGCCATGAAAGTTAGGGGCCCTGCCTTAGATTTTGCATTGGGGCCCACGAACTTCAAGTTACACCACTGACTACACTATAGGTTGGCTATGTAAATAGTATAAATTGCCTATAGGGCACAGATAGACCTTAAATTTGAAAAAAAAAATATATATATGTGTATCTTATAGGGTGATCTACACTTTGAGGGTGCGCTGGCAGCAGTGATGATTGCCCCGAGCTTTTAGCTCTTACATCCGGCATTTGTATTGATATTGGCCTCGATTTCGGCTAAAATTTCAGCAGGAGGCTCTTGATATCATTGTTTAGTCATGTCAGATATTTACACGCTGCCCTGCATTGGGCTGAAAGAGCTGGGGAAACAAAAGGAAACGGAATTGATGTATTCTCAGTTTCATCTCATGCCAATGGGACGGGAGATTACAGGAAATGTATTCAATTATTCTCAGTGTAAAAAGAGAAAACTTTTCAAATCCTTTGAGTAATTAAATTACTGCAAACTTCATTTACAGCGTGTGCCAATATTATTGTGTGATTATTGTGCTGCTTATCTCTCTATTTATTTATCCCTCTATCTATCCATTCATCTATCATCCATTTTTCCATCCAACCATCTATTCATCCATTTATGCATTGATTTATCCATCCATCCATTAATCAATTCATCCATCTATTCATCCATTCACCTATCCATTTATGTATTCACCCATTTATCCATCCATCTTTTTATCCATCCATCCCTTCATCATTCCATCTATCTATCTATCAGTCTCTGTCTGTCTGTTTGTCTATCTATCTGTCTCTCTATCTATCCATCCATTAATTTACCCATTCATCCTGCCATCCATCCATCTATCCATTTATCTGTCTATCCATCCATGTATCCATCAATTCATCCATCTATCTATCTATTCATCTTTTCATCCATTTAGTAATCCACCCTTTTATCCATCCATCCATCCATGCATTATCTATCTATCTATCTATCGCGGGCTTTACACGCTGCGACATTGCTAGTATTTGCTGGCGATGTAGAGCCTAATAGCACCCGCCCCCGTCGTACGGCCGATATGTAGTGATCGCTGCCGTAGTGAACATTATCGCTATGGCAGCATCACACGCACTTACCTGCCCTGCGACGTCGCTCTGGCCAGCGATCCACCTCCTTTCTAAGGGGGAAGTTCATTCGGCGTCACAGCAACATCACATGGCAGGCGGCCAATAGAAGCGGAGGGGCGGAGATGAACGGGGCGTAACATCCCGCCCACCTCCTTCCTTCCGCATTGCCAGTGGAGGCAGGTAAGGAGATGTTCCTCGCTCCTGCTGTGTCACACATAGCGATGTGTGCTGCCGCAGGAACGAGGAACAACATCGCTAATAAGCAGAAAACGATTTTTTGTTTCAGGACGACCTCTCCGCGACAAATGATTTTGACCGCTTTTGCGATCATTTAAGGACACTCAAAAGTGTCACACACTGCGATATCGTTAATGAAGCCGGATGTGCGTCACTAACACCGTGACCCTGACGATAATTCATTAACGATATCGTAGCGTGTAAAGCCCTCTTATCTGTCTATCTATCTATCCATCCATTAATTTTCCCATTCATCCTGCGATCCATCCATCAATCCATCTATCTATCTATCTATATATCTATCCATCCATGTATCCATCAATTCATCCATCCATATATCTATTCATCTTTTCATCCATTTATTCATTCATCCTTTTATCCATCCATTCATCCATCCATTCATTCATATATCATTCCATGCATTATCTATCTATCTATCAATCCATCCATTTATCCTTCCATCTATCCATATATCAATCCATCTATCCATCCAAGTACCCATCTATTTATCCAACCATCCATTTATCAATCCATCCATCTATCCATCCATCCATGTATTCATCTATCCATCCATCCATCCATCCATTTATCTTTTCACCCATTTATGCATCCATCCATTCATCATTCCATCCATTATCTATCCCTCTATCTATCTATCTATCATTCCATCAATTCATCCATCCCTCATCTATCTATTACTTTTCTGTCTATCTAGGGTCGGGTCTGGCTTGCTGAATTTCAGCGCTTCTTTTGTTTAGCGGGGAAATAAGCGACTATCAAGGGAGTCTGGATGATGGCACAGGGGAGACTGGCAGTCGTTCTCTTATAAAGAACACTAGAGAACACAGGAGCACTGGCTGAAGGCCAAAATGTATTCAATAACTTACAACAAAATGGCCCATGAAAAAATAGAACTATTCCTACAAAGAAAACTAATCCTTCATATAATGATCTAACAGCAAAGTAAAACAGAGTTTTGCCACCTTGAATGCAGTAATGCAAAAGTTAAACATATTTCTGAGGTCCTTATTTACCAAAATAGGCTGAATAATTAAAGGGTTCATGCAATAGTGGGCTACTTTACATACTAGGCCCTTTCTGCACATATGGTTTGTGCCCCCGCTATAAGGAGACACCTTGTGTTGTTGCCTTATATAGATTGGATAAACATTATATATATATATATATATATATATATATATATATATATATATATATATATATATATATATATATATTACACATATATATAAAGAATTCCTTGTGCCTCAGTAGTTCTGCTAGCATTATTTGTGCATTGAGACATCATCATGCTAGCAATAAAGTCTACCATATTTAAAGGAGTGGTATATATGGTTTTCTACAATAGTCAGCCCTACAACTTTTCAGCAGTTCCCTCATCTTTTTGGACATCTCCTCCCAATGGTATGGAAAAGTTTCAGGTGGCTTTGACATCTTCAATTGTTAACTGAGTAAATTACATATATTTGCCCACATTATTGAGGAGCCGCCATATCAAGATTGAGATGTAGGCACCTTTAGACAAGTGTAGAGTGGCCCATCAAAGTCATCGGTGAGGTGTTGCTTCCTGATGCCCCTCCATGCTACATAAAATACCTGGTTCTGGCAGGGTGTTTGGATTTGTGTAGTGTGGACTGTAGGTACATGCAGGCAGCATGTTTCCACTGGCTTTGGCTGTCTAGAACCAGACATCGACTTGTTCCAACATGGAGACAATTAGTTTGGTTTAAACACCAAAACTGTACTAAATAGTCCTTCATTAACAACTTTATATATGAAATAGTGGACACAAAACTTCCAGCATGTTTTTGTAGTACTGAGGATCATTAAACACACTTCCAGTTCAACCTGGGTAATTTCAGTTCATTCCAGCACAACCCAGTCAAATGTCAAAGTCCAATCCAACTGTGGTTCCCCTTCTGATTCTCCTTGTAGATGAGGTGCTAAGGGGGTTTTGACACTATGGGCAGAGTCGAGCTTCAAGATCTCAGATTTCTAAGGGGACTCTCAACTGGGATAGTCAATTTACCTTACAAATTAGTCCATCATCAGGAAAAGGAATGTGACAGAAACCAGTCCACCTCCTTACACAATGACCACCATCAAATGAGTTTGAGGAATTGAAAAATTAGGATCATCACTACCTTTTATTATATTCCTTTACTTGGTTGCTAAATTCCTTTACATATTGCAAACTGTTACATATAAACCAGGATGTGTCACAAATATACCAGGATGGAGTGTGTTATGATCCGGAACCATGGAAGACCAACATAAATCATTGGTAAAAGGTGACAAGAGCATTGGCAGCTAATCTGGCCGCCATCCCCTTACTAACCATCAACACTAGAAGTAGCCGAGGGGTGAACTAACATCCTGTGCACCGCGAACCCAGCCGGAGAACTAACTATCCTAAAGGTAGGAAAGATGAATAACTCTCTGCCTCAGAAAATAGATTGCCAAAGAATAGCAAGCCCCCCCCAAATTCAAAGACTGCAGTAATATAGGAAAACACAATACACAGATAGAAGATAGGATTAGCAAAAGGTGAGACCCTACTGACTAAATAGGACAGGATAGGAAAGGGACTGATGGTGGCCAGAGAAAAACCCTATAAAAATCCAAAAACCTGATAGTACAAAAAGCCCTCAGATCACTAGATCTGAACTCCCTCCTATACCAGGCGCTCTTGTCATACCAATGAACAGAAAGCAGGAACCATTACAAATTCAAGAAGCAACAAACACCTTGACTTATAGGAACAATACTCCAAACATAGCTGCAGGGAGCTTCCCAGCTAAGCAACTGAGAGGGAAGATCCCTGCATGCAAATAAACTGACAAAAACCACAGTAAATGACAAACTCAGATAAGAGCAAAAAGAACCAAACAACAAATAAAGAGCCAAGCACTTATCTGGGGTAGATGTGGTCTGGAGCAGGATGAAGTAGGCTGGTGAACAAAGAACAACTGACATCCGGCATAGCCTGCTAGCAGACCAGGGTTTAAATAGGCAGAGAGTTAGCAATGGAAACGCTCATTGCTCTACACACCTGGTCTCTGACCAAACCATTCCTGGCCACAAGTGGGAGCCTCACAGCAGCAAAAGCATAACTGACATTCACAACAGGAGTGCATGATTGAGGACATGTATAACAGGATGGGACACATACTGTATATAACAGGAATGGGGGACATATATAAAATTAAAAGAAACATATCTACCAGGAAGAGACCCAAGAGGGAGTATATATATATATATATATATATATATGTATATATATATATATATATATATATAAAAAACAAGATGGTGGAAATATATACCAGGAAGGGGCCTAGGATGTGTAACATATATACAAGGAAGAGGAACTTATATACCAGGAAGGGGCCTAGGATGGGGAACATAAACACCAGGAAGGGGCTGAGAATGGGAGACAAATATACAAGTAAAGGGCCCAGGATTGGGGAAATATATACCAGAATGGGAAACACATATACCAGGAATGGGCCCATAATGGGGGGCATATGTAGAATTAAAAGTAAAATATCTACCAGGAAGAGACCCAAGAGGGAGTATATATATATATATATATGTACAGTTAGGTCCAGAAATATTTGGACAGTGACACAATGTTCGCGAGTTGGGCTCTGCATGCCACCACATTGGATTTGAAATGAAACCTCTACAACAGAATTCAAGTGCAGATTGTAACGTTTAATTTGAAGGTTTGAACAAAAATATCTGATAGAAATTGTAGGAATTGTACACATTTCTTTACAAACACTCCACATTTTAGGTCAAAGGTAATTGGACAAATAAACCAAACCCAAACAAAATATTTTTATTTTCAATATTTTGTTGCGAATCCTTTGGAGGCAATCACTGCCTTAAGTCTGGAATCCATGGACATCACCAAACGCTGGGTTTCCTCCTTCTTAATGCTTTGCCAGGCCTTTACAGCCGCAGCCTGTTACGGTTACTGCGAGCACTGGAGACTATGTCCAGATTTCTTGCTACTGCACATGTGCGAGCGCTGGAGACTAAGTCCAGATTCCTTGCTACTGCACATGTGCGAGCGCTGGAGACTAAGTCCAGATTTCTTGCTACTGCACATGTGCGAGCGCCGGAGACTAAGTCCAATCTTGGAGCCATTGCACATGTGCGGGTGACATCATCGCTGACACGAGGTCACATGTCTCTGACACCTTCTATGCCGATTGGTCGCTGGTCATGTGCTTGTGACGTCTTGCTCGGTGATAGGCCAGCATGACGTCACTCCTGTCGTTCTGGCAGCGGATTGGCTCTGGTGTCCTCCATCTTGGATGAGGCACAGAGTCTATATAAGACCCTGACACACGCCGCATGGTGCTCAGTCCTCTTGGTTCATGCATATGAGTAGACGCTCTGTGCGCGTTCCTCTAGGCATTCCTCTGTCTATGCTAGGTGAGCGCTACCGGCAGGGTAGCGTTCTTATACCTTACAGCTTCGGCTGCTGTCCGTATCCTTACCTCTTAGGGGAGCGGACATAGGCAGGTGCCTGAGGCACATGGTCTGGCTGGGCCTTGTGATTCTACTCGTAGGTGGACGTTGCCGCTAGGGTAACGTTCCTTATACTGCGTCTGACAGTTGTTCGTATCCTCGCACACTAGGGGAGCGAACAGAGGTAGGAGCTTTGTGCGGCTTACGCTGCTGTTCATCTCTTTTGCACCACTAGAAGAGCGGACCTAGGCAGGTGCCATATCTAGTGGTTCGTGTCCTCGCACACTAGTGGAGCGAACGCAGGTAGGAGCTTTGTGCGGCTTACGCTGCTGTTCGTCTATTTTGCACCACTAGAAGAGCGGACCTAGGTAGGTGCCATTTCGCACACATTGCCTTTGTCTCTGTGATTATTAACAGAGATCATTCCACACACCCTCCAAGTAAGGGAGGAATTGCTTTACTTACTTATTATATCCTTCTGTGAGTTAACAGAGGTATTGCACTCTGCCATAGTCTGCAGCAAAGTCTTTGCACGGTGGACCCTGACTGTCTGATACTCCTTTCGGTTATTATCAGACAGCCCCCCGTAACACAGCCTTCAGGTCTTGCTTGTTTGTAGGTCTTTCCGTCTTAAGTCTGGATTTGAGCAAGTGAAATGCATGCTCAATTGGGTTAAGATCTGGTGATTGACTTGGCCATTGCAGAATGTTCCACTTTTTAGCACTCATGAACTCCTGGGTAGCTTTGGCTGTATGCTTGGGGTCATTGTCCATCTGTACTATGAAGCGCCGTCCGATCAACTTTGCGGCATTTGGCTGAATCTGGGCTGAAAGTATATCCCGGTACACTTCAGAATTCATCCGGCTACTCTTGTCTGCTGTTATGTCATCAATAAACACAAGTGACCCAGTGCCATTGAAAGCCATGCATGCCCATGCCATCATGTTGCCTCCACCATGTTTTACAGAGGATGTGGTGTGCCTTGGATCATGTGCCGTTCCCTTTCTTCTCCAAACTTTTTTCTTCCCATCATTCTGGTACAGGTTGATCTTTGTCTCATCTGTCCTTAGAATACTTTTCCAGAACTGAGCTGGCTTCATGAGGTGTTTTTCAGCAAATTTAACTCTGGCCTGTCTATTTTTGGAATTGATGAATGGTTTGCATCTAGATGTGAACCCTTTGTATTTACTTTCATGGAGTCTTCTCTTTACTGTTGACTTAGAGACAGATACACCTACTTCACTGAGAGTGTTCTGGACTTCAGTTGATGCTGTGAACGGGTTTTTCTTCACCAAAGAAAGTATGCGGCGATCATCCACCACTGTTGTCATCCGTGGACGCCCAGGCCTTTTTGAGTTCCCAAGCTCACCAGTCAATTCCTTTTTTCTCAGAATGTACCCGACTGTTGATTTTGCTACTCCAAGCATGTCTGCTATCTCTCTGATGGATTTTTTCTTTTTTTTCAGCCTCAGGATGTTCTGCTTCACCTTAATTGAGAGTTCCTTAGACCGCATGTTGTCTGGTCACAGCAACAGCTTCCAAATACAAAACCACACACCTGTAATCAACCCCAGACCTTTTAACTACTTCATTGATTACAGGTTAACGAGGGAGATGCCTTCAGAGTTAATTGCAGCCCTTAGAGTCCCTTGTCCAATTACTTTTGGTCCCTTGAAAAAGAGGAGGCTATGCATTCCAGAGCTATGATTCCTAAACCCTTTCTCCGATTTGGATGTGAAAACTCTCATATTGCAGCTGGGAGTGTGCACTTTCAGCCCATATTATATATATAATTGTATTTCTGAACATGTTTTTGTAAACAGCTAAAATAACAAAACTTGTGTCACTGTCCAAATATTTCTGGCCCTGACTGTATATATATAAAAAACAAGATGGTGGAAATATATACCAGGAAGGGGCCTAGGATGAGTAACATATATACAAGGAAGAGGAACTTATATACCAGGAAGGGGCCTAGGATGGGGAACATAAATACCAGGAAGGGGCTCAGAATGGGAGACAAATTTACAAGTAAAGGGCCCAGGATTGGGGAAATATATACCAGGATGGGAAACACATATACCAGGAATGGGCCCATAATGGGGGGCATATGTAGAATTAAAAGTAAAATATCTACCAGGAAGAGGCCCAAGATGGGGTAGATATATAACAAGATGGTGGAAATATATATCAGGAAGGGGCCTAGGATGAGTAACATATATACAAGGAAGAGGAACATATATACCAGGAAGGGGGCTAGGATGGGGGACATAAATACCAGGAAGGGGCTCAGAATGGAAGAAAAATATACAATTAAAGGGCCCAGGATGGAGGACATATATACCAGAATGGGGAAGATATATACAAGGAAAAGGCCCAGGATGAGTTAAATATATTTCAGAAAGGAGCCCAGGATGGGGGACATATATTCAATTAAAAAGAACATACTGTACATACCAGGAACAGACCCAGGATGGGGTCTATCCCTGATATATATATATATATATATATATATATATATAAAAGGAAGGGGACCAAGAATGGGGCAGATATATACCAGGAAGGGGGCAAGAATTAAGGACATATATATAAGGAAGAGGCCCAGGATGGGGAAATATATCTAGAAAGGGGCAAAGGGTGGGAAGATATATATAACAGCATGGTGGACATTAGTACAGGATGGGAGCAGAGGCACATTAAGTGTAGCTAGCACCCTAGACAGTTTGGATGGTGTGGGGCCCTCTAACTCAGATGTCATAGTTTCGCAACAGACCTCATTGGATTCTAGCTACACCCCTAGGGAGGGGTTTATGGAAATCTTTCCGAAAACTGTGTTCTATTACATTTTTGGGTCATTTATAAAGGCAGTGTTTAAAAATCCTTTTTTTGTCCATTGTTGCGTTGGTACTTGCAGCTCTAAGAAAGGAACCCTGAAGCTGCAGATGCTGTATCCTAAATCCTTGTAGTTACTCGTTTACATAGTACTAAATATGCCTCAATCTATAGACAACATAAAAAACAATGCAAGTGGAGACTTGTTGATAACGCTCTTGTTTTCCTGAATTTGCAGAGCATTATGAATATAAACATGTCCTTGGCGCCAATGGCGATTATTATCTCGGCGGTATTTGTCATTCGCTCCGGTATTTAATGATGGAATGTGACACTCGTTCTTGATTCTGCATTTGTCTTATAATACTGTTGGATTGATCAACCCGGAATCAGACTTATGGAGTGTCAATTGAATGACCGTATCAAGTGGAAAGGAGTGAGAATCCATCTCTCCATGTCAGATAACTTCGTATTGATTTCCCTTTTTCCACTCCAATCAGTTAATGACAATGGACATGTAGAGGGAGGGTAATAGAAGATAATGATTAAGGAGATTCTTCTTGAAATATTACATTGCATTACATATGGTGGGGAAAAAAAAATGACATTGAAATATTTGTCTGGCACGCTGTTAATTCTCACCAGACAGAGTGGATTCTCAAAGGCGATGATCTATATTGGCAGTTCTAATGCAGTATAGACAGGTGGCACTGGTGCAGCAGGGCAATATAGGGGTAAATGTGGCAGAGCTGGTAAAACAGAGGCATAGAAACTCAATGTCGCAGAGATGGCACAGATATATAGCAAAGATGACCTATGTAACAGAGCTGAGTTTGCAATTGAGTTTTATGCGACAGGGTTGGAACAAAAAAAAAAAAAAAAGCAAGGGTTGATGATGCAATGGTGGAAGCACAAAATAGCAGCTGCGTAGTCGAGTTTGATGTTTTAGTGCTGGAATTGGATGATCAGACTAGAAAAGTTGAGTTTGTAATGGAGATACAATTTAAAGGGATATATATACCAGGAAGTGGTCCAGGATGGAAGAGATACATAACAAGATGGGGGACATATATACCAGGAAGGGGTCCAGGGTTTGAAACATATATAAAATGAAGGGGACTGGGATTGGGAACATATATACCAATAAGGGGCCTAGGATAAGTGACATATATTCAAGGAAGGGTAACATATACACCAGGAAGGGACCCATGATGGTGGAGATATATAACAAGATGGGGGACATATATACCAGGAAGGGGCCCAAGATGGGAGACATGTATACAAGGAAGGGGAACATATATACTAGGAAGGGACCCAGTATGGAGTTGATAAATAACAAGATGGTGGACATATATACCAGGAAGAGGGCCAGAATAGGATACATATATACAAGGAAGGGGACCGACATGGGGAACATAAATACCAGGAAGAACATAGGATAATAACATATATACAAGGGAGGGGAACATATATATCAGGAAGGGACCCAGGATGGGGGAGATATATAACAAGATGGGGAACATATATACCAAGAAGGGGCCCAGGATGGGAGACATATAATCAATGAAGGGGACTGGGATGGGGAACATATATACCAGGAAGGGGCCTAGGATGAGTGACATATATACAAGGAAGAGGACTAAGATGGGGAGCATATACCAGGAAGGGACATAGGATAACATATATACAAGGAAGATGAACATATATACCAGGAAGGGACTCACAATGTGGGATATATATACCAGGATGGGGACATATATAGCAGGAAGGATACAAGGATTTAGTAGCAGGATTAGTAGGTGTTTGACCACCAAAGCAAGGTTTAAATGACTCATGAAGATGACGGAGCTGGATGTTGCAGAGCTGGAACCATAATAGTTGGAGAAGCAAAGTGTCACAAGATGACTGTTAGGATTAGTAATGAGCGAGCATGCTTGTAACTACTCGGTACTCGCACGAGTATCACTGTACTCGGGCTGCTCGGCGGGGACCGAGAAATCTCGCGATACTCGTGCTGTACTCGTGGTCTTCATTTCTGCATGTTGGCGCTCTTTTGAGAGCCAGCCCTCATGCAGGGATTGGCTGGCAGACCACTGCAATGCCACAGCCCTGTTAGTTGTGGAATTGCAGTGATTGGCCGGCCTGCACAGCGTGACCGAGCCTTTATATCGGCCGGCGCGCTGTGCTCTGCTCACAGCTATCCAGACTGTCAGTGCAGGGAGAGTGTCGCTGATTCAGGGAAAGCTTTGCGGCCCTTTATAGCTTTTTCAGTTGCAGGGCTGCAAACAGTGTGACCAAAAGTCCTTCTCAGGACTATTCTAGTTGTATACAGGCAGGCAGGGTATAGCCAGGTCGGAGTACAGTAGCAGAGTCCTTCTCAGGACTATTGTTGCTATATACAGGCAGGGTATAGCCAGGTCTGAATACAGGCTAGTGACCAAAAGAGTCCTTGTCAGGACTATTGTACCAGTATACAGGCAGGCAGGCAGGCAGGGTAGTGGTGACCGTATACCAGCCTTCATCATATCTGGGGCTGGTGTACACAGTGTAAAACAGTCCAGATAGTGTCTGACTTGTCTGTAATTGCCGCTCCCCAAAAAAACCTGTTAGGTTCTTATTGCGTCCGTGCTTGGTTTTTAAAACCGCACGTGTGTGCCTGTTGGTGGCAGCGTACAGGTGCACTTGTGTGCAATTTCCAGAAACTTTGATATAACGCACAAGTAGTGAATATACACGTCAGCAGTGCACAGCATTGCAAAATGCGCAAGGGCATTGGCAAGGAACAAGGAAGTGGACGTGATGGTGGTGCAGGCAGAGGCCGAGGTCGTGGGCAAGCTCTAATTTCGCCACAACAAAGGGCCACATCTAGTCGCTCGCACGTCCTGTCCCAAATTCTTGGGGACCGCAGCAGTACACCGCTCTTGAACCAAGACCAGTGTCAACAGGTTGTTAGTTGGATAGCAGATAATGCTTCCAGTCAGATTGGCACCACCACAAACACTCTGTCTTCCACACGGTCAAGTGTCAGTAGCCGTGATACTGCACCGCACATTTCTGAACCTGATCCTCCTTCCTACCACCAGGCTGAGTACACGTCCTCCTCGGACATTAATGATCCCACACTTGGACACTCGGAAGAGCTGTTCACGTTTCCATTCACACATTCTGGCCTCTCGCCAGCTCATATTGAAGTGGGTCATGAGGAGATCGTCTGTACAGATGGCCAAATATTTGAGCAGCCACGTTCTCACGAAGTTGGCAACGTGTCTCAACAAGTGGTGGACGATGATGAGACACAATTGTCAGGAAGTCAGGAGGAGGAGCAGGGTGCGGAAGAGGAAGACGACGTGGTGGATGATCCAGTAACTGACCCAACCTGGCAGGAGGATATGCAGAGCGAGGACAGCAGTGCACAGGGGGAGGGAGGCGTAGCATCACAACAGGCAGTAAGAAGCAGGGTGGTGGCCCCAGGCAGAAGTCAGGCAACCGTTCCCCGGAACAACACGACGACACAAGGTGCCTGTACAAATGTTAGGTCTTCCCGAGTCTGGCAGTTTTTTAAGTTGGATCCAGATGATTCAAAAAAGGCCATTTGCAACACCTGCCGTGCCAGCATCAGCAGGGGTACCAAAACTAGCAGCCTGACCACCACCAGCATGATCAGGCACATGTCAGCCAAGCACCCGACTTTGTGGGAAGTACAACAGAGTCGAGGAGCAGTGCTTGCTGATGTCACTGCTACGTCTTCGCTGGTTGTGCATGCGAGCCAATCCTCTGTCCATGCTGCCTGCGAACAAGCCTCCTCCACTCCTGCACCTGCAGTTGCCTACGCAGAAAGAACACCATCATCAAGCACGTCCTTGTCCCAGCGCAGCGTTCAGTTATCCATTCAGCAAACCTTTGAACGCAGGCGCAAATACACTGCCAACACCCCACATGCCACAGTTCTAAATGCTAACATTTCGCGACTGCTTGCGCTGGAAATGTTGCCTTTTAGGCTGGTGGAGACAGAAGCATTCCGTGACCTGATGGCGGCAGCTGTCCCACGTTACTCGGTCCCCAGCCGCCACTATTTCTCCCGGTGTGCCGTCCCCGCGTTGCATAACCACGTGTCACAAAACATCACACGTGCCCTGAACAACGCTGTTTCACCCAAGGTCCACCTAACCACAGACACGTGGACAAGTGCTTGTGGGCAAGGCCGCTACATCTCGTTGACGGCACACTGGGTTAATATTGTGGAAGCTGGGACCCAGTCTGAGCGAGGGACGGAACACGTCCTTCCCACACCAAGGTTTGCAGGCCCTACCTCAGTCAGTGTTTCACCCACACTCTACAGCTCCGGAATGTCATGCTCTTCAGCCTCCTCCTCCTCCTGCGCATCCTCATCCACTGTGCCCTCCACACCAGTCACAAGCTGGAAGCACTGCAGCACTGCCTCGGCGAAGCGGCAACAGGCTGTGCTGAAGCTAATCTGCATAGGTGACAAACCCCACAATGCAGAAGAGCTGTGGACAGCTCTGAAACAGCAGGCAGATCACTGGCTCACACCTCTGAACCTAAAGCCAGGAAAGGTCGTGTGTGACAATGGCCGGAACCTGGTGGCGGCTTTGAGGCGAGGCCAGCTGACACATGTTCCATGCGTGGCCCATGTGCTCAACCTCGTGGTTCAGCGGTTTATAAAGTCATACCCAGAGCTGTCTGATCTGCTGGTAAAAGTTCGCCGCCTGTCTGCACATTTTCGAAAGTCACCTACTGCTTCAGCCGGCCTTGCCGGCTTTCAGCGCCGTTTGCATCTTCCGGCTCACAGACTGGTGTGTGATGTCCCCACGCGTTGGAATTCAACTCTGCACATGTTGGTCAGGATATGTGAGCAGAAGAGGGCAGTTGTTGAGTACCTGCATCACCTAAGCCGTCGGGAAATGGGTCAAACTCCACACATAACACCTGAGGAGTGGAGATGGATGTCAGACCTATGTACCATCCTCCAAAACTTTGAGGACTCCACCAAGATGGTGAGTGGTGATGACGCCATTATTAGCGTCACCATACCGCTACTCTGCCTTCTAAAACGGTCTCTGCTGAAAAACAAACATGATGCATTGCAGGCGGAGCGCGATGAGTTGCAGCAAGAAACAGTAGTGGGTGTGGGTGATAACACACAGCCCAGCCTCGTCTCATCACAACGTGCAGTGGAGGACTATGACGAGGAGGAGGATGAAGACATGGAGCAACTCTCCGGCCAAATTGAGGATATGACATGCACACCAGTCATATCCTCGGTTCAGCGTGGCTGGCCAGAGGACAGGGTAGATGAGGAGGAGGAGGAGGACAGCATGTTCAGTCATCTTGTTGGTCAGGCTACTGAAGTCCTGGCTGTTAAGAGTCTGGCGCACATGGCTGACTTTATGGTAAGCTGCCTGTCTCGTGACCCTCGCGTTAAGAACATCTTGGCCGACAATCATTACTGGTTGGTAACACTGTTAGACCCACGCTACAAGGAGAACTTTTTGTCTCTTATTCCCGTGGAGGAGAGGTCAACCAAAATGCAGCAGTTCCGGAAGGCCATACTCACGGAAGTAGGCAAAGCATTCCCCTCACAAAACGCTAGCGGCATAGGTCAGGAATCAGTGGACAACCGAGACGTACAGCCGAGAGAGGCACAAGTCCAATCCGCCAGAGGTAGGGGAACAGTCTTTAAGATGTGGGACAGTTTTCTCAGCCCCTCACGTACCACAGCCCCTGAGGTGCGGGGTAGTGCCACAAGAAATCCTAAGTTTGCCCAGATGCTGAAGGAGTACCTTGCAGATCGAACAACTGTACTCCGACATTCCTCTGTACCTTACAATTATTGGGTATCCAAGCTGGACACGTGGCATGAATTGGCTCTCTACGCCTTGGAAGTCCTGGCCTGCCCTGCTGCTAGCGTTTTGTCAGAGCGTGTTTTTAGTGCCGCAGGTGGAATCATTACAGATAAACGCACCCGCCTGTCAACTGAAAATGCTGACAGGCTGACTCTGATCAAGATGAACAAGGGTTGGATTGGGCCAGACTTCACCACACCACCAGCAAATGAGAGCGGAATTTAAAGTTTGCCATGTACCTCCACTCACCCATGGGTACACACTTCTGGACTTTGGATAGTCGCTGGACTGCTCCTCCTTCTCCTCATGCGCCACCATGATGATGACCGTTACAAATTGCAATACTTAGGCCTTTGTTTCAGGTATACCCCCAGTGGTAAATTTTTTCGCCCATTCTTTGCAGAATGGACATTACAACGACAGGAGACCCGCTCCTTTGCAATGGGAACAATGTTTTGAGGCCCTCATACACGTCTCTACCCAGGGACAACATGGAGCCTCCCAATTTTTGGCTGCCCTGCCTAAGGGCTATACTATAATACACCCACTTCCTTAAAATGGACACTTAATGTTTTGAGGCCCTCATGCACGTCTCTACCCAGGGACAACGTGGAGCCTCCCAATTTTTGGCTGCCCTGCCTAAGGGCTATACTATAATACACCCACTTCCTTAAAATGGACACTTAATGTTTTGAGGCCCTCATGCACGTCTCTACCCAGGGACAACGTGGAGCCTCCCAATTTTTGGCTGCCCTGCCTAAGGGCTATACTATAATACACCCACTTCCTTAAAATGGACACTTAATGTTTTGAGGCCCTCATGCACGTCTCTACCCAGGGACAACGTGGAGCCTCCCAATTTTTGGCTGTCCTGCCTAAGGGCTATACTATAATACACCCACTTCCTTAAAATGGACACTTAATGTTTTGAGGCCCTCATGCACGTCTCTACCCAGGGACAACGTGGAGCCTCCCAATTTTTGGCTGCCCTGCCTAAGGGCTATACTATAATACACCCACTTCCTTAAAATGGACACTTAATGTTTTGAGGCCCTCATGCACGTCTCTATCCAGGGACAACGTGGAGCCTCCCAATTTTTGGCTGCCCTGGCAAAGGGCTATACTAAAATAGACCCACTTCCTTACAATGGGCACTTCAGGTTTACAGGCCATCATGCACGTCTCTATCCAGGGACAATGTGGAGCCTCCCAATTTTTGGCTGCCCTGGCAAAGGGCTATACTGAAATAGACCCACTTCCTTACAATGGGCACTTCAGGTTTACAGGCCATCATGCACGTCTCTATCCAGGGACAATGTGGAGCCTCCCAATTTTTGGCTGCCCTGGCAAAGGGCTATACTGAAATAGACCCACTTCCTTACAATGGGCACTTCAGGTTTACAGGCCATCATGCACGTCTCTATCCAGGGACAATGTGGAGCCTCCCAATTTTTGGCTGCCCTGGCAAAGGGCTATACTGAAATAGACCCACTTCCTTACAATGGGCACTTCAGGTTTACAGGCCATCATGCACGTCTCTATCCAGGGACAATGTGGAGCCTCCCAATTTTTGGCTGCCCTGGCAAAGGGCTATACTAAAATAGACCCACTTCCTTACAATGGGCACTTCAGGTTTACAGGCCATCATGCACGTCTCTATCCAGGGACAATGTGGAGCCTCCCAATTTTTGGCTGCCCTGGCAAAGGGCTATACTGAAATAGACCCACTTCCTTACAATGGGCACTTCAGGTTTACAGGCCATCATGCACGTCTCTATCCAGGGACAATGTGGAGCCTCCCAATTTTTGGCTGCCCTGGCAAAGGGCTATACTGAAATAGACCCACTTCCTTACAATGGGCACTTCAGGTTTACAGGCCATCATGCACGTCTCTATCCAGGGACAATGTGGAGCCTCCCAATTTTTGGCTGCCCTGGCAAAGGGCTATACTAAAATAGACCCACTTCCTTACAATGGGCACTTCAGGTTTACAGGCCATCATGCACGTCTCTATCCAGGGACAATGTGGAGCCTCCCAATTTTTGGCTGCCCTGGCAAAGGGCTATACTGAAATAGACCCACTTCCTTACAATGGGCACTTCAGGTTTACAGGCCATCATGCACGTCTCTATCCAGGGACAATGTGGAGCCTCCCAATTTTTGGCTGCCCTGGCAAAGGGCTATACTAAAATAGACCCACTTCCTTACAATGGGCACTTCAGGTTTACAGGCCATCATGCACGTCTCTATCCAGGGACAATGTGGAGCCTCCCAATTTTTGGCTGCCCTGGCAAAGGGCTATACTGAAATAGACCCACTTCCTTACAATGGGCACTTCAGGTTTACAGGCCCTCATGCACGTCTGTATGCAGGGGCATTGGTGAACCTCACAATTTTGGACTGCCCTGGCAAAGGAAAATACTACAAAGACTCACTTCCTCAAAATGGGCACATTAGACTCAAGAGGCCTTCATGTACGTCTCTTCTCAGGGACATCGGAGTGCCACACAATGTTTTCACGTAAAATCTTTCATGTATTAATCTCAAAAAGTAACATACACCAGCTCTATCTCACTATTGGGTATGTGCCCTTAACATTTCTGCCATGAAAAATCATTTTGGGGTCATTTTGGAAGGTGTTCTGGTGAGTCCGTAAAAATGGCGTGAAACGCGGACAAAATTGTTCACAGCTGTGACTTTTGAGTGATAAATGCTTCAAGGGGTCTTCCCCATGCTGTTGCCATGTCATTTGAGCACTCTTCTGAGACTTTTGTGACATTTTTAGGGTTTCTCCATGCTGCCGGGGGGTCATTTCACAAAAATACTCGGGTCTCCCATAGGATAACATTGGGCTCGTTGCTCGGCCCGAGTACACGAGTATCTTGGGAGGCTCGGCCCGAGCTTCGAGCACCCGAGCTTTTTAGTACTCGCTCATCACTAGTTAGGATAGCTTGGGACAGGTGCTCCTTCACGCTAGGGGACTCTAAGCTTTCCCTAACTTTAGGGTCACTCCTGATGGTTGAGATGCCCGAGTCCCTTTTCTAGCTATGTGCCTGACCAGTACTGCTCAGATACCTCCCTCCCAACAGGGAAGGACAGGGCAGGAGTTTGATGGAAAGCAGATAAAGACAGTTAAGGGAAAACCAAAACTCTGACACACTGCACAAACAGGATAAGACTAAGAGACTCATAAGAGACTAATAAGAGACTCAGGAGTAAAGGAAGAGCAGGAAAGTACAAAGAAAAAGGCAACAAGGGTTAACTTCAGAACTGCACTCAGCAACAAGTATAACAAGCAGCAGATAGTCTGGATCATAACACCTCACCTGACCAGTTTAGATATACTATAGCTGGCATAGGTTGAACGATCTAGCCAGCATATATAGGAGGGGAGCAGATGTGATTGGCTTACCCACAACATGTGATCAAAGGAGACTAAGAAGCAGACTATCAGAGATTAACTCTTGCTAGCTTGCCTATGAATTACCACTCTGCAGATCAATACCCAAGTTTGCCTGTGTTAATCACAGACACACCAGAGTGCAAGAATCTGTAGTCTGAACAGAACCCAATGCTGTCATGACAGTTGCTGAAGTTTGTAAATATCTCCATGTGACACAAAGTTGAGTTTGCAGTGGTGGTGCAGTGTAGTGCCAGGAAAATGAAGACACAAAGTTGGTGTCAGTGTTCCGGGATTTTCAGTGTGCTTCTGAAGGATCTTGCCCTTTGTTGACATGGAGTTTATTGTTCTGTTGCCCTACGTCCTCTTCATCTGTTTAAAAGCCCGCCCCTAAGCTTAGTCTAGTTGCCTGAGTATACTGCTTCCTGTCTACTCCTGCCCTGCTGCTCTCATTTCCTGGTTGTTATTCTGGATCCTGGTGAATCACCCGACACCAGCCCTGGACTCCACCTGGTCTTATCAAGCTGTGCCCTCGCTAGTCCCGGACTCCGTCTGCCGTCACTGGTCGGTGCTTGTGCCCGGTCCCTTCCGGTCCATATCCACCCTAGGACCCGCGTTCCTCATCACGTACGGACATTTTTGGACGATAACCTGTTGCCTTTTCGTGTCCTGGCTGCTGCACATTTAGGCCTTCTGGGCTGATCTCCAGACAGCCCCTGTATAGGGGTTCCCTCCTGGTGGCCTCCCTGGGGGAGTCCGGTGCGCGGTCCCGGGAATTCCCCCTTGCTCCGAACCTGGCAGGTATATACTGTGTTTATGTTCTTTTCTGTGTACATATTGTTGGTTGCATATTATAAAACTTCTTTGCACCAAGAACCCGTCTCTGGTTGACATTGCCCTAACGCGATCGAAATCCTCAGTTCATACAATAGTATTACAGTTGGGTTTAATGGTGGTGCAGTGTAACGGCAGTAAACCAAGTATCTGAATACTTAGGCGGTGTCCTTCCTCCAAGTTTAAAAGGATCAAGGTTCATAATGTCAAAGAACATTGCAGAACAAGAGACAAGACCGGTCGACCACTCGGTGATAGGGGAACACCAGCCCCCCGCCTAATATTTCGCAATTGTAACACTTTGGTTGAAGAACTCTGCATTAGACTTTCCCTGAGGATTTTCTGGGTTACGTTGATCTTCATTGTATATATTGAAATTTAGTCTATCAGAAAGATAAATTTCTTCAATTACAACCCAAAGACAGGATCCATTAATTTTAAGATTTAATACAATAAAGCAAATTTTATAAAAAAAAAATAAATAAAATGGTAAAACCATGTATTAATCAAAGTTGAACGTTGTAGAACATTTGCAGGTTTGCATTCAATTTGCATACATTTTTTTATTTATTTTTTTTTAAGAAAATGTGTTACATTAATCAAAATGTGCCATAGAGGGTAATGACATGCGGGGCTGCGTGTACATATTTACCTGATGATATATGTAAATGCTTATCTGTATAATCACCCCTGGCCTAGAAACGTACACAGTGTTTGCAGCCATAATGGTGGATTTATGAGCCAGGTTCCTTCTATATACGTGTTTCTTAAATATTTCTATACTTCTGCTGGAAAAATTATCTCCATACATTTTTCGCCCTTGTCACCTATATCCTCGTTAGTATATTCAAGGAAATGCATAGGTCACTGCCTTCCGCAACAGCAACACACTTTTCTTCTGCTGCAATTTAACTCCTAAAAATGTAATTCTCCATCCAATTAACATGGTATAGCCTGATTTCCTTATAGAAGGTAGTACTCTATTTAGTAAAGTGATTGAAATACTAAAAAAATGTCTCTTGCTTGATCCCTTTACTGAACAGATTACTATCGCCCGCAAAATCAGATGACTCATATTCTGCTGCCTTCAACATTTTTAGAATCTAACGAATCACAACCAATTATCCCCATCAACTTGTGTCTCTTTTTAATACTTTTTATTATCCAATATAAACTCAGATACAGATTGGTTACTTTCTCCATCAAGGTAAGAACACTCATTTCTGCTGCAATGAAAATATTTAGATACTAATGGTTGTAAGGATTCAGAACCTATCACATTTTTGAGCTTGTACCTGCCTTTAAAAACATTGTCCAAACTAATGAAAATAAAGTATAAATAGGTCACTTTCTCCGATAAAATCAGAACCCTCATAGTCTGCTGCAATAAACAGTTTTATAATGTGATTGATTGTAAGGAATCACAATCATTTACCGTAATGAAATTGTGATTGATTTTTGAAGCCTTGCCCTAACCAATCAAAACTCAGCAAGGTCACTGCCTCCCGCAGAATCAGATAATTAATTGTCTGCTGCTATAAACAATGTCTTATTCTGATTGGTTGTTCAAAAGAGTGACTCCATAGATATGCAGAGGCAGCAGTCGTACCCATGATCTGATGTCTGATAGGGGTCAGTGCCAGTTAAGATGAATGAAGTATTTGTGGCGCCCCTGGACTATCAGGTCGTCACAGGATATTGCACAATCTACCCTCCTGTGCAGTATCCACCTCCTTGTTGGTTTTGGGTCCCTAAGCATATGGTGTTGCCTCCATCAGCTAATCAAATCCTAGATACACCCCGCACCACACCAACCAAACACACCAGTGGACGGCTTGAGTGGAATGGAGTCACCCACCTGGGGGGGGGTTGGAGAGTGGAGGTGAGGAGTGTCAGAGAGAGTAGACTCAGTAGTGAAAGTGAGAGGAGGTCGGGCGCGGGGCTCCTGGAAAACTGTCTAGGTTGCAGGCGGTGGTCTAGGCCTAGAGGAGTAGGACCCCCGGTCACAGGAAATCGTGGCAAGGGGCACGGATCTATCAAGGAGGACACCCGGCGGCCTTGCACCATCACCGGTTCGGGACCGAGGCAAAACAGGGTACGTGGACTCTAGGTCGGGGAGTAGCTTCAGGCAACCCGATAATTTACCCGAGGAGAACGGAGCCTTCAAGATTCGTTCCCAACTACTCCAAAATCGGGGCATTAGCGCAACGAGGGGGATAGGACTTTCCATCCAAAACGGTCCAGAAAATCCCAAGCGTGAGCCCTGAGAGCAAGCTCCCACACTTAGCCATAGTGGGGAGCGGGACCAGGCAAGTTTCACACTACCGGGACCACCAGAGAAGTAAACTTAGTGCCAGGAGGCAGGTCACGGATCACCAGGCAGCACCATTGGGGACGGGACCCGAACTAACTCCCCTCAGCGGCAGCGGTGTCCAGAGACTTGTTTTACCAGTTGTCGGTGTCTGCTTAATGGACTGAGTGAGTACCAGAGTGACCCCCTACACCCCATGGCATTTCCCCAAACACTGAGTCCCGGGGCTTTCCCCCCCTACCTGTAGAGGGTTACAACACCTTGCTGTCCCACTCCATCACCCCGGGTACTCCCAGCGGCAGCGGCGGTACTTCCCAAATTAGAGTACACCACGTGTGGCGTCACAAACTCTATAATATTCCTTGTAAATACCCCCTTCATTTGAGTGGCCGCACGACCCCCGGGTCCGGAGACCCTCGAGCCACTGAGAACCTGGATCCGAGCAGCTCAGCTGCTTCTTCGGGGGCGGCACATGTTGAAAATGAGACATGATGATTAGGGGTCCCATGAAATGCTTAGCATTAGGGTTTGGGAAATATCATCTTAGACCTCTGTATGTTAGATATGGTTTAAAGAGGGGCTCCCAACTCTTCCCGATCGATTATGTCGGAGTTAAGGATATGACATAGCCAATTTCCGCCTGCTAATTCTTTGTTTTTTGGAGCGATAAGCCACCTTCAGAAGAGTTTCACAGCGGCTTTATCATAGAGAACATGAGAGCGCTTCGTGGCGAGAGTCCTCCCGTTTATGGAGGAGTCAGAAGAAATACCTGCCAGATGAACAATTGACCCATATGATAGTTCGGCTGATAGTCAATTATTGTGCACGGGTCCCCTTACTGTCTTACGAAGACTTGTCTTGTAAGAATGTTCCCAGAATTACAATTTATCACCTATCCACAGGATAGCCAAAACTTGTCTGACCGGTGGAGGACTTCTGTCACTCATTTGACCACAGCGATGGTCACTTTATAGAAAATCTATCAGCCTGTTAGCCAAAGATGATCTCTATTTTAAGTCCATAAGAGTATGAGTTTATGAGCACAAACACTCGCCTATCCTCATCAGTTCAATACTAGAGATCAGCGATCCCGTGAAAGCTCAGTTTGCGGCGTTCAGCTGGAGTTCAGATAAAGTTTTGTTTGGGACCCAGACTTAGCCTGAAACCCAATGGAAGTCACTAATTGGACAGTTCGGGTCTCTGCCCACTCACAGCCATAAACAACTCACTTCTGGTGGAGGGTGAATGGGATTTTTCCATTTTTTTGGGTGCGCACTACATCCGATTACACTCTTGTTACTCCTGTGTGAGACGATCAAACACTGCAAGTGACTCGCAGTGGACTGAGCACCGAGTGTACTCAAGTACAGTAATGCTCGCAGTAGTAAAGCACCCAAACTCCGAACCTGAACTCTGGTTTTTGTAAAGTGTGTGTTTAGTATGAATATTGAACACCGAACCTCGGGTTTGTTCATCTCTATTCAATAGCCCTTGCTTTGAACAGAACAGCGCATGCGCAAAAAGTGCTCTGTTCAAGATTGGAGATGAGCGAACCTGAACTGTAAAGTTTGAGGTTCATACTGAACACGGACTTTTCAAAAAAATTAAGTGTCCGAGTTGGGAGTGTGGGTGGTTTACATATGATAACTACTCAATCGAGTATCAAGGTGCTTGGGTACACTTGATGCTCAACCCAGTGTAAGCCACTTGCAGTCTTCGAATGGCTCTCACTAGGGGTAACAGTTTTCGAATGTTGTGTCTAAAAAAACCCTCCTTCCCCTGGAAATGCGGAAATGCTCTGTTTATGCCTGGCTGTATGTAGACGGAGAGCTGAACTACCCAATAGTTGAATTCCAATGGGGCTTGGGCTCCAGGATCAAGTTCAGGTCAAGTCTAAAGACTGGTTGAACCAAGGGAACCCGAACTTACAGGGGTCCGCTCATCTCTACTCAAGAGTCATGATTGAAGGTTGGGTGGCTCCAGCAGTTTGACCTCCAGCGATCATACACTTACCATAGTGAATTGGTGATAGGCTGGGATTCTGGGAACCTCTTTGACCATATTTTGATAGGTCACATTGTCTTACGAAATAAGGATACCAATCTAATGAGGTATAGAATGCACCATTCCTAGTGTCTTATTCAGTAAATACTTACAAACTTTGAGTTCTACAAAAAAGTCTGAATATCAAAGTTATCATGAACCAGTTTGAACAGCTACAATATTTTTTATTGCTTCTCCAAGGTCGTGGAACATATAGGCCAAGTTCAGTATTTTTTTCTCCTGTAGAACTTCCAGTTGAGACGGATAGGTGTTTTTTCTTTACATCTAGAGTGCATAGTTTTTTTTACAGATATGTATTACAACAGAAGGATGTTGGGAAGTAGACACAAACACACATGATTTCAGTTCTTATCGGTTTGAGATGACAGAGAGCAGCGATTTCTCCTTTGTAACCTTCAGAATCTGGATCTAAAAAGCTTTGATGGCTGCCTTTGAAGTTACAGAATGACACATAACATCACAGGATATGTGTCTGATGCCTCATATATCTCAAGTGGTTTTCCACTTTCCAGTACTATTATATAATCCAAGTTCACTACAGAGTTCTCGTTCTACGACACCAAGGAAACCTCAAAGTGATTCCTATATTTATAGACGTTTTAGCAATAATTATTGCTTGGCCAGAATGTCCCAAAGAGAGGTCACCGGAGACCCCAAAGGAGTAAGATCTGCACTTGTCAATCAACTTAAGAACCTTAGTCATCTCATATGTCCTATTTCCTCAAGTTTAGTATCTTTCATGGTATGAAAACCAGATATGTTCCAAAGTTTGTAATAATAATTAGTTCTGACTATGAAAACAACATTTTGGGAGTGCCGTCAGTGTTTTTTTACTTCATTGTGGGAGTGCCGTCAGTCTTTTTGTCTAGATTATGGAGCCATGCCCTCTGACTGTGCACCCCTCCCCCGTTAAACAGGTGATTTTATTCTCTAATAGCAGGTTCCTACTTGCCCATACACATGGAGGTTTGTAACCCAAAGAGAGGCTTCAGTTTAGTGTAGGTTCCCAGTAAACGAGATACGCCTTGACGTGGCTACTGGGCAGATATCAAAATGGCCATTTTTGTATGCCAAATATCTCATTTTTTCCTACATTTCCTTGTGCAGTAATTCATATCTATATTTTTGCATTTATTGTTTGCATGCTTTAGCATTTCAGAGTGCAACTGTCTTTTTTTGTTATTATATGAAAACAACTAAACCACCAATTATTATTTGATAGAGTTAAACGGGCAAAAATAAGGTGTTAAGTACCTTCTAAAAATCCTTGAGATCATCTGATTCCGCTGCTGTTTTCCGTTTTGCGGTGCGTCACTCCAATGCAGAAATATTGACACTTTTATGTTATGGAGCACAGTATGTGAAATCTCAGCCTATAGTGCAACTGGGTATTTCTACAGTTTTCTTTGAGGTGTGCACTTTCACCCATCCTTAACAGATGCAGCCAGTTATATATCTGCAGTGTCTGAGACTGCTAGTACCAGGGGTGGACATATTGGTGCAACCTGTGTGGCCGCATAAGCGCCAAAGAGGTAAGGGGGCCCATTTTTACCAACAATGCAGGTGAAATTGTGCATTTTGATTAGTTATTGGGCTGCAAAGGACCCATATACTGTTCTTGCACAGGGACCCTTTTCTGTCTGTGTCCACCAGTGGCTATTTCTATCATTGGCTGAGACAATATGCCCCCAGAGAAAACTCTAAGAACATTGCACTAAAAGCAGAAATTTCACATACTGCGCTGCAAAAGTTACGAATGTAAGTATCTCTACAATGAAGCGACACAGTGCAAAACAAAAAAAATGCAGCAATATCAATGAAGCTTAGAGATTTTTAGCTACATTTTTTTGAGCATGTGACAGGTCCTTTTTAAGGAATATCACAAAATATAGCCTTTCTCATGATGATATTCTAGATAAAATGGTGGAAATCTTTCTTTCACAATTTTTATGGCTTAGCTATGACATCCTTTTGCTATTCAGATTCACCCTAAAATGACTGCTGCATTCTCTGCCTTTGCTTTTATATGTTAGGGCCAGGTGGACGGGCAGACCCAGGAGGTGGATCCACTGGGCCGAACTCCTTGATGATGGTAAGGGGTCCGGTAGCTGGAGCACTACAGGTAGCAGGACAGTCCGAGCACACGAGTATAATGGTGAAGTCCCTGGGACCACGGAGTCACTGATGGTAGTCCGGGTGACGGAGCTCAGGTTCGGAAGCCGAGATGATGTCAGGCGGAGTCCGGAACCGTTGGAGCGAGATGACGGGTCACCGCAGGGATCAGAGATGGTACGAACTGTCAGGATGGCAGATAGACAGCGTTCGGTGTTCGGGATTCGGCAGGACCGGATGGCAAGACAGGATCGGCTCTAGAAGAGAGAGGTGAGTATCTCACAGGAACACAAGGAGACCTGACTCCTAGCTTGAGAAACACGAAGAACAGGCCCCGCCCACTTGGACACTAAACCCCTTTATACCCTGTACCTGTGTGCTTCATTTCCTGTCAGTGGACGCTGGCCCTTTAAGAAAGGGTCAATGACCGCGCGCGCGCCCTAATGCGCATGCGCGCGGCCCGGGTGCCAGAAGCCAGAGCAGGAAGCTGAGAGGAGGACGCAGCAGAGCCGGGCTGGGGCTGGGAAACCGACGGGCGCCGGGAGCGGGGACCAGGAGGCCTGGGAAGTGCAGGACATGGCGGCTGGAGAGCGGGGAGTGTGGCAGGTGAGCCGGGGATCAGAGCAGGGGACCCGGGGAGCGTGACAGTACCCCCCCCCACGCCCCTCTCCCCGCAACCGGGACAGGAAGGCACGGATCAGAGGAGTGCCCACATTCTCCCGGGGCTCCCAGGACCTATCCTCAGGACCATACCCTGCCCAGTCCACCAGGAAGAACTGTCGACCCCGTACGGTCTTCATGGCCACGATATCCCTTACCGCATAGATGTCGTCATCGGCAATAGGAGGAGGAGCCGAACTGGCAGCAGCGGAGAAGGGACCAAGGACAACCGGCTTGAGCAGGGAGACGTGGAAGGAATTGGGTATCCTCATCGTGGCCGGGAGCTGTAGCTTGTAGGAAACCTCATTGATCTTGCTGAGAACTTTAAACGGCCCGATGTAGCGAGGTCCCAGTGTGTCGCCCTGGGCAAGCCAGGGGACACAGGTCACAACACCACCACACCCCACACTCCAGGTAGGCACATCACAGCTAACCAGAAATCCTTGTTGCCTTCCTCCAGGAGTCTGATGATGCACACCAGGGGGTGGGCAAGGCGGTTGGCTCCGCCCACCAAGGAGGTCACAGCTCTGGAGGCAGGAAATAACCAGGCAGTTTAGCCCAGGCAGGGCAAGTGTGAGGAGCTAAGCAGAGGAGTTAAGAAAGTGAAAGTGAAAGCAGGAAAGTGGAAAAAGGAGGAAAGCAAGTGAAGTGACAGAAGAGAAAGAAAGCCTGAAGGGTCCAGCTTTGTGTAGGGCCAGATCAGCAAGGTCAGCGACGGCGGTGACTGTCTGGAGGGGGACCGTTTGGAAGTTCCTGGAAGGACCCCGTTGGCTGTGTGCCCGGTGGTCTGGAGCAGTGTTCCGAAGGACAGTCAGCACCAGGGCAGGGGCCTCTCGGACCCCGGCAAGGCTAGGAGTCGCCAGATTTGCCGAATCCGTCAGTGAAGGGGACGTAGATCCCCCAACAACCAAGTCCCGATTGAAGGCAACAGCCCAACCTGAACCGGAGAGACACCGCCACCGCCACGGCACTAGTTTCTCAGGGCCAGCGCCTGCGGGCAAAGTGTAGAGCTCCTCCGGCCCAGATTGCAGCCGGGGAGCGGGTAACCGGAGGGAATCCACCGCTACCACAAGTCAACCATAGGTGCAAGGAAGAGGGACATCACCGTCACCTACCGGGAGTGCAGGTGCAGCCGTCTGTGGGACCGTCCTACCAGCCGTTTGGTTTACCGTACAAACTGTGTCCACGTCTCAGGCTGAGTGAGTACCACAGTGCCGCAAGGCACAGCGCTGCCCCCGCGTCCCTGCGCCCACCAGGCCATACACTTTACATCTCTTCACTGGGCCCGGGATCACCAACCCCTACCCACGGAGGGGCAACACAACACCTGGCTGCTCCGCATCACCATCCCCGGGACCCCCATACTGAGCAGCTGCCGGACCCGAGCAGAAGGGGTGAGCGTAGTGTGCTGACACCCTCCTCCCCGCCCGCGACACCAGCTTGTAGGATGGTAGCTTCAATCGGACGTACTTGGAAGCAAGCCAGACGAGATCTCCTGGAGAGAAACACGGAGGGTCCAGACGTCTCTTGTCTGCGTGTCTCTTCATCCGCAGGGAGGCACGTGCAAGGGACGCCTTAACCGAGTCCCAAATGGTTGTGAAGTCACGGGCTACAGCATCAGCAGCAGGGACATCCGAGGAAGAGGATACAGGCAATGGGACGGTAGGCTGAAGTCCGTAAACGACATGGAAGGGAGAGCTGGAGGAGGACTCACTGACGTGGTGATTATGGGAGAATTCAGCCCAAGGAAGAAGCGTGGACCAGTCGTCATGATGGGCGTTGACGTAGTGACGTAAGAAGGAGGTCAATATCTGATTGACCCGTTCCACTTGGCCGTTCGACTGAGGATGGTAGGCTGAAGAAAAGTCCAGAGTCACTCCCAGATGTTTGCAGAGAGCCCTCCAGAAGCGGGAGGTGAACTGAGTTCCTCTGTCGGACACAATGTGTGATGGAAAGCCATGCAAGCGGAAGATGTGATGTATATAGGCGTCCGCGAGTTCCTGGGCAGAGGGCAGTCCAGCCATAGGGACGAAATGAGCCATTTTGGAGAACCGATCCACCACGACCCATATGACTGTGTGTCCGGAGGACAATGGCAAGTCCGTAATAAAGTCCATTGCAATGTGTTGCCACGGAACTGAGGGTATAGGTAGAGGCAGAAGACGGCCATATGGCAGGTGTTTGGGCGTCTTGTTCCTGGCACAAGAGGAGCAGGCAGAGACAAAAGAGGCGACGTCCGTGCGAAGGGATGGCCACCAGTAATGACGTACAATCGCACTCCAAGTTCTCTTCTGACCAGCATGACCGGCTGTTTTCGAGGCATGGCCCCAGTGTAACACTTTTTGCCTGTCAGTCTCAGAGACATAGGTCTTCCCGGGCGGTATCTGGGCCAGGGTGACAGGGGCCACCGGAATGATTTTACTAGGACAGATGATGGGTTGGGATGTCTCCTCCTCCTGCTCCATGGGCATGAAAGACCTGGACAAGGCATCAGCGCGTACATTCTTGTCCGCGGGTCGGAAATGGAGCTGGAAATCGAATCTGGCAAAGAACAAGGACCACCTGGCTTGCCGTGGGTTCAGTCGCTGAGCAGACCGCAGGTATTCCAGGTTCTTGTGGTCCGTGTAAATAATAACGGGGTACACTGCTCCTTCCAGAAGGTAACGCCATTCTTCCAGAGCCAGTTTGACTGCCAATAGCTCTCGGTCACCGATGGTGTAGTTGCGTTCGGGCGCTGAGAAGCTCTTGGAGAAGAAACCGCAAGTCACCATCTTCCCGGAGGAGGACTTCTGCATGAGCACTGCTCCGGCTCCCGAGGAGGAGGCATCCACCTCCAAGGTGAACTGGCGGTTTAACTCCGGGCGGTGGAGTACAGGAGAGGAGGCAAATGCCCGCTTCAGAGAGTCAAACGCGGCGTCGGCCGCAGGTGACCAGTCCTTTGGATTAGCCCCCTTCTTGGTCAAGGCGGAGAGAGGAGCAGTCAGAGCAGAGAAATGAGGGATGAACTGGCGGTAATAGTTGGCGAATCCCAGAAAGCGTTGGATTGCCTTCAGTCCAGAAGGAGGAGGCCAGTTGAGAATGGAGGAGACCTTCTTTGGATCCATCTGCAGTCCGGTATCGGAGATGAGGTAACCCAGGAAGGGGAGAGAAGACTGCTCAAAGACGCACTTCTCGTACTTGGCGTACAGACGATTCTCTCTCAGTCTTTGTAGAACCAGCTGCACGTTCTCTCTGTGGGTTTGGAGGTCCGGAGAGAAGACAAGGATATCATCCAGATACACCACCACACAGACGTAGAGAAGGTCCCGGAAAACGTCGTTCACCAATTCTTGAAAGACTGCTGGTGCGTTACACAGGCCGAAGGGCATCACGCAGTATTCATAGTGCCCATCGCGAGTATTGAACGCGGTCTTCCATTCGTCCCCAGAGCGGATGCGGACCAGGTTGTAGGCACCCCGAAGATCCAACTTGGTGAACACACGAGCTCCTCTAAGCCGATCAAACAATTCGGGGATGAGCGGCAGGGGGTACTTGTTTTTCACGGTGATTTGGTTCAATCCCCGGTAGTCTATGCATGGGCGTAAGTCGCCTTCTTTCTTCTTAACGAAGAAGAAACCTGCTCCAGCAGGAGAGGAGGATCTCCGAATGAATCCCCTTGCCAGGCTCTCTGTGATGTAAGTAGACATGGCCCTTGTTTCGGCTGGAGACAGTGGATATCCGTCCTCGAGGTGGTGTAGTTCCCGGGAGCAGGTCGATGGCACAATCGTAAGGACGATGTGGCAGAAGTACCTCTGACTCCTTTTTATCAAAGACGTCCGCGAAGGACAAATAGGCCGAGGGCAGTCCCGGTAGGGACTCTGGAACCGGAGGTCGCCGGATGGGTTGTATGGTCTTCAGACAGTTCTCATGGCAAGAAGAGCCCCATCGGGTGATTTCACCAGTGCCCAGCTGACGGATGGTTCGTGTGTCCGTAACCAGGGAAGTCCCAGCAGGATTTGATGGGACATGTGTGGGAGGACGTAGAGAGCGATGTTCTCGGTGTGCAGGGCACCGATGCGCAGTTCGACCGGCCTGGTGATCCAGGAGATGGTGTCAGAGAGGGGTCTCCCATCCACAGAGGCTATCACGAGGGGTTTGTCGAGTGGAGTAACAGGCACCTGGTACTTGTCCACAGTGGCCTGCTGGATGAAATTGCCTGCTGCCCCAGAATCGAGGTACGCCTCAGCCGTGAACCGCGTCTCTCCCGTTGTCACTTGCACAGTCCATGTAACCGGGTCTGAGAGAGTCCCAGCACCTAGGGTGGCCTCTCCTACCAACCCTAGGCTTTGGAGTTTCCCGGCCTCTCTGGACAGGAGCGTAGCAGGTGTGTGCCCTCTCCGCAGTAGAAGCAGAGGCCCTTGGCGAGCCGCTCTGCTCGACGTTGTTCAGACTGCCGCACGCGGTCGATCTGCATGGGCTCGTGGACGGAGACACCAGATGCCGTTGACTGGAGTACAGCGGGCTTCTGCGGAGGAGAGGAATGCCGTACCGGACGTCTCTCACGGGACACCTCTTTGGATCGCTCCTGAAAGCGAATGTCCACTCGAGTCGCTAGGGTAATCAGGGCATCCAGGGTGGACGGTACGTCACGACTAGAGATGAGCGAACCGGTCGCGGTTCGGCTCGAGGTGGTTCGCCGAACGGAGGTCTCGTTCGAGTTCAGTTCGTCGAACGTTCGACGAACCGAACTCGTACGTATAGGCTATAATGGGAGGCAATCACAAACACATAAAAATGCATTATAAATGTACACAAACAGTTAATAAACATTGCCATAACACTTACCGGTCCTCGCGATCCCTTCTGCACTCTGTCTCCTGCCGCTATTCCATCCGATGATCGCTGAATCCTCCCGGTGACCTGCACTGCCAGCAGAGAAGCAGGACCTATCGTGACGTCAAAATAGCCATGTGACCAGTCACGTGGCTATTATCTCATTGGCTACAGACTGGTCACATGACTATGACACGTCATGTAGGACCTGCGAGTGCATCTCTCCGGTACACGGTGCACATATGTGTATTGCCGTGTACCGGCGACATGCTCTAGCACACGGTCGACTCCCCGTTCCGTTAGGGACCGGCTGACACAGCCGGTCATTAACGGAGATCACCGTTGCCATAGCAACGCAGTTAGCGGTGACGTCACCGCTAACCGCGGCTCCGAGAGCACCGTTGCTATGGTAACGCGTCTGTCAGCGTTACCGCTAGCAGCCAGCAGTGATCACTCACGGAGTGAAGGCTGCACGCTGCTTCCCGATTGTAGTGAGCATTGTAGTGAGGATGGAGGTTCCCCAGCCCCAAGTGATGAGCTGGTGAATCTCATCCTCACTACAATCGTCACTACTACTACACTAGAAAGAAAGAAGACAGAAGAGCAGGATCGTGGAGGGCTGACAGGGGTAATAAAGATGGAGTCTCTAATGTGTCTGTGTATTTATTTCTATTAAAGTATTTTTTCTCTGTGTGGTGTCTTTTTTTTAACCCTTTATTGGAGATTCTTAATGGCCGGGTCAAACGTGCCTGACATTAAGAATCTCTGGCTTAATACTGGCTGGTAAAACAAAGCCAGTATTAACTCATGATTACCCAACAAGCCACCCGGCTCCAGGGCTGTTGGAAGAGTTGGATACAGCGCCAGATGATGGCGCTTCTATGAGAGCGCCATTTTCTGGGACGGCTGCGGACTGAAATCCGCAGCAGAGGCGCTCACAAACCTCGGGCTAACCTGTGCTGCGGATTCCAATCCCCAGCTGCCTAGTTGTACCCGGCTGGACACGAAAATAGGGCGAAGCCCACGTCATTTGTTTTTTAATTATTTCATGAAATAAGTGAAATAATTAAAAAAAACGGGCTTCCCTATATTTTTGGTTCCCAGCCGGGTACAAATAGGCAACTGGGGGTTGGAGGCAGCCCGTGGCTGCCAGCTGTACCTGGCTAGCATACAAAAATATGGCGAAGCCCACGTCATTTTTTTGGTGGGCAAAAAACTTCTGCATACAGTCCTGGATGGAGTATGCTGAGCCTTGTAGTTCTGCAGCTGCTGTCTGCTCTTCTCCATACAGACAGACAGCAGCTGCAGAACTACAAGGCTCAGCATACTCCATCCAGGACTGTATGCAGAAGTTTTTTGCCCCCTGAAAAAATTATGTGGGCTTCGCCAAATTTTTGTATGCTAGCCAGGTACAGCAGGCAGGTACGGCTGCCCCCAACCCCCAGTTGCCTATTTGTACCCGGCTGGGAACCAAAAATAAAGGGAAGCCCTTTTTTTATTATTTCATGAATTTCATGAAATAATTAGAAAACAAATGATGTAGGCTTGGCCCCATTTTTGTGTCCAGCCAGGTACAACTAGGCAGCTGGGGATTGGAATCCGCACCACCGGTTGGCCTGAGCTTTCTGGGCCCCACTGCTGCGAATTGCAGTCTGCAGCCACCTCAGAAAATGGCATTTTCATAGAAGCGCCATCTTCTGGCACTGTATCCAACTCTTCCAGCACCTGCCTGCTATACCTGGCTAGCATACAAAAATATGGCGAAGCTCACGTCCTTTTTTTGTAGTTTTTTGGCAAAAAAAATAAAAAATGCTTCCCTGGATTTTCCATTGCCAGTGAAGGTAACACCAAGCAGTGGGGGTTAGCAGCCAGTAGCTGCTTGGATTACCCTTAGCTAGCAATACAAAAAATGCAGCGGGAGCCCATATATATTTTTTTTAATTATTTATTTAAATAACTAAAAATAAAATGGGCTTCCCTGTATTTTGATTGCTGGACATCACAGTGCTGTAAAAATAAATCTTTAAAAAAATGACGTAGCGCTCCGCGGTATTTTTGATTCTCAGCGCAGATAAAGCAGACAGCTATGGGTTGCCACCCCCATCTGCCTGCCGTTACCTTGGTTGTCAATCAAAATACAGGGAAGCCCATTAATTTTTTCTATTTAAAAAATAGTTAAAAAAAAAAATTACGTTGGGTCCCCCCATTTTTGATAGCCAGCTAGGGTAAAGCAGACGGCTGTAGCCTGAAAACCACAGCTGGCAGCTTTACCGTGGTTGGGGATCCAATGTGGAGGTCCCCTCAGGCTCTTTTTTATAATTATTTTATAAATATTAATAATTACACAATAAAAGTAGGGTCCCCCCCAAATTGGATCACCAGCCAAGGTAAAGTGGACAGCTGTGGTCTGGTATTCTCAGGGTGGGAAGGTCCATAGTTATTGGGCCTTCACAGCCTAAAAATAGCAGGCCGCAGGCACCCCAGACGTGGCGCATCCACTAGATGCGCCAATCCTGGCGCTTCACCCCAGCTCATCCTGTGCCCTGGTGCAGTGGCAAACGGGGTAATAAATCGGGTTGATACTAGCTGTAAAGTCACCTGAGATCAAGCCCAGCAGTTTGTGATGTCATGGCGTCTATTAGATACCCAACATCATAAACTGTCAGTACTAACAAAAACAAAAAATCGACAAAAGAAATTTATTTGAAAAAACAGTCCCCAAAACATTTCCTCTTTCACCAATTTATTGTAAGAAAAAAAATAAAGGGGTCCCACGACGACTCTGGACCGTCTAGAATATGGGGGGCTACGCGTTTCAAGGTCTGTGACCTCTTCTTCAGGACCAGTAAATCAACACTACATGTACATACAAATGAAGCTCTTTTATACCTGTGGTAACCACAAAGTACCGCCTCCCGGCACTTTGAAAAAAGTCAGAAGGGAAAGAAAAAAAAAAAAAAAATAAATAAAAAAAAATCTGCATGCATGATACAGCGTTTTTCACAGATATCATATACTTTGTAGAATGCTATTATACTGGTCATAAAAACAATTTATATGAGAAATACACATTCATAAATTGGAAAATTATAAAATAAAAAGAAAAGGAAAGAAAAAAAGTCATATTCAGTCTGACTCCTTTTATTATTGTCCCCTTTTTATAGGCTCTATGTATATATATATATTTTTTAGAGAAACAACTGTTTATATTATGTTTTTATATCTATTAATTTATATGTTGCTCTTCAGAATTTAAATAACTGCATACACAGCCACCTTGAACCAGCTATATCCCTGGCCCAGGCGCCTTAGATTTTATTCCCACGGTCCCAGTTCTGGCATCTACTCCGTACCGCTGTACTATGTGTCCTCATGGTAGGGTCAAGAGCATGCGCACACATATATATATTTTTTCCCACGCTTATGCCCGCTAATAACCTTAAGCTCGTTGATACTATGATCCTCTTTGAAAAAGAAAAAGTAAATATCACATCCTCTTTAACACACAAACAAAGAATATAGCACACATTATATTATAAAAAAAAAAAAAATTTTTTATTCACATATATTTATATACACATCACTTTGTACTCCTGGGTGAAAGAATTTTTATTCTGTATAAAAAGTTCACAGAAAATTATGCATTTTTATTATCATTTTATTTCATCTCTTTCCTTTATCATTTTTTCTATATTGAAATGTTTTTAATATATTTATTAAACATATGTTTTATTTAATTGTACGCATATATCACAACCTTGTGAACATAACTTTAGGGATGCACAGATTTTTGAGAACTACTGGTGGCGTACACCACAAAAATCGAAGGCTACCTTATGGGCAACTTTCTTGGAGTTCGTGTCCTGATTTTTGACTTTTTTTCTTTCCTTTTCTTTTTATTTTATAATTTTCCAGTTTATGAATGTGTATTTCTCATATAAATTGTTTTTATGACCAGTATAATAGCATTCTACAAAGTATATGATATCTGTGAAAAACGCTGTATCATGCATGCAGATTTTTTTTTTTTTTTTCTTTCCCTTCTGACTTTTTTCAAAGTGCCGGGAGGCGGTACTTTGTGGTTACCACAGGTATAAAAGAGCTTCATTTGTATGTACATGTAGTGTTGATTTACTGGTCCTGAAGAAGAGGTCACAGACCTTGAAACGCGTAGACCCATGGAATAAAAGAATGTTCTGAATTATCAACATCTCCTCTGAATTTATCTGGCGGATTGCGCGGGTTTAACCCCTTCTCCTTCTCCACTTTGATCTGCAAACACGTGGGGCCGCTGCAGCCGCCATTATCTGATGCTATCTATGGTGGTTGTGACCTCTCACAACCTGAATCGGTGAGTGTATTTTGATATATGCTAAACCGTATGTGTAATCTGATAAAACCCTATCAGCGCTTCTCTTTTCTAGTTTCCATATAGAATATGGGGGGGAGACACTCAGGGAACGTATCCCCCATTTTCTAGGAGTGCGGACCCTTCATGTGAGGAGTGTGGGTGCAATGAATCTGCACTCACTCTCCCCAGGTCCACAGCAGCAGAGTCCATGTCGTAATGGTTGCTACCAAAGCTGCAATGCCCTGCTCATGAGGTAAGGGCATGCCTAATCAGGAGAACTACTGTAGAGGAAGCTCTGCTCACTGGTATATAGGTGCTCAGAGGTAATAATAGATAAAATTAGTGAGTAACCTCGGCACTCTATATCTCCCAGACTAAGTCAGTAAGTCACAATGGATAGTAATGCAAAATCACTCTTTATTGGTCCGTATTAAGAAAAATTTTTTTTCATAAGCATATATGTTTTTGTCCAAAACAAGTTACAAATGACGTTTCGGCCTGAGCCTTCGTCAGATTGGACTTATCTGCATGTAATCATGAAAAATGACAATAATCAGTATCACATAAGAGTGAGAGAACAATAACATAAACTCGAACAATGTAGAGGTACAATTGGGATGCAGCAAAAAAATTGCAACACAGCAAGAAATGAAACACATGATACAAATGTCATAATACAGTACAAGGAATATATAGTAATGACAAATATGGGGTCAGAGTAGGCTTAGATAGCTCTGGTACGAAAGAGATGTCAATCATAAAGTAACATGTGCAGTAGGTGTAGAGCTACAGTATGCATGGCAGAGCTAATGGGTAGACTGACCATAGAAAAAGAACGGAGAAAAAGTGGAGAAAAAGTGGAGAAAAAATGGAGAAAAAGTGGAGAAAAAGTGGAGCATAAGAGGAGAAAAAAGTGGAGAAAAAGTGGAGCATAAGAGGAGAAAAAGTGGAGAAAAAAGTGGAGAAAAAGTGGAGAAAAAGTGGAGAAAAAGTGGAGCATAAGAGGAGAAAAAGTGAAGAAAAAAGTGGAGAAAAAGTGGAGAAAAAGTGGAGCATAAGAGGAGAAAAAGTGGAGAAAAAAGTGGAGAAAAAGTGGAGAAAAAGTGGAGAAAAAGTGGAGCATAAGAGGAGAAAAAGTGGAGATTAAGAGGAGAAAAAGTGGAGAAAAAGTGGAGCATAAGAGGAGAAAAAGTGGAGAAAAAGTGGAGAAAAAGTGGAGAAAAAGTGGAGCATAAGAGGAGAAAAAAGTGGAGAAAAAGTGGAGAAAAAGTGGAGAAAAAGTGGAGAAAAAGTGGAGCATAAGAGGAGAAAAAGTGGAGATTAAGAGGAGAAAAAGTGGAGAAAAAGTGGAGCATAAGAGGAGAAAAAGTGGAGAAAAAGTGGAGAAAAAGTGGAGAAAAAGTGGAGCATAAGAGGAGAAAAAGTGGAGCATAAGAGGAGAAAAAGTGGAGAAAAAAGTGGAGAAAAAGTGGAGAAAAAGTGGAGAAAAAGTGGAGAAAAAGTGGAGCATAAGAGGAGAAAAAGTGGAGAAAAAAGTGGAGAAAAAGTGGAGAAAAAGTGGAAAAAAAGTGGAGCATAAAAGGAGAAAAAGTGGAGATTAAGAGGAGAAAAAGTGGAGAAAAAGTGGAGCATAAGAAGAGAAAAAGTGGAGAAAAAGTGGAGCATAAGAGGAGAAAAAGTGGAGAAAAAGTGGAGAAAAAGTGGAGCATAAGAGGAGAAAAAGTGGAGAAAAAAGTGGAGAAAAAGTGGAGAAAAAGTGGAGAAAAAGTGGAGCATAAGAGGAGAAAAAGTGGAGATTAAGAGGAGAAAAAGTGGAGCATAAGAGGAGAAAAAGTGGAGAAAAAGTGGAGAAAAAGTGGAGAAAAAGTGGAGCATAAGAGGAGAAAAAGTGGAGAAAAAGTGGAGAAAAAGTGGAGAAAAAGTGGAGCATAAGAGGAGAAAAAGTGGAGAAAAAGTGGAGAAAAAGTGGAGCATAAGAGAAGAAAAAGTGGAGAAAAAAGTGGAGAAAAAGTGGAGCATAAGAGGAGAAAAAGTGGAGAAAAAAGTGGAGAAAAAGTGGAGAAAAAGTGGAGAAAAAGTGGAGCATAAGAGGAGAAAAAGTGGAGATTAAGAGGAGAAAAAGTGGAGAAAAAGTGGAGCATAAGAGGAGAAAAAGTGGAGAAAAAGTGGAGAAAAAGTGGAGAAAAAGTGGAGCATAAGAGGAGAAAAAGTGGAGATTAAGAGGAGAAAAAGTAGAGAAAAAGTGGAGCATAAGAGGAGAAAAAGTGGAGCATAAGAGGAGAAAAAGTGGAGAAAAAGTGGAGAAGAAGTGGAGCATAAGAGGAGAAAAAGTGGAGAAAAAAGTGGAGAAAAAAGTGGAGAAAAAGTGGAGAAAAAGTGGAGAAAAAGTGGAGAAAAAAGTGGAGAAAAAAGTGGAGAAAAAAGTGGAGAAAAAAGTGGAGAAAAAAGTGGAGAAAAAGTGGAGAAAAAGTGGAGAAAAAGTGGAGAAAAAGTGGAGAAAAAAGTGGAGAAAAAGTGGAGAAAAAGTGGAGAAAAAGAGGAGAAAAAGAGGAGAAAAAGTGGAGAAAAAGTGGAGAAAAAAGTGGAGAAAAAAGTGGAGAAAAAGTGGAGAAAAAGTGGAGAAAAAAGTGGAGAAAAAAGTGGAGAAAAAAGTGGAGAAAAAAGTGGAGAAAAAAGTGGAGAAAAAAGTGGAGAAAAAGTGGAGAAAAAGTGGAGAAAAAGTGGAGAAAAAAGTGGAGAAAAAGTGGAGAAAAAGTGGAGAAAAAGAGGAGAAAAAGAGGAGAAAAAGTGGAGAAAAAGTGGAGAATAAGAGGAGAAAAAGTGGAGAATAAGTGGAGAAAAAAATGGAGAAAAAGTGGAGAAAAAGTGGAGAAAAAAATGGAGAAAAAGTGGAACACCCTTTGGTACCTTTCATGTGGCACTAAGGGGTGCTTAGCTTTGTATTTAGCCAAAAAAATGAAAAAAAAAATGACGTAGGGTTCCCCCTAGTTTTGTAGCCAGCTAGGGTAAAGCAGACGGCTGCAGCCTGCAGACCACAGCTGGCAACCTCACCTTGGCTGGTAATCCAAAACTGAGGGCACCCCACGCTGTTATTTTAAATTAAATAAATAATTAAAAAAAAAAACACGTAGGGGTCCCCCAAAATTGGATCACCAGCCAAGGTAAAGCAGACAGCTGGGGCCTGATATTCTCAGACTAGGGAGGTCCATGGTTATTGGAATCTCCCCAGCCTAAAAATAGCAGGCCGCAGCCGCCCCAGAAGTGGCGCATCCATTAGATGCGCCAATCCTGGTGCTTCGCCCCAGCTCATCCCGCGCCCTGGTGCGGTGGCAAACGGGGTAATATATGGGGTTAATACCAGATGTGTAATGTCACCTGGCATCAAGCCCTGGGGTTGGTGAGGTCAGGCGTCTATCAGATACCCGACATCACCAACCCAGTCAGTAATAAAAAAAAATAGACGACAAACACATTTTTATTTGAAAAAACACTCCCCAAAACATTCCCTCTTTAACCAATTTATTAGATTGAAAAACAAATCCAGGTCTGGTGTAATCCAAGGGGTTGCCATGACGATCCACACTGTCCCAGTCAATGAAGAGCAGGATGTTCCCCATTGGCTGGGAGAGCAATGCAGTGACCTGAGCTAACATCAATGGGTCAGCCCAGGTCACTGCAGGGGGGTGACAAGTGCTGCTGTCAGCGAGGTACATTACCTGCGCTGATCTCCAGCACTGCCGACAGCCCCTGTCACTGAGGCCAATGACCGGCACCTTCACATCAAGTATCGCGAGAGGTCCGTGACGTCAACGCCAGTGTCAGTCTCGGGTCGAAAGCGATAGGTGATGTGACAAGCGGCGGCCATGGAGGAAAGTGACAGCGCTGAGGTCGGGATGGCGGGACTTCATCACCGCAGGTAAGCCGAGCGGGGGGGGGGTGCGTGTGTGTGTGTGTATATGTATGTATACATGCCGCGGGAAGGAGGGGGCGGAGTGAGCTGAGCGGGGAAGTGTGGGCTTCCTGCACGTAACTAAGATAAACATCGGGTTACTAACCAAAGCGCTTTGCTTGGATACCCGATGTTTATCTTGGTTACCAGCTTGTGGCAGGCTGCCAGCGATGGCTCCTGCACACTGTAGCTGGGAGGGGGGGGGGTGTGCGTGAGTGAGAGTGTGTGTGTGTGTATATGTATGTATACATGCCGCGGGCAGGAGGGGGCGGAGCGAGCTGTGCGGGAAGTGTGGGCTTCCTGCACGTAACTAAGATAAACATCGGGTTACTAACCAAAGCGCTTTGCTTGGATACCCGATGTTTATCTTGGTTACCAGCTTGTGGCAGGCTGCCAGCGATGGCTCCTGCACACTGTAGCTGTAAAAAGCCCTGCTTTTTGCTGCTAGAACCGTTCTCGAACGTTTCTAGAACTATCGAGCTTTTAGCAAAAAGCTCGAGTTCTAGTTCGATCTCGAACAGCCCAAAAATCACTCGAGCCTAGAACTGGAGAACCACGAACCGCGCTCAACTCTAGTCACGACCAGCCAGCTCATCTTTAATTCGACCCGAGAGTCCTTCCCAGAAGGCGGCGGTTAGGGCCTTGTTGTTCCACCCAAGTTCCGAAGCCAAGGTGCGAAAACGGATGGCGTATTGACCCACCGTCAGAGTCCCCTGACGTAACCGGAGAAGAGAAGAGGCAGACGCGGAGGCGCGTCCGGGCTCGTCAAAGGTGCTACGAAAAGCCTGCAGGAACTCCTGGATGTTCTTGGTCACCGGATCCTCCCTTTCCCACAAGGGGTTCATCCACGCCAGTGCCTCACCCTCTAGATGAGACATGATGAAGGCGACCTTGGCTTGGTCGGAGGCAAACAAATGCGGCAGCTGCGTGAAATGGAGGGAGCATTGGTTTATGAATCCCCTGCAGGTCTTGGGATCTCCGGCGTACCGGGGTGGTGAGGCCAAACGAAGTCTGGAAGCATCCGAAGAGGCTGCCACGGGAGCTGGAGCCGTGGATTGACTAGTGGAAGCCCGAGATGCTGAAGATGTAACTGACGCTTGTAGCGTGTTCAGGCGGGCGTCCACAGAAGACATGAATTGCAGCATGCGGGTCTGAGTCTCACGCTGGCGTTGGAGTTCCTCCTGTAAGGCTGCTAGTGCTGCAGCGGGATCCATGGCCTGTTCTTACTGTTAGGGCCAGGTGGACGGGCAGACCCAGGAGGTGGATCCACTGGGCCGAACTCCTTGATGATGGTAAGGGGTCCGGTAGCTGGAGCACTACAGGTAGCAGGACAGTCCGAGCACACGAGTATAATGGTGAAGTCCCTGGGACCACGGAGTCACTGATGGTAGTCCGGGTGATGGAGCTCAGGTTCGGAAGCCGAGATGATGTCAGGCGGAGTCCGGAACCGTTGGAGCGAGATGACGGGTCACCGCAGGGATCAGAGATGGTACGAACTGTCAGGATGGCAGATAGACAGCGTTCGGTGTTCGGGATTCGGCAGGACCGGATGGCAAGACAGGATCGGCTCTAGAAGAGAGAGAGGTGAGTATCTCACAGGAACACAAGGAGACCTGACTCCTAGCTTGGGAAACACGAAGAACAGGCCCCGCCCACTTGGACACTAAACCCCTTTATACCCTGTACCTGTGTGCTTCATTTCCTGTCAGTGGACGCTGGCCCTTTAAGAAAGGGTCAATGACCGCGCGCGCGCCCTAATGCGCATGCGCACGGCCCGGGTGCCAGAAGCCAGAGCAGGAAGCTGAGAGGAGGACGCAGCAGAGCCGGGCTGGGGCTGGGAAACCGACGGGCGCCGGGAGCGGGGACCAGGAGGCCTGGGAAGTGCAGGACATGGCAGCTGGAGAGCGGGGAGCGTGGCAGGTGAGCCGGGGATCAGAGCAGGGGACCCGGGGAGCGTGACATTATACAGGCTTACATAGTCCCTCTTGATTGGCTGTGCTATACCATGTGATTTACAGTACTACTGGTCGAAAGAGGAGGCGCTGGTACCGGAGAACGAAGACACACATCCAACCAGTCTGCACCGCACTGCCCGCCCCTTAGGTGAGTATTATAAAGTGATTTTTATGTTCTACTCAGTGGCCTGGGCTCTTATATACGGCATGTTAGAATGCTGTATATAAGAGCCCACTGGTGGTGGCTGCAGCATATAGTCACCAAAACTGGTGACAGGTTCCCTTTAAGAAAACAGTAGCAGTGGATCTATTGCATTTCAGAATGTTTGCTGACTTCTAGCTAACTCTGCCAGTAGAAAATATAAAAGAAAAAATTGTCCAAAAATTATTTTTTGCAGAAGTTGCCTTAAATCATCATTTCTAAATATAATTGCCCAGTGTAATAATATATTGGCCCTAGAGCAAGAATGTTTAGTTTAACAGTCAAAATCTGTATGCCGGTTATCATTTCTATCCGCCCTCAGATGCTGATTTATAACATTAAGCAAATAGTTGCCGTTGATCTGTTGCATTTCAGATTTTTTTTTTTACTTCTAGCCAACATCTGCCAGTAGGAAATATAAAAAAAAGAATTGTCCAAAAATTATTTTTTTCAGGTGTCCTAAACACTCATTTCTAAATACACCTCCTTAAAAAAAGATTAAAGATTTGTCCAGAGTAAATAAATAAATTAGCCCTAGAGTAGGAATATTTTGTTTGACGGTGTTAAAATCTGTGCACCGGTTATCATTTCTATCCGCCCGTAGATGCTGATTTATATCATTAAGGAAACATTTGCAGTGCATCTATTGCATTTCATAAGTTTTACTGACTTCTGACAGTAGGAAATATGGAAAAAAAAATGTCCAAAAATTATTTTTTTCAGAAGGTTCCCTAAATCCTTATTTGTGCAACTATTGCATTTCATAATTTTTACTGACTTCTGCCAGTAGGAAATATAAAAAATATATTGTCCAAAAATTATTTTTTCAGAATGTTCCCTAAATCCTTATTCGTGCATCTATTGCATATCATAATTTTTACTGACTTCTGCCAGTATGAAATATGAAAAATAAGTTGTCCAAAAATTATTTTTCCAGAAGGTGCCCTACATCCTTATTTGTGCATCTATTGCATTTCATAATTTTTACTGTCTTCTGCCAGTAGGAAATATGAACAAGAAAGTTGTCCATAAATTATTTTTTAGAAGGTGCCCTAAATCCTTATTTGTGCATGTATTACATTTCATAATTTTTACAGACTTTTGCCAGTAGGAAATATGAAAAAAAATTGTCCAAAAAATATTTTTTTCAGAAGGTTCCCTAAATTCTTATTTGTGCAACTATTGCATTTCATAATTTTTACTGACTTCTGCCAGTAGGAAATATAAAAAATATATTGTTCAAAAATATTTTTTTACAGAAGGTGCCCTAAATCCTTATTTATGCATGTATTTCATTTCATAATTTTCACTGATTTCTACCAGTAGGAAATATGAAAAATAAATTGTCCAAACATTTTTTTTCAGAAGGTTCCCTAAATCCTTATTTGTGCATGTATTGCATATCATAATTTTTACTGACTTTTGCCAGTGTGAAATATGAAAAATAAGTTGTCCAAAAATTATTTTTCCAGAAGGTGCCCTACATCCTTATTTGTGCATCTTTTTTTTACTGACTTCTGCCAGTAGGAAATTTGAAAAATAAATTGTCCAAAAATTATTTTTTCAGAAGGTGCCTTAAATCCTTATTTGTGCATCTATTGCATTTCATAATTTTTACTGACTTCTGCCAGTAAAAAATATGAAAAAAATTGTCGAAAAATTATTTTTTTAGAAGGTGTCCTAAATCCTTATTTGTGCATCTATTGCATTTCTTAATTTTTACTGACTTCTGCCAGTAAAAAATATGAAAAAAAATTGTCCAAAAATTATTTTTCTAGAAGGTGCCTTACATCCTTATTTGTGCATCTTTTTTTTACTGACTTCTGCCAGTAGGAAATCTGAAAAACAAATTGTCCAAAAATTATTTTTTCAGAAGGTGCCTTAAATCCTTATTTGTGCATCTATTGCATTTCATAATTTTTACTGACAGGTGGCAGTAAAAATTATGGAAAAAAATTTTTTTCGAGAAGGTGCCCTACATCCTTGTTTGTGCATCTTTGTTACTGACTTTTGCTAGTAGGAAATATGAAAAATAAATTGACCGAAAATTATTTTTTCCAGAAGGCGCCTTACATCCTTATTTGTGCATCTATTGCATTTCTTAATTTTTACTGACTTCTGCCAGTAGGAAATATGAACAAAAAAGTTGTCCATAAATTATTTTTTAGAAGGTGCCCTAAATCCTTATTTTTGCATGTATTACATTTCATAATTTTTACTGACTTTTGCCAGTATGAAATATGAAAAATAAGTTGTCCAAAAATTATTTTTTCAGAAGGTGCCCTACATCCTTATTTGTGCATCTTTTTTTTTACTGACTTCTGCCAGTAGGAAATCTGAAAAATAAATTGTCCAAAAATTATTTTTTCAGAAGGTGCCTTAAATCCTTATTTGTGCATCTATTGCATTTCATAATTTTTACTGACTTCTGCTAGTAAAAATTATGAAAAAAAAGTTCAAAAATTATTTTTTTCCAGAAGGTGCCCTACATCCTTATTTGTGCATCTTTGTTACTGACTTTTGCCAGCAGGAAATCTGAAAAATAAATTGTCCAAAAATTATTTTTTCAGAAGGTGCCTTAAATCCTTATTTGTGCATCTATTGCATTTCATAAGTTTTACTGACTTCTGCCAGTAAAAAATATGAAAAAAAATTGTCCAAAAATTATTTTTTAGAAGGTGCCCTAAATCCTTATTTGTGCATCTTTTTTTTTACTGACTTCTGCCAGTAGGAAATCTGAAAAATAAATTGTCCAAAAATTATTTTTTCAGAAGGTGTCTTAAATCCTTATTTGTGCATCTATTGCATTTCATAATTTTTACTGACAGGTGCCAGTAAAAATTATGGAAAAAAAAATGTTCAAAAATTATTTTTTTCCAGAAGGTGCCCTACATCCTTATTTGTGCATCTTTGTTACTGACTTTTGCCAGTAGGAAATATGAAAAATAAATTGTCCAAAAATTATTTTTTCCAGAAGGTGCCTTACATCCTTATTTGTGCATCTATTGCATTTCTTAATTTTTACTGACTTCTGCCAGTACGAAATATGAAAAATAAGTTGTCCAAAAATGATTTTTCCAGAAGGTGCCCTACATCCTTATTTGTGCATCTTTTTTTTACTGACTTATGCCAGTAAAAAATATGAAAAAAAAATTGTCCAATATGTATTTTTTTTAGAAGGTGCTCTTGTAAATATACCTCCTTTAAAAAGATTAAAGATTTACCCAGAGTAATAATAAATTAGACCTAGAGCAGGAATACTTTGTTTGACGGTGTTAAATTCTGTGCACCGGTTATCATTTCTATCCGCCCGCAGATGCTGATTTATATCATTAAGCAAACATTTGCTAGAATTGCATGGATGAGAGAGGAAATTAATATTATAAACCTGTCATAAAATATTTTAATCGAAAAGAAGCCAGAGAGATTCGCATGCTTTGCATGGCTGAGACAGAATGATCTAATTCTCGGCAGGATTCACTGTACTGTGGCTTTAATATATCCCAATCTTTAGACTTGCAATTATTGAAAGACTCCATTGAAAATGAACCCGTTAGGCATATTCACACATTCATCATGTGATAATTACCTTGTCCACGTAATTACACAGTCAGAGTTTTGTGATGTAAATTTACAGCTGTTGGAGTTGATACATAAAGGATCTATTTCCGTCAAACTTTTAGCCATGATATCGATGAGTGTGAGCTCCCGGAACGCTATGTACAGAATGCTACCGTGGCGTTCCGGTAAATAAGTACTTGCCACTAGCAGACTCTTTATTCCTGCTGTCAAAACACATATGATTGACTATTAATTATCATTAAGATGCTCATTGAGACGTGCCAGGTATATTCAGTTCCGTTACTTACCCAATACACAAGCCCAGATACAACTTAGGCCGGCGTCACACGGTACGATATATTGTGCGATCGCATGAGCGATCGTACCCACCCCCGTCGTTTGTGCGTCACAGGCAATTTGTTGCCCGACTCGCACAAAGTCGTTTACCCCCGTCACACGTACTTACCTCCCTAACGACCTCGCTGTGGGCGGCGAACATCCTCTTCCTGAAGAGGGAGGGATGTTCGGCGTCACAGTGACGTCACACAACGGCCATCCAATAGAAGCGGAGGAGCGGAGATGAGCGGGATGTAACATCCCGCCCACCTCCTTCTTTCCGCATTGCCGGCGGGACGCAGGTAAGCTGTGTTCGTTGTTCCCGGGGTGTCACACGGAGCGATTTGTGCTGCCACGGGAACTAAGAAGAACCAGCGCACAGAAGGAGGAACGACTTTATGAAAATGAATGACGTGTCAACGAGCAATGATAAGGTGAGTATTTTTGCTCATTCACAGTCGTTCGTAGCTGTCACACGCTACGATATCTCTGACAATGCCGGATATGCGTCCTGGAATCCGTGACCCCCACGACATATCGCCTGATATATCGTAGCGTGTGACGCCGGCCTTAGACCAATTTTAAAGAGATTGTTCGAAATTAAGAGAAAAAAATCCCTTCTTTTTTCAAAAACTGTCCAAAAGCAGTGTCAGATATTGCTGCTTATCCCCATTCAAGTGAATTGTATTCAACTGCAATACCAGACCTGACCTATAGGCGTAAGTGGCACCAATGGTCTAACTTAAAGCTTGTTGGCCACAATGCAAAATTTCGAAGAGGACTCCCAACTATCGCAGGTCCTTAAAGTAATTTTTTATCTACAGTAAATCTCTATTTAGTGCCATAATCTATACGTTATGCTCACGGGGCAAGCACTGTATTAGTGGACCAAAAGTCATTCACTTGCCTGGGGGAGAAAACTGGACTGACCTAAGGTGGCAGCAAGTACACATGCTGGTAAGCAGCCAGCAGAGGGCAGCCTCAGGGGATTAGCAGTACCTCATCAGCTGGTGCCACGGACACAGTACAGTCTTTAGGTAGAAGTGGCAACAGCAAGGCAGAGTGGTGGATTCATCTGGAGTGGATGGATGGTACGGCAGCAGCGACTGGCATTGATACTTGCAGTGTAAGGTATCGGATAAGTCGGCCAGCATGAATGGTAAAAGCAGCAGCACATCAGCAAACTGCACTGAAATATAAACCAATTTCAGTAGCAGCACACAGCACAATAATAGCAGCAGCACTAAGGGACCTGAGAACTAGCAATGTGACAAACTCGTTGCCCAGGCACTTCCCTTAGGGGAAGTTGACCTAAGAGGCACTTCCAGGTTAGGGTATGCTGGCTCTTTAAGAAAGGGGGCATGGCTCTGTTTGCCCTCCGGGCAGAACTAGGATTCCTGTGATGTGCACACAGCCTCTAGGAGACAGCAGCATGGGCCAGGGACAGGGCGGCCACTGCAGGAAGGCCAGACGGCTGAGAGAGCCAACTTCCTTATCGGGAGAGGGGTTCAGGACAGTGCAGGGATGCTGGTGTGGGCGTTACATATACTAATTTCTATTATACTTGTATTAAAAATTCCCTACCATTCCCTAACTGCTATTTTTTTCCCCCTTATCTCCTCTAAGATGACGTTTTGTTTAAGAATCCCAGTGCATGCTGGGATATTCAAACAAAGCATCATCAGGGTCACTGTAGCAGCCTCTTTCCTGAAATGAAGCGTCATCAGTGATGCTTGTTGGTCTGATCCCTGGTCTGTTTCTGCACGCTGTCATTATGAGATATGCACAATGACAGTGCACTCTGTGTTACTCATTCAGATCAGTAATAATGATCCTGCAACAGAGCAGAGCGCACAGTCAGAATGGTGATAAAATACCCTGCAGTGTGCAGAGAACATTGATGTCTCTGCACTCTACCCTGCTACCATGCACTGTCAGTGATAGGAAGCTCTAGTGCAGTATTTTCTCCAGAGACCACTGGAGAAAATGCTAGATGATCGGTGTGGGTGTCATGAGAAATATTCAGGACCTTATCCAGTTGCCACATAAGTAATCTGTGATCACTGGACTGGTGCCTTTAGAACTGCCTTTTACCTGATGGCATCAACAGCTCCTCTTTTGATTAGGTGGTCTGACGTCAACCGTCCAACTCCAAATCGGTTATTGCCTAATTGCTTTACTGCGGGTCTGGTCTGCTCCATCCATTGCAAGACATGGGATTCCATGCTCCAGGGAGGCCTGAGATCACATGGTTTATTTAATAAATTTGGTCCCATCTGGTCTATCTATGAGCGTTAGAACCAAGTTTTTTTAGATCAGTCATTGGCTGTCATTGATGCACAGGACATAATCATTGTTGGACTAGTGAGGACCACAGGAGTGTTGGCTGCAGAACAAAGGTTGTTTTATCATCAAGTACTACTTTTTCCTTATGTTAAGACTTTCCCTGCTCTTAGTCCATTTTTAATAACCCTGTTAAACACACTGGGGGTAGCTCTAGGGACAGCCACAATGACTACAACATGGTGACACAATGACACATGCCATAGTCATACAGTCCAAGCCATGTGAATGACAAACAAGGGCAGCCTAGCACAAAGCTATTAGGAAAAACCATGACTGATCACAAACCGTGATATAATCAGTACTGACATTTATATAAAAACAGAACATTCTTACGGAAAAGACCTCTGGGGACCAAAAACATAGGACCTTAAAGCCAAATTGGGGCAAACTGCACACTTAGCTTGAGTAGCAGGAAACACGGACCTTGCCAATTTTTCATACATATCTTGTCTTATAAATGTAAAACTATTCGTGGAGATTTAACAAACCTAGAGCATAGAAAAAATTATGGTGCATTTAGATGTGCCAACGTCAGTCCATCAATGCACCATTAATGAACGCCAATTGTCTAAAAGACATTCATTGCATATTATTCAGCTGATTATGGATTGCATTAGCCCCCTGCAGTGTAGTGGTCTTTGTCATCTGAGGACAACCGAACTAGTGAACAATGAGGGAATAGCCATGATTATCATATTATCTCCCAATACTGTGGGACACAATGCCCTGAAATGGAGTTGAAAGGGGCCTGCTCCTGTCACCAGGAATTCTACAGGACATCAGCCTAGGGACCATGGTTCCAGTTGGTGTATTACAGAACCTATTCAATACTGAACACTGAATCCATAATTTTGTTTGGAGAGATATGGCTTACCGGGGCGGCAGTGGTGGAACGGGGTCATAGGAGGAAGGGTTGGCGATTCTGAGGGTGCACTGCAGTGGATCTGACTGCAGGCTCCATTGAATTGTGATTAACTTCAAGAAAATAGCTGCGGAGGCGGTGTATGTGCAGATTCATGAGATATACTTCAAGAAAATGGCTGGGCAGGCCTTTCTGCGCACGTGCCGCCTCTGCGGCCATTTTCTTGAAGTCCATCGAGTCAACCGAGGGCGATTAATTGGAGTCCACAGTCAGACCATTGTGACACCACAACACCTTGCCCTGTGACCCTCCTGAGTTGCTCCACTGCAGTGACACTTCCGCAGCACTCCGGCAGATCAATGGCTCCCGTCGCCGCGACACAACTAAGGCTACAGTATCACCAACCCTCCATCTACTGACCCTCCTGAGACGCAACACCCCCTCCTCTGAACCCACAGCATTGCTGACCCTCTGTCCACTGATCCTCTTAAGACGCAACACCTCCTCCTCTGAGCCCACAGCATTGCTGACCCTTCATCCTCGGATGTGCCTGAGCCGCCCCACCACTGCCACCCCCTCCCCCCCGGTGAGCATTGCCAACCCACCATCCTCTGATGCGCCTGAGCCACCGCCACTCCCACGGTGAGCATTAGGATTAAGACACACTAGGATTATAAAACGGACCCTCATTTATAACATTAAAAATTATTTTTTCCTATTTTCCTCCTCTAAATTTGGGGGGTGTCTTATAATCCAGCGCGTCTTATAAACAGAAAAATATGGTAATTGCAGTTCAAAATTGACTGCATCATTAGAAAAAAAAACATTATCAGCTCAGGTCTGTTATTTCCATCCAGTAAAACTCAAGTTGGGTCCCAGAAACAAGGGATAAATTAGTTGAATTTTTCCGATTGAAGGATATTTTGCTATAGCCGGAATCACGAGAGGGTAAGATCAGCGGCCGATGGTAAAAAGAATAGCCCAGCACAGTATGAGGCAATGGGCTTCATGTACAATCATGCCCACGGCAAACATGACATTACACAGAGGGCAACCGAGTCAGCGATAGCAAAAATGAAAAAAAAAAGCAAAAAAAATAGAAATGTAACTTGCAACAAGACAACAAGAATCTGGATTGTATAAAGGCTGCGGGATGAATAGCTACCGCCTGGTGATTCTCCATTACTAGTAGGTGATATGACTTGACAGCGTTTTCGCTACAAGAAGATGACAGAACACTCGGTCCACTCACAGCTGGAAAGCGCAGATTGCCCAACACTGTTACATAGTAATAGAGCAGCAGAGATAGAAAGATGTCACCGTTTATTCGCAAAACGTCCATATATATGTATGTATAAATGTATATCTCCACTCCTGAAAAGAAAAACTGCGAAAAGGTCAAGAAATTATGTATATCATAAGAAGGATAGGCGCATTAATAATATGCAAATGACAAAAAAATGAAAAAAATATTCAAAATATCAATTTATTCAGAAATCCCAGCACTTACAGGCTCGGCTGCTATCAATGAGGTTATTAACCCCTTCACTAACGGATGATTTTCCATTTTTTGTTTACATTTTTGTTTTTTCCTCCCCTTCTTCCAAGAGCCGTAACTCTTTTATTTTCCCATCAATATAGTCATATGAGGGCTTGTTTTTGTTGGGATGAGTTATACTTTTAAATGGTCCCATTCATTCTGCTGTATATTGTACTGGAAAACAGGAAAAAAAAATCCAAATGCGGCAAAATTGCAAAAAAAAAGTGCAATTCCACAATTGGTTTTTGGGTTTTTTATTTACCATGTTCCCTATATAGTAAAAATGAACTGGGAGTGTATTTTTCCAGGTCAGTACGAGTTCGTAGATACCAAACATGTGTAGTTTTACTTTTATCTAGGTAGTAAAAAAAAATGTTGAAATGTGTGGAAAAATAAAAATTGCCATTTTCCTAGATATGTAGCGTTCTCATTTTTCCGGATCTGGGACTCAGTGATGGCTTATTTTTTGCGACTTGAGCTGACGTTTTTACAGATATCATTTGTGTGTAGCTACAATGTTTGATCGCCTGTTATGGCATTTTAATGCAATGTTGCGGTAACCAAAAAAAATTATTTTTGGCATTTTGATTTTTTTTCTCGCTACACCGATCAGATTAATTTACTTTACATTTTGATAGATCAAGCATTTCTGAACTCGATGATACCAAATATTTTATTGTTTTAATTTCAATGTGGCAAAAGGGGTGTGATTTGAACTTTTTGGAGGGTTTTTAAATTTTTAAAAACTTTTTTTACATTTTTTATTGATTTTACTAGTCCTTTTAGGAGACTTTAAATCTGCACTGTCCTATCATTTTTGCTGATTAGAGCAATGCCTTTAGTATATCTCCGATCAGGAGAAATGATGCTCTCCTGTGAATGCCGGAGCTCTTTGAGTCATTCGCATTCACAGGAAGTGAGTCATTCGCATTCACAGGAGATTATTATTATTACTATTTTTAATCTTTTTATAATTATTGTTAAAATTATTATCATTTTCTAATATCATCAATAATTATATAATAATATTACTAATAATAAAATAGTATTAATAATAATAATAATAATAATAATACTGTTAAGGATAAAATAATATTACAGTAAAAATAGTGGGTGTGTATATATATATATATATATATAATATCTAAATGTTATAATAGATAAGATAATAAATATAATATATAGGAAAAATACAACTCTTAAAAATATAGTAACTATAATAACATTAATATATTATTATTGTTATTATTATTATTATTAGTAGTAGTAGTAGTAGTATTAGTATTAGTAGTAGTAGTAGTAGTAGTAGTAGTATCTATCATCATCATTATTATTATTAGTATTAATGATAATAATAATAATAATACTGTTAAGGATAAAATAATATTATTACAGTAAAAATAATATATATATATACATATATATCAAACAATGTAGAAAACATATAGCCATATAGCTATGAAGTAGGACCGTGAAGAAGGCACATAGTGCTGAAACATGTAGTCCCTTGCTGGAGTGCTATTAATTGATTGGAGTTCCTCATACTTTTATATGACTCAAAGGAATAATAAAGAAGAAGTTTTTAAAATTTTGGTGAAATTTCATAATTTGCTGGATCCTAATTCTCCTACATTTCTATATACATATATATATATATATATATATATATATATAAAATAATACTATTACAAATATAGTAAATATAATAACAGTAATGTACTAATATTGTTAATAATAATAATAACGGTAATAATACTGTTAAGGATAAAATAATATTATTACAGTAAAAATAATATATATATATATATACATATATATCAAACAATGTAGAAAACATATAGCCATATAGCTATGAAGTAGGACCGTGAAGAAGGCACATAGTGCTGAAACATGTAGTCCCTTGCTGGAGTGCTATTAATTGATTGGAGTTCCTCATACTTTTATATGACTCAAAGGAATAATAAAGAAGAAGTTTTTAAAATTTTGGTGAAATTTCATAATTTGCTGGATCCTAATTCTCCTACATTTCTATATACATATATATATATATATATATATATATATATATATATATATATATATATAAAATAATACTATTACAAATATAGTAAATATAATAACAGTAATGTACTAATATTGTTAATAATAATAATAACGGTAATAATACTGTTAAGGATAAAATAATATTATTACAGTAAAAATAATATATATATACATATATATCAAACAATGTAGAAAACATATAGCCATATAGCTATGAAGTAGGACCGTGAAGAAGGCACATAGTGCTGAAACATGTAGTCCCTTGCTGGAGTGCTATTAATTGATTGGAGTTCCTCATACTTTTATATGACTCAAAGGAATAATAAAGAAGAAGTTTTTAAAATTTTGGTGAAATTTCATAATTTGCTGGATCCTAATTCTCCTACATTTCTATATATATATATATATATATATATATATATATATATATAAAATAATACTATTAAAAATATAGTAAATATAACAGTAATGTACTATTATTGTTAATAATAATACTACTACTACTACTAATAATAATAACAATGATAATAATAATAATTTGTGTTAGAGTTATTGTTATTATTATTATTACAGTAATGATGAGAAAACTGTAGTAGTTGCAGTAGTAATACTACTGCTACTAATAATAATAATTAAAAAATCTTGCAGTGAATCCCAGAAATCTGAGGATGTGTTTATTGTCTTCCGGGTAAGTGAGAGGATTGATTTGCTCTTTCTAATCTTCTTAGACGCCTACAAAGACTCTAGATTCCACATCGCGTCTCTTCTCACTTTATTTACAGCCGGTCCCTAAAGCAAAGGCAGATCCATAAACAACTATTGACTGTTGGCTTTGATAAAGGGGGTTGGTAGACAAGTGACTTTACGCTAAAGGAGATGCTCGGATCATCAGAGAGATGACATTGTTATGAGAGCTAGTTCGAAAAAAAAAAGCACCAATGCCTGAAGATTAAGAGGAAAGTTTGAGGCTGTCATAGTCTACACTGTGAAGAAAGCACGGCTCTATCCATGTGACGGTTATTTGAACTCACTCGTGAAGTCTTTTTTTCTGCTTCACTGAAATCACAACAGTTTTAGACAAATCCCTTTATGTCTTCAATTGAAAATGACTCATCCGTTAGGCTCTAGAGTAAAGTTGATCACAGCGCTAACAATCGTCGAAGAACGACTAGATGCGCCTTCTCTCGATAAACCACTTGCAAATAGGGCAAGTGGAAGAGCGGCAATTCGCTTGAGAAGTTCTGGTAGCTAATTACAAATATATACAGTATATATATTATTTTTTTTCCAGGGTAAATATTCTTTTGTTTTGTTGTTTTGTTGCAAATTCCGATTGACAAAGGATTGAGTGATCAGCTTTTGTAGTTGGCAGCTGTGGTTTGAGGGGCTTGTCTCAGCGGGAATGATAATCCATTTGAGGAAATTATATGCACTGGAAACAGTGGAAAGCGCGAGGGGTAGACGTGACAAGAAGCGGAAAGAAGAAACGATGGAATATAAATGACGGGATCTATTTACTAATATCTAAACTAATCTTGAAATGTTCAGATTGTGAATATCTGATGCACTTTTTGAAGCTCATATCAACGGAAACATGTTTTTTTTGGAAATGTGGACATCATGGAGGATTCTCCTTCTTAGGACCACCTATTGTGACCCAGAATAAAAAGTCTTCCTCCATGTGTGCTTGAGCCTTGAAGGGTTTGTATAATGTTTGCAAATTATCCATCCTCTATAGAATACGTTAGTAACTGCTCGGGATCCAACCTCTAGGACTTTGACATACATTTCTGCATGGAGAGGTCTATCTTTTGCACCCCCTCTCCTATAACTATACAGGTAGACAAATAAAGTGTAGGACAGTCTTCATGACTTGTGGGGGTCTCAGCAGTCAGGCACCCAGGGAAGAGTAAGTTTTCCTCCATCCTACAGACACGGGATAGCTTACAAGTAGTGGTGAGCGAACCCGTGGATATTCAGGTTAACCGAACTAGCACGGACTAAAAAAAAGTTGGGTTCGGCAGCCGAGCTTGACCACGAACTTGATCCCGTCCAACAAACCCCATACAAGTCAATTGAAACGAGAAGTTATGGGTTGTAAATTGACCGTAGTAAGCGCTAGGGGACTTCAAATGGAAGTTAAATGGTAATAAAAGCAGGATAGTTATACACACCATGTGTCCCAGAGTATCACGCTGCAGTCAGACTCTTTTCCAGGCCTGCTAATTAAGGTTCATCAATATTCACTGTTCCACCCACCCACCCTATGTGCCAGTGCCTGTGATTGGTTGTACACTGCTACACATGCCCCCTACCCTGTGTCTGTGATTTGTTCAAGTCAGCTTGCTGTATAGTAGTGTGAAAAGAAATAAATAATTTTTAAAAATAACATGGGCTCCTGCCATATTTTGATAGCCAGCTACAGGATGCAGCCCCACCTTTGAGCTTTACTGTAGCTGGGTATCAAAATAGAGGGGGAAAAAGGTTTAGGGTTTCCCACATTTTTTTATATCCAGCTACGGTAAAGCAGAGAGGTAGGGGCAGGTATTATCAGGATTGGAGAAGCCATGGATATTGCCCACCCAGTCCAACAATACCAGCACGCAGATGCCCAGGATTGGCAGATCCCATTAGAAGGGCCAATCTTGGAGCTTTGCTCAGCTTATCCTGATTGCCACCATACCAGGGACTGGGTAAAGCACCAAAATTGGCTAATGTGATGTGCCAATTTTGGACACCTGAAGGCTGGAAGTTTTTGGCTTGGGGAGGCACCCTCTGGCACCAGGGTGTGTGTGCCAGTGTCACTAAGTATCCTCTATGGCAAGGGTCCCGAACCTGTGACTCTGCAGCCACATGTGGCTTGTGGGCACATGATGGGTGGCTCACAGCTGCCTGTCAGCTTGGTGCATTTGCACCCAATCTTGCAAACAGCTGACATTTGTGGGTAGACCCACATAGAAGAGCAGATCTGAATGGAGGTATGAACCTCTGGATCTTGCTTCACTGCCTCAGTGTGATGAATTCTGTGGAAAAGCTTACTGGTAATGTGAGCTCTGGGTGTTACTACTGTAAGGGCTGGGAGCTAAATGTGGCTATCGGCCCTCTCAAAGCTAAATGTGGCTCGCGACTCTCTCGGAGCTGTGGCTCATGACCTTCTCAGAGCTAAATGTGGCTCACAACTCTCTCAAAGCTGACTGTGGCTTGCAACTCTTTCAGAGCTGAATGTGGCTTGTGACCGTCTCATAGCTAAATGTGGCTCGCGACTCTCTTGGAACTGACTGTGGCTTGCAACTCTCTCAGAGCTGAATGTGGCTAGAGACCCCCTCAGAGCTAAATGTGGCTCACGACTCTCTCAGAGCTGACCGTGGCTTGTGACCTTCTCAAAGCTAAATGTGGTTCATGACTCTCTGAGTTGACTGAAGCTCATGGCATTCTCAGAGCTAAAAGTGGCTCGCGACTCTCTCAGAACTGAATGTGGCTCGTGAATCTCTCAGAGCTGAATGTGGCTAGAGATCCTCTCAGAGCTAAATGTGACTTGCAATTCTTTCGGAGCTAAATATGGCTAGCAACCCTCCCAGAGCTAAATGTGGCTCATGACTCTCTCAGAGCTGAATGGGACTCGTGACCTTCTCAGAGCTGAATATGGATCGCGACTCTCACAGGGCTCAATGTGGCTTGTGACCCTCTTAGAGCTGAATGTGTCGCGGGTGGAGGAGGGGACGCCGCGCTCTCCCACTGCTGCTCGGGTCCGGCCGCCGCGGCTGCTGCGGCCTGCTGCTGCTCGGTGGCTCGAGCGATGAGCCGGATCCTGGGGACTCTAGCGGCGCTCCTCGCCCATGAGTGAAAGGGGGTTGTTGGGTGTGGGGATGGTTTATTGTCCGTGACGCCACCCACGGTTGTGGTGATTTGTTGGCACCACCGCTGCTCTGTATTGGGATCCCGGGAAGGATGGTATGGAGCAGCCAGTTGTTGTGTTACCCCTCCGTGGGTAGGGGTTGGTGATCCCGGGGCCCAGTGATGAGGTGGGAGATGCAGGGCTTGGTGGGCGCAGGGACGCGGGGGCAGTGCGGTGCCTTGCGGCACTGTGGTACTCACTCAGCCTGAGACGTTGACACAGTTTTACGGTAAACCACACGGCTGGAAAGACGGTTCCCACGGACGGCTGCACTTGCTCTCCCAGTAGGTAACGGTGATGTCCCTTTGACCTGCACTTAATGTTTCTGTGTTGGTAGCGATAGGTTCCCACCGGTAACCCGCTCCCTGGCTTGGATATGGGCCGGAGGAGCCCTGCTTTGCCCGCAGACGCTGGCCCCAAGGAACTGGTGCCCTGGCGGTGGCGGTGTTCCTCCTTAATGGTTGGACTTTTGCCTTCAGTCGGGACTTGGTTGTTGGGGGATCGACGTCCCCTTCACTGACGGATTTGGCAAATTATGGCGACTCCTAGCCTTGCCGGGGTCCGAGAGGCCCCTGCCCTGGTGCTGACTGTCCTTCGTATACTGCTTCAGACCGCCGGGCCACTACCCGTCCGCGGTCCTTCCAGCAACCTCCGAGCAGTCCCCCTCCAGACAATCACCGCTGTTGCTGACCTTGCTGACTCTGTCCTGCACTTAGCCGGACCAACTTCAGGGCTTTCTACGCTCACTTTTACTCCCTTTCTTCTTTGCTCCACTAGCACTTCACTTTCACTTAGCTCCTCTACCACTTCCTTCTTCTTTGAACTTCCACTTCTAACTCTTGACTCAAGCTCTTTGATGAGCTGACTGCCTGGTTCCTCCTGCCTCCAGGGTTGTGTACTCCTTGGTGGGCGGAGCCAACCGCCTGGCCCACCCCCTGGTGTGAACATCAGCCCCTGGATGAAGGCAACAAGGATTTTAGTAGCTTTGGTGTTCCTAACTGGGATGTAGGGTGTGGTGGTGTGATGACCTGTGACCCCTGGCTTGCCCAGGGCATCACAAATGCTACTCACGACCTTCTCACAGCTGAATGTGGCTCACGACTCTCTCAGGGCTGAATGTGCCTCGCGACTATCATAGGACTGAATGTGGCTTGTGACCCTCTCAATGTGGCTCTCAAGGTTAGAAAGGTTGGGGACCACTTCTCTACAGCTATCCTTCTGAGTACTCGGTACATGTCTTGGGTGGTTGGTACTATGGACCAGCAGACACTGAAGCAGGGGTGGACATACCATTGGCGCAAACTGTATAGCCGAGCAGGGACCTAAGAGGTAAGGGGGCCCAGTTCTACATCCAACCCAGCAAGCAGCTTCTGTAGACAAATTATTGGACTACAAAAAGCCTATATATTGTTTGTGCACTGGGGCCATCTTTTGTTTTTGTCCACCCCCTGACTCCAAGTGTCATCTCATGGTGCCTACAGGAGGTATTGCATGTAGACAAAATACATCCATAAAAAAAACATTATAAATATTCAATTTATTAAGAATTGCGTCTATTTATTTTTCTAACTGAGAAGCAAAAATACATCCAATTCCCCCAAAAAATCTAAACATACATTCTAAAAAGATCTAAACCAAAGTGAATTGTATTGCAAAGCATCATGGGAAATCTGCCGGATTTTTTGTTTGTGCCGTGAATAGTTGTTCTGTGCAGATAGATAGAGTCACGTAACAGATGAATGTGCCGGGGACAAGTAAAGAAGAGAACATTAGATCTGCCACACCAAATTGGCTTTCCGAAGCTTTTGGATGAATGGTAGATATTACCATTAAGGTTCTTTATGAAAGTCTGGAGGCTTTCAATGTGTTTTTTTTTTACTCATGTGTGTTGAAAAATGAAAGTAGTGGAATGGAAATGAGAGTCAGAGAGCGGAGGACAGGAGATTGTTTGCAGAATACATGTATATACAGTACAGACAAAGCAATTCTGCGTGCCATCATGACAAATAAGGAGGACCTGGAAGGGGCAGAGACACAATGGGGCTCATTACACACTGATGTAATCCTTCTGGATGAAATCTTTCCGTAAAATCACATTATTACTATATTAATATAGATCTTGTGTCTAGTGGTACGTGAACGAGAGTCAATTGTCGTTCTGTATCACCGATCGGCGTCCATTAGGGGCAATTTATTTGGTCATATTGGGGGACTCTAATTTGTCTAAGACTAATATTTCACCTGAGCTTCAGAAACACATAATTACGCCAAGGGAATATTGCAGTCAGGAGCTAAGGCCAAATGGGATCCTTTTTTTGTATTCAGTTTTTTAAATGCATGGTGCCTACAGTGAAACATGGTGGTGGCCATGTCCTATGTGGTGCTGCAGAAGTGCCGCCAGTGTCAGGGAGCTAAATTTCATTAATGATATTGTGAATTCACTGATGTTTTTTATTAGAAAAGAAGATGTTGCCATCATTCCATGCCCTAGGTAGACGTGCAGTTTTCCAAATGCATGGTGCCAACAGTGTCCATGTCCTTATGTGGTGTTGCATGAGAGCTGCTGGTGTTAGGGAGCTACATTTAGTTGATAGTATCACAAATTCACAAAAGTATAGCTTTAGATCAAGAGAAAAGATGCTACCCTTACTCTGTGCCATTGATAGATGTGCATATTTCTAACTGCATGATGCCAACTGTGAAACATGGTGATGGCCATGTCCTACGTGGTGCTGAATAAGTGCAGTTAGTGTCAGGGAACAAAATTCATTAATGGCATCGTGAATTCACTGATGCTCTTAATTGAAAAAGATGCCGCCCTCTCTCCATGCCATTGGTAGACGTGCAATTTTCCAAATGCATGGTTCCAACAGTAAAACATTGTGGTGACCATGTCCTAAGTGCTGCTGCATGAGAGCTGCTGGTGTCAGGGAGCTAAATTTCATTAATGGTATTGTGAATTCACTGATGCTCTTTATTGAAAAAGAAGATGCTGCCATCTCTCCATGCCCTTGGTAGATGTGCAATTTTCCAAATGCATGGTTCCAACAGTAAAACATTGTGGTCACCATGTCCTATGTGGGGCTGCATGAGAGCTGCTGGTGTCAAGGAGTTAAGTTTCATTGATTTATCATGAATTCACAGATGCTCTATATTGAAAAAGAAAATGCCACCATCACTCCGTGCCCTTGGTAGACGTGCATATTTCCAAATGCATGGTACAATTAGTAAAACATTTTGTTGACAGTGTCCTTATGTGAGGTAGTATGAGAGCTGCTGGTGTTGAAAGTTACATTCCATTGATGGTATCACAAATTCACAAATGTACTTCTCTATATCAAAAGAAAAGATGCTACCTTCACTCTGTGTCCATTGTAGAGAAGCATTTTTCCAAATGTATGGTTCCAACAGTGAAACATTGTGCTGGCAGTGTCCCTATGTGGAGTGGCATGAGTGCTGCTGGTATCGGTGAGGTGCATTTCATTGTTGATATTATGAATTCATAGATTTACTGCTCTATATCAAAAGAAAACCTGTTACCCTCACACTGTGCCCTTGGTACATGTGCATTTTTCTAAATACATGGTGCAAACAGTGAAATATTGTGGTGGCAGTGTCCTTATTTGTGGTGGCATGAGGGCTGCTGGTGTCGGGGAGGTACATTTCATTGATGATATTGTGAATTCACAGATGTACTGCTCTATATTAAGAGAGAAGATGCTACCCTCACTCTGTGTCCTTGGTACATGTGCATTTTTCTAAATGCATGGTGCCAACAGTGAAACATTGTGGTGGCAGTGTCCTTATAGAGGGTGGCATGAGAGCTGCTGGTGTCAGTGAGGTACATTTCATTGATGATATTATGAATTCACACATTTACTGCTCTATATCAAAAGAAAAGATGTCAGGCTATGTGCACACGTTGCTTTTTTTTCAGCGCGGAAAAAAACGCACCCTCTGGCAGAGGGGAGAATTGTAAGCAATGCTTTTTGAGAAAAACGCATCGAAAACGCATGCGTTTTTCATGCGTTTTCCATGCGTTTTTTTAGGTGCGTTTTTTAAGACTTGTCAGTGTTAATACAGTTGGTTGAACACAGACCTTTGGAAAAAAAACCTGTGATGTCATTTCCTCCTCCACATTCTGTTTGGATAAATGGGAGGGCTTGGAATGGAAGGAGCACCATTTGAATTTTGGAAAAGTTGAAATAAACTTGGCGCACCATGTAACATTAGCAGGGCCCCTTGGGTACCTATACGTCAGAAAACCCCCACAAGTGACCCCATTTTGGAATCTGCACCCCTCAAGGATTTTATTCAGGAGTATATTAAGCATTTTGAATCCACAGCTACTTCACCCAAAATGTTGCTGTAGCAACAATATTCTCACTTTTAGGCTATGTGGCCGTGATCCAGCGACATGGCGTCTAGTACACAGTGTCAGCCTTCCTGCAGAGATGTGAGTGTTGTCCACGGGAGAACGCAGCTGCCCATGCCCACGATTTGGGTTCAGGCTGCTGTGGACTTTAGCTCTATTCTACCTGCAGAGAGCACTCTCGTCTCCACAGTATAAATTGACATGCTGAGGCTCGGGAAGCCACGCCACCGGTCAGTTTATGCTGCGGAGAAAAGAAGCACAGTGGGCATGGGATCTCCAAAAATCCTTCCACTGTGCTTCTACTGCGCAATGCAGCGTTATGGACGCAGGGAAAACACTCAGCGCCCAAACCACTGCAAAACCTGATTGTGGGCACACAGCCTAAAAAGCGTCAATGGATGAATGGATGTCAAATATATATAACGTCCCACCCCCGCCTGCATATTCTAAGCTGGCACCTTTAGTACCTTTTATGTGGCACTAAAGGGTGCCTAGCTTAGTATTTATCAAAAAAAAAAAATGAAAAAAATGGCGTGGGGTCCCCCCTATTTTTGATAGCCAGTCAGGGTAAAGCAGACAGCTGTAGCCTGGAAACCACAGCTGGCAGCTTCATCTTGTCTGGTGATCAATTTGGAGGGCTCCCCAGGCTTTTTTTTTTTATTTATAAATAAAGAATTAAAAAAAAAATAACGTGGGGTCCCCCCAAATTAGATCACCAGCCAAGGTGAAGCTGACAGCTGGGGTCTAGTATTCTCAGGGTGGGAAGAGCCATGGTTATTGGACTCTTCCCAGCCTAAAAATAGCAAGCCACAGCCGCCCCAGAAGTGGCGCATCCATTAGATGCGCCAATCCTGGCGCTTCGCCCCAACTCATCCCGCGCCCTGGTGCGTTGGCAAACGGGGTAATAAATGGGGTTGATACCAGATGTGTAATGTCACCTGGCATCAAGCCCAGCAATTAGTGATGTCACGGCGTCTATCAGATACCAGACATAACTAATTGACAATAAACAAAAGCAAAAAAAAATGACAAAAAAATTTTTATTAGAAAAAACACTCCCCAAATCATTCCCTCGTTCACTAATTTAATCAAAAAATTTGAAAAAAATGGGTCCACAGAAATCTATTTGGACGTCCCACGTCAGCTCTGGACCTTCTAGAATATGGGGGCACGTTCAGGGAACGTATCCCCCATTTTCTAGGAGGGCAGACCCTCCATTTGAGGAGAGTGGGTGCTAAAAATCTGCACCCACTCTCCCCGGGTCACAGCTGCAGAGTGCGAGCAGCCAGCACAGCTCTCTGAACACATTGCTGGCTGTCAGCTGCTCTGCTCATGTGACCGCACTGACCGGTGTCTGCTGTGAAGGAGGAGGGGGCCGTGGGGGATCAGCGCTGCGACCGGACAGGTAAGGGGGAATACCGGGGGGAATAGGGGGTGACCTGGCAGGGCCTGGGGGGCATTTTTCTGTCGCATGTCTCAAGGCACATGCGACAGAAATCATAGGAGTAGGTTGCGGCCAGTGCGCTACTGTGCGCGCGGCCATGTTGGATTTTCGGGAGGAGGGGGGTCGGGGGTCGGGGCGGGCACTTTGGCGACACCGGGGGCTTTCCAGGACTTTGCCAGGAAGTGAGGTCAACAGGAAACCTCTTGACCTCACTTCCAGGTAAATGCCTGCGTTCTGGCATGCAGACAAAGCCCGCGGACCGCAACAAAAAAGCAGCTCACTGCAGTGTAGCTGCGTTCTGACCCACATCATTGATTCAATGGGGGAGAGAACGCAGCCACAACGCACAAAAGAAGTGACATGCTGCTTTTCTTTCCGCACCGATTTTTGGCATCCAAAACGCTGCGTTTAGAAACGCAGCGTGTGCACTGATTTTTCGGCTTTCTCATACACTTTGCTGGGAAAGCTGAACGCATGCAATTTGCCACTGAAACGCTGCGGTTCTAAACGCAGCGTTTCCGCAGTAAAAAACGCAATGTGTGCACACAGCCTTACCCTCACACTGTGTTTTTGGTAGATGTGCATTTTTCTAAATGCATGGTGCGAACAGTGAAACATTTTGGTGGCAGTGTCCTTATTTGGGGTGGCATGAGGGCTGCTGGTGTCGAGGAGGTACATTTCATTGATGATATTGTGAATTCACAGATGTACTACTCTATATCAGAAGAGAAGATGCTACCCTCATTCTGTGCCTTTGGTATATGTGCATTTTTCTAAACACATGGTGCCAACATTGATACTATGCGGTGTTACTGTACTTATGTTGGGCTGCATAAGCACTGCTGGTGTTGGTGAGGTAAATTTCATTGATAATAGTATGAATTCAAAGATTTACTGCTCTATATCAAAAGAAAAGATTTTACCCTCACTCTGTTCCCTTGGTAGATGTGCATTTTTGTAAATGCATGGTGTGAACAGTGAAACATTTTGGTGGCAGTGTCCTTATTTCGGGTGGCATGAGGGATGCTGGTGTTGGGAGGTACATTTAATTGATAATATTGTGAATTCAGAGATGTACTGCTATATATCAAAAGAGAAGATGATAACCTCACTCAGTGCCCTTGGTATATGTGCATTTTTCTAAACACATGGTGCAACAGTGATACTTTGCGTTGTTAGTGTACTTATGTGGGGCTGCATGAGCACTACTGATGTTGGGGAGGTATGTTTCTTTGATGGTATCATAAATTCATAGATGCTACCCTCACTCCATGCTCTTGGTAGACGTGCATTTTTGCAACGTGAAAATGATCCAAAACACACATCTGTTGGATTTCCGAAGAACAAAAAGAAAGTGACTGGCCAAGTGTCTTTTAATATAGACCCAACTGAACACCTTTGAGGATTTCTCAAGAGACAAGTGGTGGTAAGTCTTCATCCAGCATCCAGACTCTAACAGATCTCGTTCTTAAAGAATGAAAGAAGAAAAATGGCGCAATATGAATAATGATGCTTAGTATTGATCCTTTTTGTAAATATTTTTTTATGACATAGTGAGTGTACGTCGTGAATAATAAGGCTATGCTGGGAGTTGTGGTTTTTGTATCAGCCGGAGAACCTGTTTAGGCAAAAAATAAAATGCTCACACAATCCGAGCTCTAATCTTAGCTCAAACTAAACACTGGAGATTAATTTATCGATCAACAGAAGCTTAGAAAGTCGTTTGGGGACATCGCTCCCGGATGAGATGCGCTTTGAATTAAATGTTTATTTATGCTCCTTAAGTGTATAATGTAGAACACTTGAAGGAGAAACATATAGGGTCAGGGAGGCTCGCTTTACTAGTGGTGTGAGGAATTGCAATTATTTTATGGTCTGTTGATGCAAATGAAATCTGCTTGCAATTTTCGGTGACTGGCTTGGTAACCGGCTTTTCTAAATATAGTTTCCTTTCCAGGTGGCCTCGGAAAATAAGAGTAAAGGCGTTGTATAAGATTAAGAAAACATGGCTGCTTTCTTTTAAAAAAACAGCACCACTCTACCAGTCTTGTCCATGGGTTACATTGACAAATTAGCCAGATTATGGTTCCCGTCAAAGGCGCTTAGCTTGGTGGTTACAGTTCATAGGACACAGCTTGGGGGTTACAGTTCATATCTCACAGCTTGGTGGTTACGATTCATAGCACACAGCTTGGTGGTTACAGTTCATAGGACACAGCTTGGGGGTTACAGTTCATAGGACACAGCTTGGGGGTTACAGTTCATAGGACACAGCTTGGTGTTTACGGTTCATAGCACACAGCTTGGTGGTTACAGTTCATAGCACACAGCTTGGTGGTTACGGTTTATTGCACACAGCTTGGTGGTTACAGTTCATAGGACACAGCTTGGGGGTTACAGTTCATAGGACACAGCTTGGGGGTTACAGTTCATAGGACACAGCTTGGTGTTTACGGTTCATAGCACACAGCTTGGTGGTTACAGTTCATAGCACACAGCTTGGGGGTTACAGTTCATAGGACACAGCTTGGGGATTACGGTTCATAGCACACAGCTTGGTGGTTACAGTTCATAGGACACAGCTTGGGGGTTACAGTTCATAGCACACAGCTTGGTGTTTACGGTTCATAGCACACAGCTTGGTGGTTACAGTTCATAGGACACAGCTTGGGGGTTACAGTTCATAGCACACAGCTTGGTGGTTACAGTTCATAGGACACAGCTTGGGGATTACAGTTCATAGGACACAGCTTGGTGGTTACGGTTCATAGCACACAGCTTGGTGCTTACAGTTCATAGCACACAGCTTGGTGGTTACAGTTCATAGCACACAGCTTGGTGGTTACAGTTCATAGCACACAGCTTGGTGGTTACAGTTTATAGCACACAGCTTGGTGGTTACGGTTCATAGCACACAGCTTGGTGGTTACGGTTCATAGCACACAGCTTGGTGGTTACAGTTCATAGCACACAGCTTGGTGGTTACAGTTCATAGCACACAGCTTGGTGGTTACAGTTCATAGCAAACAGCTTGGTGGTTACGGTTCATAGCACACAGCTTGGTGGTTACAGTTCATAGCACACAGCTTGGTGGTTACGGTTCATAGCACACAGCTTGGTGGTTACGGTTCATAGCACACAGCTTGATGGTTACAGTTCATAGCACACAGCTTGGTGGTTACAGTTCATAGCACACAACTTGGTGGTTACAGTTCATAGCACACAGCTTGGTGGTTACAGTTCATAGCACACAGCTTGGTGGTTACAGTTCATAGCACACAGCTTGGGGGTTACAGTTCATAGCACACAGCTTGAGAGTTTCAGTTCATAGCACACAGCTTGGTGGTTACGGTTCATAGCACACAGCTTGAGAATTTCAGTTCATAGCACACAGCTTGATGGTTACAGTTCATAGCACACAGCTTGGTGGTTACAGTTTATAGCACACAGCTTAGTGGTTACAGTTTATAGCACACAGCCTGGGGGTTACAGTTCATAGCACACAGCTTGGTGGTTACAGTTTATAGCACACAGCTTGGTGGTTACAGTTCATAGCACACAGCTTGGGGGTTACAGTTCATAGCACACAGCTTGGTGGTTACAGTTCATAGCACACAGCTTGGGGGTTACAGTTCATAGCACACAGCTTGAGAGTTTCAGTTCATAGCACACAGCTTGGTGGTTACGGTTCATAGCACACAGCTTGAGAATTTCAGTTCATAGCACACAGCTTGATGGTTACAGTTCATAGCACACAGCTTGGTGGTTACAGTTTATAGCACACAGCTTAGTGGTTACAGTTTATAGCACACAGCCTGGGGGTTACAGTTCATAGCACACAGCTTGGTGGTTACAGTTTATAGCACACAGCTTGGTGGTTACAGTTCATAGCACACAGCTTGGTGGTTACGGTTCATAGCACACAGCTTGGGGGTTACGGTTCATAGCACACAGCTTGGTGGTTACAGTTCATAGCACACAGCTTGGTGGTTACAGTTCATAGCACACAGCTTGGTGGTTACGGTTCATAGCACACAGCTTGGTGGTTAAAGTTCATAGCACACAGCTTGAGAGTTTCAGTTCATAGCACACAGCTTGGTGGTTACAGTTCATAGCACAAAGCTTGGTGGTTACAGTTCATAGCACACAGCTTGGTGGTTGCAGTTCATAGCACACAGCTTGGTGGTTGCAGTTCATAGCACACAGCTTGGTGGTTACAGTTCATAGCACACAGCTTGAGAGTTTCAGTTCATAGCACACAGCTTGGTGGTTACAGTTCATAGCACACAGCTTGGTGGTTACAGTTCATAGCACACAGCTTGGTGGTTACAGTTCATAGCACACAGCTTGGTGGTTACAGTTCATAGCACACAGCTTGGTGGTTACAGTTCATAGCACACAGCTTGATGGTTACAGTTCATAGCACACAACTTGGTGGTTACAGTTCATAGCACACAGCTTGGTGGTTACAGTTCATAGCACACAGCTTGGTGGTTACAGTTCATAGCACATAGCTTGGTGGTTACAGTTCATAGCACACAACTTGGTGGTTACAGTTTATAGCACACAGCTTGGTGGTTACAGTTCATAGCACACAGCTTGGTGGTTACAGTTCATAGCACACAACTTGGTGGTTACAGTTCATAGCACACAGCTTGGTGGTTACAGTTCATAGCACATAGCTTGGTGGTTACAGTTCATAGCACAAAGCTTGGTGGTTACAGTTCATAGCACACAGCTTGGTGGTTACAGTTCATAGCACATAGCTTGGTGGTTACAGTTCATAGCACACAGCTTGATGGTTACAGTTCATAGCACACAGCTTGGTGGTTACAGTTCATAGCACACAGCTTGGTGGTTGCAGTTCATAGCACACAGCTTGGTGGTTACAGTTCATAGCACACAGCTTGGTGGTTTGGTGGTTACAGTTCATAGCACACAGCTTGATGGTGGCAGTAACTCATCGCAAGATAACTTGTGCAACTCACGGGTTGGGTATTGTTCTATCACCATGTTCAACTTCACTTTGTGGGGTCTGTACACCATTAACAATCAGAATCAAGTGTGGCGCCCCAGGACCTGGTCGCCACAACAGCATTACTCCTCCAAAGGGTTAATGCTGAGCCTGGAGGTAATTGGGAGGTCTATTGGCCAGTATGTTTAACATCCAACGCAGTTTTCCCTCAGGCCAGCAGGGGGAGCTCTGAACCTGGAGTTCCAGGGAGCATTCCTTAAGTATGGCCTGAGGGAGGAGTTAGTGTTCATTCTCTAGGAGAAAGCAAGGAGTGCAGATGCAGAGTGTGCTGTCCTGTGGAACTGGGGCCTAGAGCTGGAGCAGCTTGGCCCAGTGAAGCAGGAGGAGCAGAGAGGCCCAGAAGAGACTCGGACATCGGAGTCTGTGGCCACCAGGGCCTAAAATACTCCCTGGTAGCCGAATCCGAAGGGCAGGAGAGCTGCAAGCACCTGGCCCATAAACAGCCCGAAGGTACAGCTGCATCATCAGGGCCCGGTGTGGACTCCAGCAGAGAAGCACCAGAGAGGGCCTGTGCAGCCTACCACAGAGGGAAAGGGACGTACCACCGGTCCCAGCAGCAAGAGGGCCATTGCTAAATTCAGAGAGCAGGGTCCTATCACAGTAAGGAAAAGAACAGGAGTAGGCCTCATGCTCATCTGGCCAAAACGACATCTCAGTTACATCCAGGCCGATCGGAGCCCTCTACCACCTGTAACGGTCTCCCAGGACTAACCATTTGTGAAGTAAAAGAGGAGAAGGTAAAGAGACTGTTTGTGCCTGTTTCTTTCATTGCCTGTCGGCCCTGCACCGTGTTATCCACACAACACCATAGACTCTCACGAGCACCAACAGTGTCCCCGGGGCACCGCTCCACCTGTGGGGAGCAGTACCACCATTGCTGCCATATCATCACCCCGGAGGCTTCACACAGCAGCGGCGGCTTAATAGCCGCAGACCACAGGTGGCGTCACGAACACAAACCCCAAGTCACCAGCCATATTTAACTGACACCCACCAGGGCCATGGAGTCGGGCCCCACTACCACTGACTACCCCCGGACTAGTCCGGCCCGGCACCAGGTGTCCCATAGCCCTGGGGTGGGCGAGTCACAAGCACACTGGAAATGTGCAGAGGCCATTTAGCCAAAGTATACACAAGACTCAACACTTTCACATAGATAGCTCAAAATGCTTCCAAAAGTAGTCTCCATTATAATAGTGCACCATATTCCAAACTCCCCCCCATGATTTATAGTGTACACTCCTCTCCATATGTATGTAACACTCTACAGTCACAAAATCACAGAGCAGAGACCTCAACAGTCTACTTACATTTCCCTGACAAAGGAGGTTCGGCGAAACCCTGCATTAGGAAAAGAATGGGCTGTTTTATGGACTTTAAACTTATGTTAAATAGCTGTTTTATCTAAGACTAAAAGCATATTTAGAGATGTAACTTGGACCCCAACGGCAAGTCAGTAATGGAACCCAACCTACCATAAGTGTGTATTTTTGTGTAGTAGAAGAAACATTAAACATCCTCAGGTGCAACAGCTACTATATATCCTCTAAAGCTACCCTCCTCAGCACCTGGTGAATGTCTTGTGTGGTTGGTGCTATGGATGAGGAGACACCAAAGCAGGGTTGGACATACCATTGATGCAAACTGTGTAATCTCACAGGGTCCCAAGAGGTAAGGGGACTCACTTCTACCTCCAATGAAGTAACATTCTGCAGTCACATATACTCACAGTGTGGAGACCTTGCCAGTCTACTCTCTTTTATGGAGACATTCCCCTGACAAAGCAGGTAAGGCGATACCCTGTATTAGGTAAGTAATGTGCTATTTTATTGACTTTAAACTTATGTTAAAGAGCTTTCTTATCTAGGAGTAAAATACATTGTAAGGCTCAAGCATATTTAATGGTGTAACATGGACCCCCAATGGCAAAATGGTAATGGAACCACAACCTACTATAAGTGTGTTTTCTCATGCAGAAGAAGAGCCTTTAGAAACGCTCAGGTGCCACAGCTGCTATATATCCTCTAAAGCTATGCTCCTGAGCACCCGATGTATGCCCTGTATGGTTGGTGCTATGGACAAGTTAACACCCAAACAGGGTTGGACAAACCATTGGTGCAAACTGTCCAATCTCACAGGGGTCCAAGAGGTAAGGGGGCCTGTGAGACTCATGTGGGATTAGTGGATGAGGGTAGGTATATCTCACCCCGGTATCGGTCCTATGTGACTTAGCCTGGTCAGGATTACCTGGCTACTAATGGATTAATGGGAGGTGAAGGACGGATGTAAAAGGAGTCTGAGAAGTTGGGGGAGGGTCTCCATCTGTGAACACAGAAGCCTGTCTGTGTAGGAGACACTTGTGAGTTGGAGCAGTGCTTGATGTTTGTAGGGTTTAGCTGGAAGGGAGAAGCCCAAGCGTGTTATCACAGGCCCAATTATACTTCCAACACAGCAACACTGTGCAGTCATACATAATCACGGAGCAGAGATTTTGCCAGTCTACTCTCTTCTATGGAGGCATTCCCTGACAAAGCAGGTAAGGCGAAACCCTGCATTAGGCAAGTAATGTGCTGTTTTATGAACTTTACACTTATTTTAAAGAGCTGTTTTATTGATGTGAGTAAAATACATTATACCTAATAAATCAATTCTTGCAGTTTTGACTGAATGCCTGTTTGCTCTATAAAATTAGACCTGAGGATTATTCCCCTGAATGCTGTATACTGGAGATGAATGAACTTGAATTCAGAGTAGTTTAAATGAAGACATCTAGCTTATGGGACCGTTGAACAGACTAAAAGAATACCTGACTGTGGTTGGAAGCAAATACCAAAAACTGAAGTTCCTTATGTTTTGAGCGGTCCAATATTAAATGTCTTAACACTAGAAGTCCCAGAGAGGGGTCATTTACCATGTCTACCTTTGGAACCCAGAGACTGGTCGAATGACCTGAAGGATTTTAGCTAACATCCTATCATCACCGTCTTTTGTTCTGTAATTAAGGCCATTAGTGTCGCACCACAGGAGGTTGTTGTTTTCCAACCTCCTGTGGTGCGATAGTAATGGCCTTAATTACAGTTTGGACTAAGGGTCATTTGACCCCTCTTTCGGGACTTCAGGGGGGAGCTCGAAATTTCTGGGACTTCTAGTGTTAAGGATGCAAATAGAAACCGACGTCGATGACATTAAAGGCATGGAATACACTTTTCAACATGATCTAAGTCATCAAAAGAGTGGGGATTAACAAGGTTTTTTGGGGGCTTTCCTGGTGATTAGCGGGTGTTGCCACCAGGTTGCCCTGAGGGAAGGGCTACAATGTCCATAATTTTGGATTGTAAAAGCTAAAATATAATGATATTGGCATGACAGCCCTTTATATAGCAAACATACCAGTAGCATATTATTGGTAAACTAGAACCAGGCAGTTAAATTTTACCAATATGTTTGCCACCCTTCTTACAAGGGTTTAATAGGGTCCCATCTAGCACACCGCTCATAGTATTGGTGTCCATCAGGCTTCAGGATCAGTGATCTTTGCCCCCCTGAATTCTGTGCAAAAAAACACTGTTCTTTTTTAATCTATAGAGGAAAATTATTGTTGCCCAACTAGTTCTGGTCTTCAGGACCCAAAGATGTTTTCCATTTTGCTTCTTGCCTAAATACAAAGGCAATAGCTATGGAAAAAGTTCCAACACTGGTGGACCACAGTTGTATAGGAATTTATTGGGTCAAAGTATATCCTTTAAGGTTTACAAAGATAGCGCCCCCATGGATGCTGTCACACTTAATGCGTGGCGCATGCTTTCAGACCAACAAATGTCTGACGCACAACAAAAATACACCAATCAATACAACAAGGGGGAACACTGGGGACACAATAGCAACTGTGGGCCCTAGCTCTAATGAGAGAGGTAGATGAGACCAACATCGGAATGGCTACCGGAGGAATCTCCAGTAATACCAGGCTTGGCCGCAGTTAACTGCACTGAACTCCGGAGCTCTCACCTGAGCTCCGGAGTGCAGCCTAGACTGAACTCGGGGTTTGCAGAACTGAACCGCGAGCACCGAGTGATTGATTCGCCAGCAATTGCAGTTCAGTTCATGACAGCTGCAGACAGGCCGGGCTGAACTCCGGAGCTCAGGTGATGGCTCCAGAGTGCAGCCTGGCCTGTCTGCAGCTGTCATGAACTGAACCGGGGAATTAATCACTCGGCGCTTGCGGTTCAGTCTAGGCTGCACTCCGGAGCTCAGGTGAGAGCTCCAGAGTTCAGTGCAGGTAACCGCGGCCAGGCCTGGTATTACTGGAGGTTCCTCCGGTAGCCAGTCCGATGCTGGATGGGACACCTCCTATCCTTACCTGCAGTTGTCCCTACTCTTTTAGCCAGGCCCTATACAAGCTTATCAACTGTCACTAAACATTAACCTGAGACCATAAAAATCCCTGTAGTTGCCCTGGCTAGTGCATTGGCAGGTAGTAGATGATAGCCCCACCGCTGCACTAAGATGACACATGGAAAGGTAAGGCAAACAGAGGAGGCAGCAACAAAAAGGAAAAAGTTCAGCTTCTGGAACACTCCTTTACAGGTCCTTTCACCAAGGGGGCCAGAATTATTATTATTATTATTATTATTTATTTATAGAGCACCATTAATTCCATGGTGCTGTACATGAGAAGGGGGGTTACATACAAAATACGTATACAAGTTACAGTAGACAGACTAGTACAGAGGGAAGAGGGCCCTACCCTTGCGGGCTTACATTCTATAGGATTATGGGGAGGAGACAATAGGTGGGGTGTAGGTCAGGCGGCGGCTCCGCACGGTAGTCGGGCGGCAGCTCCGCACGGTGGTCGGGCGGCAGCTCCGCACGGTGGTCGGGCGGCAGCTCCGCACGGTGGTCGGGCGGCAGCTCCGCACGGTGGTCGGGCGGCAGCTCCGCACGGTGGTGGCCAGAATGCAAATTAATTTGTATAATCAGCAAAGATTGCTGGGAAAGCTTGCTACTTAAATATAAATGGGCGTGGCTACTGAGCAGCTGCACTGTTGGGAAACTGCAAGCAGCAAAACTGACATTAACTGTTTCAGAACCAATCGAAACGAAAAAAACATTTAAATTAAGAGAGCCAGAAGAAGATGAGGGGTTCCAATCCTAAATCTGTGACTAGTCTCTAAAAAGAGAGAGACATCTTTGATGGGTATGTCAGAGTATCTGACCTGCTTGTTGGAGGTGCCAACAAGTCACATTGACTTGACCATGGTAGTTAGATTTTCTGAAGTCGATTTGTTCCCTAGGTAAAAGAAAATGCATCTAATTCTCTGGGCACCCCCTTGTTTTTTCTCATGTATTGATCTTGACATAGTGGAGATCGGGGGTTGATCTGATCTTTGGCATCTTACAATGGCGCACACGAGGACTAGGCTCCCATGGCCATGAGATAATAGTACTCCACAGCGTTAATGTCCTGCCACGTGAGATGTAATATTTCGGCACTATGCTGAAACAGGTTGATATATTCGAACTCATATCTTGGGTAAAACACATAGTGGTGGACATTGACAATCCTCGTAATGGGGGATGGATCTGTCTCCGTCTTCTCAGGTCAATCATTAAGGTATTTCCGTAGAAGGTGTAGAAATAATCATCTCTAGTGATGGACTGCGGAGCTATCTGCTCTCTTGCTAGCGACGACGCAGCTTCTCACCGACTCCATTAGGCTTAGAAAATCGTTATAGAAATATTGACAAGCAGAAAATTGACAATTACCACATGTTTATTCTGTAAACATCCCTCTCCGATTCCACCGAGTAAATGGTTCATAAAACAAATAAGTTCATTTTTTGGAATAATGAGATTCCTCTGTTTATACGATCCAGGTCTGGGAAAATAAAAGTTTTTTTTTAAAAATTGCCTTCTGAAATAAAATATTTTTCTAATTGTTTTAGATATCCTTCTTGATAGAACATCACTTATGAAGTTAAGTCGCCACAAATAATAGTTGCATGTGTATTTTAAAATGTATAACATGTATTGCCAGCTATAATGAGATCTGGTTTTCTCTGCTGTTCACTACATACAAACATTTGCCCACACTCCCTTACTGGGTGTTTTCACCTGAGCTGATAACAAAGTTGGTGTGTGAGCCCTAGAAGGAGAAAGGAGAGGAGCTTAGGTGTGAGGTAAATTCAGAAAGAGGCATTTGAAGTCAGTGTGAGGTGAAGTGTGGAGTGTAGTATGGTGACAGTCCTGTCCTGAGGTAACTGTTGAAACCTCAGGAGGAGCCAGCTTCAAATTGGCAGAGTATCAGTCCCTAGGCCACCAGGACTTTCAAGGTCAGTGGCAAACTGAGAGACTTCTATTAGCCTTTTCATATGGAGCAGTGAATCTGCCCAGGAGCTCAGTGACGTGATTGAGTCTGCAAACGTCTAGAAGAAACAGTGAGTTTTCCTTCAGGATTCAAGTCGCCTACTCACTGGAAGAGATTATATATCCAGAGTTTCCTTGCCTTGAAAATCCCAGGAATCCAAAACACCTTTACCCAGGTAGGGAAGTAGTGGAAGGAGGAATACACGACCACCACACAGCAGAGAAACCAAACTCTTACTGGGGTAGGTCAGACCGCCATCATTTTGAATGCTGTAAGGAATTTTTCCGGACTGTACTGCAGAGCTCCAGTAAAAGGTAAAAGGTCCCTGTCCTGTCCTTGGCTAAATTATCCCTACCTCAACTGCCCCTTGAATCAGCCCTAGTTGGGGGGGGCGAAGGGACAAAACTCCGACACTGCGCATCACCACCTAACTCCTGACGACCTTCAGCAGTGCCCGACCATATCAAAGCCGAACATCCCAACTGGCATCACAAGAAACTCTTTATTTACTTATTTATTGTTTTTCTCTCCCCTTTTTAATATTATTTTTAACCCCCATCACAAAAGCCTTTCACACGCGCCTCATATGGCCACATCACCACTTGGACCCACCACCATGACATCCGAGGTCTACCGGAAGCGGCACAAAGTCAATATGGAGCTTCTTTCCCTACGACGATGCAAATGTTACATCACAAGCCAACATCAAAAGAAACAACCATTTTCCAAGTATTTTTTTGTAAATGACCTTGGTTTAGGATTCCGTGCCAATACCCTGACCCCAAAGTCAACACCCAACACTCCCATCAACCAGCTGACGACAGAAAGAAGTACAAAGTCAGAAGAAAACTGCTCCATCCACTGTGTGCTAAATAAAGATGAGGGAAAAGCGTGACCCGGAAGGAGTTTGCTGCCATGACACAGCATCTGGTGCGCCTACCCCCGTATCCCTTCCACAAATGTTTTTAGTCTCCCGATTCTGGTTCCCATAGACTTATATGGGCACCGGAATCCGGAGCGGATCCAGATTTTATTTTCAATCCGGCAGGGATCCGCCGGTCCTGGATTTTGGCAGTTTTGATCAATTCTAGCTAAGATCTAATTCACTTTCATAGGACCTGAGCTGCAATAGCTGAAAATGGCCACTATAGAGTAGTAGTAAGGGATCTGGTGAACCGTTTGTAATTTCTTATACATCTAAAAATTAAATATAAAAAATAGCAATTGACAAAATGATACTTGCTCGATTTCTACAATGAACCTAAAGACTCCATATTGAAATCTACTTTGGACCCAAAAACAAGCCGAAGTTGGCTTCGGATGGGATTTTCAATCAGATCAGAACTTTTGGCCCATATCCTACAACAGCTTGCCTCACTGACTAACAGTATCTGTTCTCCATTCATGTCATTGACAGGTCTTTCCTTTTTCTTTGGTTCATGACAAGGATTTATTGCAATTTCGAACACTCACCATATGTTGCCAGATTGTGAGCTGACATCAGAAATGCACACCAGACCCACGCATAAAGATGGCGAATGTCACACAACCATATGATATGAGACAAGATACTTTTCACAAGCAACACATATGTTACATTGATCATGTGCATTGTAGAAAGATGAAAAAAAAAAAAATCACGTAAATAAGCAGTAAAATAATGTAGACAATATGCAAAATTATTGAGCCGCCCCCACATTACTCCTTCAGGAGATTTTATAACCTCCCATTTTACACTTATAGACATTAATATTGTGTTGACCCTTTTTCAGTTATAATAACTACAGCTCTTCTGGAAAGAATTTCTTCCAGATTTTGGAGGTGTCTGCGAGACGCCAGATAGAGAAGTGTGATCTCTCCCCTCACAGAACACATTTACTTCAGAGTTCAGCGGTGGCGGTTTTACACCCCTCCAACCGATGCTCGTCATTTTGCTTGGTGATGTACAACTCAGCATTGTGCTTGGTGATGTATGGCTCGGCATTGTGCTTGGTGATGTACAGCTCAGCATTGTGCTTGGTGATGTATGGCTCAGCATTGTGCTTGGTGATGTACAGCTCAGCATTGTGCTTGGTGATGTACAGCTCAGCATTGTGCTTGGTGATGTACGGCTCGGCATTGTGCTTGGTGATGTACGGCTCGGTATTGTGCTTGGTGATGTATGGCTCAGCATGTTGCTTGGTGATGTATGGCTCGGCATTGTGCTTGGTGATGTATGGCTCAGTATGGTGCTTGGTGATCTATGGCTCGGCATTGTGCTTGGTGATGTATGGCTCAGCATTGTGCTTGGTGATGTATGGCTCAGCATGTTGCTTGGTGATCTATGGCTCGGCATTGTGCTTGGTGATGTATGGCTCAGCATGTTGCTTGGTGATGTATGGCTCGGCATTGTGCTTGGTGATGTACAGCTCGGCATTGTGCTTGGTGATGTACGGCTCAGCATTGTGGTTGGTGATATACGGCTCAGTATGGTGCTTGGTGATCTATGGCTCGGCATGTTGCTTGGTGATGTATGGCTCGGCATTGTGCTTGGTGATGTATGGCTCAGCATGGTGCTTGGTGATGTATGGCTCGGCATTGTGCTTGGTGATGTATGGCTCAGCATGGTGCTTGGTGATGTATGACTCGGCATTGTGCTTGGTGATGTATGGCTCGGCATTGTACTTGGTGATGTATGGCTCAGCATGGTGCTTGGTGATGTATGGCTCAGCATGGTGCTTGGTGATGTATGGCTCAGCATGGTGCTTGGTGATGTATGGCTCGGCATTGTGCTTGGTGATGTACGGCTCAGTATGGTGCTTGGTGATCTATGGCTCGGCATTGTGCTTGGTGATGTATGGCTCAGCATTGTGCTTGGTGATGTATGGCTCAGCATGTTGCTTGGTGATCTATGGCTCGGCATTGTGCTTGGTGATGTATGGCTCAGCATGTTGCTTGGTGATGTATGGCTCGGCATTGTGCTTGTTGATGTATGGCTCGGCATTGTGCTTGGTGATGTACAGCTCGGCATTGTGCTTGGTGATGTACGGCTCGGCATTGTGCTTGGTGATGTACGGCTCGGCATTGTGCTTGGTGATGTACAGCTCGGCATTGTGCTTGGTGATGTACGGCTCGGCATTGTGCTTGGTGATGTACGGCTCAGCATTGTGCTTGGTGATGTACAGCTCGGCATTGTGCTTGGTGATGTACGGCTCGGCATTGTGCTTGGTGATGTACAGCTCGGCATTGTGCTTGGTGATGTACGGCTCGGCATTGTGCTTGGTGATGTACAGCTCGGCATTGTGCTTGGTGATGTACGGCTCGGCATTGTGCTTGGTGATGTACGGCTCAGCATTGTGCTTGGTGATGTACAGCTCGGCATTGTGCATGGTGATGTACGGCTCGGCATTGTGCTTGGTGATGTACAGCTCGGCATTGTGCTTGGTGATGTACGGCTCAGCATTGTGGTTGGTGATGTACGGCTCAGCATGTTGCTTGGTGATGTATGGCTCGGCATTGTGCTTGGTGATGTATGGCTCAGCATGGTGCTTGGTGATGTATGGCTCGGCATTGTGCTTGGTGATGTATGGCTCAGCATGGTGCTTGGTGATGTATGACTCGGCATTGTGCTTGGTGATGTATGGCTCGGCATTGTACTTGGTGATGTATGGCTCAGCATGGTGCTTGGTGATGTATGGCTCAGCATGGTGCTTGGTGATGTATGGCTCAGCATGGTGCTTGGTGATGTATGGCTCGGCATTGTGCTTGGTGATGTACGGCTCAGCATGGTGCTTGGGGATGTATGGCTCGGCATTGTGCTTGGTGATGTACGGCTCAGCATTGTGCTTGGTGATGTATGGCTCAGCATGGTGCTTGGTGATGTATGGCTCGGCATTGTGCTTGGTGATGCACGGCTCGGCATTGTGCTTGGTGATGTACGGCTCGGCATTGTGCTTGGTGATGTACGGCTCGGCATTGTGCTTGATGATGTATGGCTCAGCATGGTGCTTGGTGATGTACTGCTCAGCATGGTGCTTGGTGATGTACGGCTCGGCATTGTGCTTGGTGATGTACGGCTCGGCATTGTGCTTGATGATGTATGGCTCAGCATGGTGCTTGGTGATGTACTGCTCAGCATGGTGCTTGGTGATGTATGGCTCAGCATTGTGCTTGGTGATGTATGGCTCAGCATGTTGCTTGGTGATCTATGGCTCGGCATTGTGCTTGGTGATGTATGGCTCAGCATGTTGCTTGGTGATGTATGGCTCGGCATTGTGCTTGGTGATGTATGGCTCGGCATTGTGCTTGGTGATGTACAGCTCGGCATTGTGCTTGGTGATGTACGGCTCGGCATTGTGCTTGGTGATGTACGGCTCGGCATTGTGCTTGGTGATGTACAGCTCGGCATTGTGCTTGGTGATGTACGGCTCGGCATTGTGCTTGGTGATGTACGGCTCAGCATTGTGCTTGGTGATGTACAGCTCGGCATTGTGCTTGGTGATGTACGGCTCGGCATTGTGCTTGGTGATGTACAGCTCGGCATTGTGCTTGGTGATGTACGGCTCGGCATTGTGCTTGGTGATGTACAGCTCGGCATTGTGCTTGGTGATGTACGGCTCGGCATTGTGCTTGGTGATGTACGGCTCAGCATTGTGCTTGGTGATGTACAGCTCGGCATTGTGCATGGTGATGTACGGCTCGGCATTGTGCTTGGTGATGTACAGCTCGGCATTGTGCTTGGTGATGTACGGCTCAGCATTGTGGTTGGTGATGTACGGCTCAGCATGTTGCTTGGTGATGTATGGCTCGGCATTGTGCTTGGTGATGTATGGCTCAGCATGGTGCTTGGTGATGTATGGCTCGGCATTGTGCTTGGTGATGTATGGCTCAGCATGGTGCTTGGTGATGTATGACTCGGCATTGTGCTTGGTGATGTATGGCTCGGCATTGTACTTGGTGATGTATGGCTCAGCATGGTGCTTGGTGATGTATGGCTCAGCATGGTGCTTGGTGATGTATGGCTCAGCATGGTGCTTGGTGATGTATGGCTCGGCATTGTGCTTGGTGATGTACGGCTCAGCATGGTGCTTGGGGATGTATGGCTCGGCATTGTGCTTGGTGATGTACGGCTCAGCATTGTGCTTGGTGATGTACGGCTCAGCATTGTGCTTGGTGATGTATGGCTCAGCATGGTGCTTGGTGATGTATGGCTCGGCATTGTGCTTGGTGATGCACGGCTCGGCATTGTGCTTGGTGATGTACGGCTCGGCATTGTGCTTGGTGATGTACGGCTCGGCATTGTGCTTGATGATGTATGGCTCAGCATGGTGCTTGGTGATGTACTGCTCAGCATGGTGCTTGGTGATGTATGGCTTGGCATTGTGCTAGGTGATGTATGGCCATGAAGCTCCCAGTAGGTGCAATGTTTGTGTTGATGTTAATACCAGAGAAGATCAAGAGTCTATAGTTATGAAGTCAGCAGAGCATTGGAGACTTCTCTGCCCTGTGCTCCTCAGCATTTGCCCCCCGCTGTGTAATGTTAAGTGGTTTCCACTTTGTGGATGAGTTGCTGCCGTTCCTTCCCCTTCTCAGGCTGGTGACTGGTGAGGTTCCTATTACTCCCTTCTCTTCCAGAGGATCAAACTGTTATGGTATCAAGTTGAAGCCGATACATTCCAAAGAGAACCTGGAGATCTAGGGCACCTGACTATAAATGCATGGGATGTTCCTGGAATATTAAGGTAAAAGACTGACACTTTTTACCTATAGGATATTTTGCAGCCATCACTATTCTACTGGTCCTAGATGTTGGTTTTTTCAAGCTACGGAATAATGTAACTAAATTTAGCAGAAGGGTCAACAGTGAAAGTTTACAACAGAGAAAGCTTATGACCTTAGGAGAGCACGTTTCTGGGTCAAGAAGTAGACCATCATCAAGGATGGGCAATAGTTGTCCACAAACACAGAGAAACCAAAGAATCAGGCATAGCTTTCATAAACTATTGTTGAATGTTCGGCGTTGAAGACTCATCCACCCTTTAACCATGAGAATTATAAGTTAAATTGAATCTGTCTGAAGCATTTCACCCACAAAACTGTTTATATACTCATGTAGCTCTTGCGAAGACAAGCCCAACCATACCTTTAGGTAGATATTCCGCTCCTCCATTACTGATGTGATACATAGAGTTAAAACTTTTCTTCATGGAACTTTGTTATAGTCAGAATACATTATTTGTATCTGGCACTAGTACTATCATCTAGCTTTGAGACTCCCTTTGCTCTAATGTCCTCTTGTTTTGTAACAAAAAATGACCACAGGAATTGGAGGATTGGGATTTGTTTACAATCACACAATTAAAGTTACTCAAATGGAAGAAATGGATATCCCCCTGGAAAACAAACAAACACATTTTATACCAAGAACATATCAAAATTTACACTTTACCTTAGTGGGAGCACAGTTTGGTGGGAACATGAGATATAGCATGCACCAGTAAATCTCAAGAGGTCTATCCATCAATATTGTGTTTATTATTTGTTGCACGTAAGTTATAACTGTCATGGTTCTTACACGTGGTGCTCTACTCTCCTGCAGAGCTGATGCTCTGTTTTCTATTTGCGCCAGTGGACGGGTGGTTTCCAGCCTCATGACTTGCGCCGGTGTGGGAAGAGCCTTTTTCCAGATGCCTCAGTCCGGGTGATTTCTCTGCCTTATTAGGGAGCAACCTCGCCTGGAACGCCACCAGTCGTTGTTTCTGCTCTTTGGTGACCAGTCTAGTTCCCGTTAGTGCTTGTTCCTATCTTGTCTCTACCCCAGACCCTAGTACCCTTTTCCTGCCGTTCCCCCTTACTCTGACATTATCCCCAGGCCCCTGACCCCTAGCTAGTTCCCTGACCTCGGCTCTGCTTACTCCCTGATTACCTGACGTGATTTCCAAGCTTCTGACTCCCAGCTAGTTCCCTGACCTCGGCTCTGCTCTCTCCCTTATTACCTGCCGTGATTTCCTGGCTACTGACCCCGGCTAGTGAGAAACACGTGATGGTGTCTCCGCGGTGTTGGATGTTTATCTCCCTAAGGTCAACCATCCTTGCTTATGTAGTCTTCTACTAGCCATTGCTCCCACTAGCCAGTTTCCTACTCCACACTGATGAGGGTCAAATACCCTGAAACAGCTGTCTGTGGATGGATACCATGTTTGGCATAGGTGGTCTCCTTGACTGGAGACTGCCCTTCCCGTGGTTGTTCCTTCCTGATGAAAGACCTGGCTAGTTTCCTGCCAGCGTTGAGAAACATGTGATGGTGTCTCCGCAGGCTTTCTTGTTTTGACTTCAGACTGTAACCTGTCTACACCTCTGTTTATCCCCTTCATCCTTGATGTGCTCTCCTGGTATCTGATCCCAGAATGTTTGACTACCCTCTCTCACGATTAGACCGTGTAGTGACTAGAGTCTCATCTTATAGATGAGGGAAAAATTAAAAAGTCACAACTCTTGAAAAAAGGTGAGGAAAAAACAAAAATGCCCTGGTCCTAAAAGAGGTCAACATCCATTGTGCTCCGTGGAGTCTAGTAAAAGTGCCATCTATGATGAATTTTGTAGGTGGCACTGTGGCACCCTTTACCGTAAATCTTAGTCCATGGAATTTGTGTTTTTCATTACGTAACAGAATGAAAAACAAAAAATCTGTCCTATCGAGCCACTTGGAATAAATAATGGTGCACTGCGCATTTCGGATGTTCCACAGACCTTTGATGTGTTCACTGTTCTACTTCCAAACATAAAAATGTCATTTTTTTCAATGGTCCAAATGTTCTTTACAGCAATCTTCACTGTAAATACACTTTTACATTCATCATAATCATACATTTTTTCCCAGGCCAGGAATTTTTTTTTATCAACAGAACAAAAACCAATCACTATGTACCCACTGGCAAATGACCACTGTATTCTCTCCAGTTTGTGTTTCCAAAATCAGTACAGTGAATGAGCTGAAGGCAAGAAAACATTAAACTAATGCGCGCTCGGCAGCCGAGCTGATGAACAAATCAAAGCAGATAGTCAAACAAAATTACCTAGGATGAAATAGATTTGCAGGTCTTCGGGATCCTGTTTGTGGGCAGAGATATGTCGCTGACACTCCGCATTTGCCGATGATGACAATCACTGACTCTATCTACACGTCAATTAACTCCATTATTCTAGTATATTTCCAAAAATGACATCTGGACAATGATAGAAAATCCACGGGATCGTCGAAATGCAAAACAACTTTCGGCTCATCAGGGAAATACTGTGCTCCAGCCATCGGCAGAACTCAGTTGGTTGCCAGTGCCTGGGACGAGAAAATGATTGTGCCCCCCTAACCCAGTAAGAATGCCTCGAGCACACCGTTAAAATAAATAATGCTCCATTTAAAAAGTATTAATGCCCTCTCACTGCACCCTAAAAAGGATTGATGCTCCATGAGTGGCTCCTCTAGAAGGAAGTTCGGTTTTAGATAAAGTGGGGCCCTAAATGCTCAAATATTGCACCATCACACCCAACCTGTCATGATTCTTACCCGCGGTGCTCTGCTCTCAAGCAGAGCTGATGCCCCGTTTTGTATTGCGTCGGTGGATGGGTGGTTTCCGGCCTCAGGGCCTGCGTCGTTGGGAGGAGCCTGTTTCCAGGAGCCTTGTTCTGGGTGATTGCTCTACTTCTTTAGGGAGCAATCTCACTCAGAATGCTGCCAGACGTAGTTTCTGCTCTGCAGTGAGTGCTCTGGTTCCCATAAGTGCCTTGTTCCAATCTTGTCTCTTTACCCTGGACACTAGTCACCATTTTCCGCCCATTTCCCAGACTCTGATACTATCCCCAGGCTCCTGACCTTCGCTTTTCCCTTAAGTATCTGACATGACTTTCTGGCTCTTGAACCCCAGCTTGTTCCCTGATCTCGTCTCTGCTTTTTCCCTGAGTACCTGACATGACTTCCTGGCTTCTGACCCTTGGCTTGTTCATTCAAACAGCTCTGACTCGGCTCTGTTTTCTCCCTGTGTACCTTTGTGACTTCCTGGCTTTTGACCTCTGGCTTGTTTGACTACTGGATGTGGTGATCAGCGCGGCATGACACTCGTCTTTCCTGACAACTACGAACCCTACAGCATCATGTTATCAGCAGCTCTTCTCCAGTTTGCACTGGGCAATGTGCTGCCGAGAACAAGGCTTTCTATTCCTCCATAAACAATCCAATCATTTGTTGATTGAGTATCATTTTGCTTGTTCGTTGGACAATTGCCGGCATCTTTACAGCTATCAACTCTCATCTGTGCATCCGGGATTTATAAATGAGTGATACAGACATATAGTATATGACACACACACTGAATGTTATATACATAGTACACACACATTTATACACTGAGGACATACACACATTTGTATACACACATAGCACAGACACAAGTATACACTGAGTACATATACACACATGTATACCCCATGCATACACACACACATGTATACACTGAGCACATACACACATATATATGCACAAAAATACTGCACACACATGTATACGTGATACACTGAGCACATGCACACATGTATAGACACACATAGTACACACACATGTATACCCTGAGCACAAACACACATACAGTATATATACACACACATAGTACACACATATGTATGCACTGAGTATGTGTGTATATATATATATATATATATACACACATGTATACCCCGAGCACGTGTATGCATACACTGAGCACACACACAAATATGTAGACATACATAGTATACACACATGTATACACTGAGCACATACACACATATGTAAACACACACAAAGCACACATATGTTTACCCTGAGCACACACACACACACATGTATACACTGAGCATGCACACAAATATGTATACACACACATGTATACTCTGAGCACATGTCACAGCAGGGGCGAGAGACTAAGCCAGCTGTATAAGACAACACACCAGAATGGTGAAGGAATGCCTTATAGCTAGGGATAAGGGGGGAAGTGGTTACCCCTGAAAATAACCTGCAGCTCAAGGTCACTGCCCTCACCAGCCCTATACAGGTTCCACACCTGTCACTGAGCAGGAATACTTGGGGCCCTATTACACCCTCCCAAAAGGGCCCTAAGTAAGGATGGAGGGTATGAGAGCTTCGTAAACACCACTATTACTAAACGAGAACACAAGAGAACAACAATAGAGGGGAAACACAACTGCAATCGCCAGAGCAGTGGTAGCTAGCAAAGACAAACACTTCTCTGCGCTGTAGCAACTACAGGAGTCTGGAGCAACAGAAGATGACTTCTCTATAGCTCAGTCAGGAACAAACTATAAACCGCACCCAAATATCCCAAGGGTGAAGTTTATAAAGGAAGTGAGAGGCTGGCAACTGAGAGGAAAAACTGACAGTTTACCAGGGTACTAAAGTCTGCGGCTGCAGAAACAGGGTACAAGCAGATAATAACAACACGTGCTGCTAATCACTGGGATCTTCTAACTCACTGCCACTGGATAGTCAGACGGCCATGAGACCTTCATAACAGGTTGTGATACATCCGTGACAACATACAGTTAGGTCCAGAAATATTTGGACAGTGACACAATTTTCGCGAGTTGGGCTCTGCATGCCACCACATTGGATTTGAAATGAAACCTCTACAACAGAATTCAAGTGCAGATTGTAACGTTTAATTTGAAAGTTTGAACAAAAATATCTGATAGAAATTGTAGGAATTGTACACATTTCTTTACAAACACTCCACATTTTAGGAGGTCAAAAGTAATTGGACAAATAAACCAAATCCAAACAAAATATTTTTATTTTCAATATTTTGTTGCGAATCCTTTGGAGGCAATCACTGCCTTAAGTCTGGAACCCATGGACATCACCAAACGCTGGGTTTCCTCCTTCTTAATGCTTTGCCAGGCCTTTACAGCCTCAGCCTTCAGGTCTTGCTTGTTTGAGGGTCTTTCCGTCTTAAGTCTGGATTTGAGCAAGTGAAATGCATGCTCAATTGGGTTAAGATCTGGTGATTGACTTGGCCATTGCAGAATGTTCCACTTTTTTGCACTCATGAACTCCTGGGTAGCTTTGGCTGTATGCTTGGGGTCATTGTCCATCTGTACTATGAAGCGCCGTCCGATCAACTTTGCGGCATTTGGCTGAATCTGGGCTGAAAGTATATCCCGGTACACTTCAGAATTCATCCGGCTACTCTTGTCTGCTGTTATGTCATCAATAAACACAAGTGACCCAGTGCCATTGAAAGCCATGCATGCCCATGCCATCACGTTGCCTCCACCATGTTTTACAGAGGATGTGGTGTGCCTTAGATCATGTGCCGTTCCCTTTCTTCTCCAAACTTTTTTCTTCCCATCATTCTGGTACAGGTTGATCTTTGTCTCATCTGTCCATAGAATACTTTTCCAGAACTGAGCTGGCTTCATGAGGTGTTTTTCAGCAAATGTAACTCTGGCCTGTCTATTTTTGGAATTGATGAATGGTTTGCATCTAGATGTGAACCCTTTGTATTTACTTTCATGGAGTCTTCTCTTTACTGTTGACTTAGAGACAGATACACCTACTTCACTGAGAGTGTTCTGGACTTCAGTTGATGTTGTGAACGGGTTCTTCTTCACCAAAGAAAGTATGCGGCGATCATCCACCACTGTTGTCATCCGTGGACGCCCAGGCCTTTTTGAGTTCCCAAGCTCACCAGTCAATTCCTTTTTTCGCAGAATGTACCTGACTGTTGATTTTGCTACTCCAAGCATGTCTGCTATCTCTCTGATGGATTTTTTCTTTTTTTTCAGCCTCAGGATGTTCTGCTTCACCTCAATTGAGAGTTCCTTAGACCGCATGTTGTCTGGTCACAGCAACAGCTTCCAAATGCAAAACCACACACCTGTAATCAACCCCAGACCTTTTACTACTTCATTGATTACAGGTTAACGAGGGAGACGCCTTCAGAGTTAATTGCAGCCCAGTTCTGAGTCCCTTGTCCAATTACTTTTGGTCCCTTGAAAAAGAGGAGGCTATGCATTACAGAGCTATGATTCCTAAACCCTTTCTCCGATTTGGATGTGAAAACTCTCATATTGCAGCTGGGAGTGTGCACTTTCAGCCCATATTATATATATACTTGTATTTCTGAACATGTTTTTGTAAACAGCTAAAATAACAAAACTTGTGTCACTGTCCAAATATTTCTGGCCCTGACTGTACAATCATTTGTATACACACATAGTACACACATATATATACTGAGCACATACACACATATGTATACACACACAGAGCACACATACATGTATACACTGAACACACATATGTTTACACACACAAAGCACAAACAAATATATATACGCTGAGTACATACACATATATGTATACACATACACAGCACACACACATATTTATAGAGCACATACATACACATATATCTCTTCAAATATATATATATAGAGAGAGAGAGAGAGAGAGAGTCAGACATGTAATGCGCAGGCACGGGCGGTCTTTTTGACCTTTCCAAATGCCTGTGCATTACCGTACTTAGCTCTGCCTTCAGCAGGTCAGAACAAAATGTGCATGCGCAGGAGCGCAATGCTGGCCTCTGTGGATGAAATAGGATGCATCATCCAGACGAAGCAAGGAGGACAGTGATTGCAAGGATAGAGGAAACACCAGACCCAAGAATAGCAAGGATAGAGGAGGCGCCAGACATGAGAACAGCAAGGATAGAGGAGGTGCTGGACCCGAGAACAGCAAAGATAGAGGAAGCACCGGTCCCGAGAACAGCAAGGACAGAGGAAGTGTCAGACCCAAGAACAGCAAGGATAGAGGAAGTACCGGAACTGATAACAGCAAGAATATAGGAGGCACCGGACCCAAGAACAGCAAAGATAGAGGAAGCACCGGACCCAAGAACAGCAAAGCTAGAGGAGGTGTCAGACCCAAGAACAGCAAGGATAGAGGAGGCACTGGACCCAAGAACAGCAAGGATAGAGTTAGCACCGGAACTGATAACAGCAAGAATATAGGAGGCACTGGACCCAAGAACAGCAAGGATAGAGGAAGTACCGGAACTGATAACAGCAAGAATATACGAGGCACCGGACCCAAGAACAGCAAAGATAGAGGAAGCACCGGACCCGAGAACAGCAAAGCTAGAGGAGGTGTCAGACCCAAGAACAGCAAGGATAGAGGAGGCACTGGACCCAAGAACAGCAAGGATAGAGTAAGCACCGGAACTGATAACAGCAAGAATATAGGAGGCACTGGACCCAAGAACAGCAAGGATAGAGGAAGCACTGGACCCAAGAACAGCAAGGATAGAGGAGGCACCGGACCAGAGAACAGCAAGGATAGAGGAGGCGCTGGACCCAAGAACAGCAAGGATAGAGGAGGCACCGGACCCGAGAACAGCAAGGATAGAGGAGGCGCCGGACCCGAGAACAGCAAGGATAGAGGAGGCGCTGGACCAGAGAACAACAAGGATAGAGGAGGCGCTTGTTACGTCACCGCCGGAGTCTGCTCCAGCGACTCCTGCTCCGATCGCCAGGCGACGACGTGTTCCTGCCATGGATGGTGCTGGTGATGGGAGAGGAGTCGATGCCAGCGGTGGGCGCAGGCTCCGATCATCCACTGGGCTGGGTTAGCTTGGGATCTGCAGTACCGCTGGCTGACTGTGGGTGGCATATGTCTTCCAGCTGAAGTTACCATCATTCAGCTACAGCCAATGGGAAGACACCACACCCTTCTTATTCCCCCTCCTGTCACATGACCACTGCCAGAGATAGTTCTGATTTTCCTGGCTCCTGTTACGTCCTATTCTGTTTGGTTATTCCTGTGTGCTGACTTCTGCGTGTTTTCTGACTACCCTTCTGCCTGCTGTTTATGTACCTCGCTGCCCGATCCGGATTTGACCTCTGCTACGTTTGCTGACTACGTCATTGTCTGCCGATTCTGTACCTGTTCCGCAATTCCTGATTTGACCCTGCCTGACTACTTCTCTCATCGGACTGCAGCCTTCCACAGGTAGTGATCTCCAGGGCCCTGTGCAATTCCAAATCCCTGTAGAGGGGTTAAAGGGTTTCAGGGTTCTGGGGGTCCTGCTTGGCGAGTGGCTTCCCACTAGCCTCCCCTTTACAGCCCATCTGAGTCTGTGGATCCAGGCAGGCGTTACATTGCTGGACCCAAGAACAGCAAGGATAGAGGAGGTGCCGGACATGAGAACAGCAAGGATAGAGGAGGCGCCAAACCCGAGAACAGCAAGAATAGTGGAAGCACTGAACCCAAGAACAGCAAGGATAGAGGAGGCACTGAGCCCAAGAACAGCGACTACCTTTACACCAGACTGTATCGTACCGCCCCACAGGTGAGAAGATGACAGGTTCCCTTTAAACATTTCTAATGTTGCTGATTTCAAGTCCAACATGCCATAGTTGACTAAACATAAAAAACAGGATATTTTTTTTAGCTAAATAGATGGACTAAAAATAGACTCCTAGGGACAAGGTAATTTAATTTCCTGGTGGAGAAGATCTAGTATAAATGTACGGCAATGTTCTTTGCATTGTACAGTACATCTCAATAACTGGGGAGATATAGATAAGGCATGGCAGCTGTTCCTATCCAAAATTGGCATTAGAACTCTGCAGACTGACATAGATTCATTAGTCAAGAAGAGGAATCTAATGATGTCTGGGGATAGGAGCAGGTATCCAGGCTCTGGAAGATCTGCTGCAGCTCTGAATATTTAGGTATTCATAGTCACAAGACATAGATAGTACGATGCAGAAGGTGGGCGTACAATAAGGTCATCTTACACTTTATTAGAATGGGATATAAAAGAGTCTTAAAAAAATAGTTTCCGAAGAGTAAACGTACCAATCATTCTATGCCATTCATCAAATTGAGCCTCGGATTCCGTGCAAAATGACTCTTTTTTTAGCGGATGGGGGGGGGGGAATTGGTTTTTTGATCTGCATACCTGTCCTTTTTCATAAGACATACCAGAGTAATATGTTCAGGAACTGTCATGATTTAGAAGATCTGAACTTGGCCGGAAAAGCAAAAATTCTAATTTGCCGATTCACTCAAATTTGGCCAACTTCCCCTTGAATTGAACCTACTTGATAGAAATCGAATGTTCCCTTATTATTGACCAAAGTCTCTATAGAATAGATGACCATAGCATAAAAAAATATATTGAAAAACTAATACACAGCTTCCATTTTTCTGCACAACTCTCCATCTGGTCCTCAGAATTCCAGGCTGGTCTTCAATTATGGCAGGTCTTCACCATGAATTGAACATACTTGATCAAAATTGAATGTTCACTTATTATTCACCAAAGTCTCTATAGAATAGATGCCTATAGCATAAAAAATATATTGAAAAACTAACACAACTTCAGTTTTTGCCCCTCATCTCTCCATCTGGTCCTCAGAGTTCCAGGCTTGTCTTCAGTTATGGCAGGTCTTCACCATGAATTGAACATACTTGATCAAAATTGAATGTTCACTTATTATTCACCAAAGTCTCTATAGAATAGATGCCTATAGCATAAAAAATATATTGAAAAACTAACACAACTTCAGTTTTTGCCCCTCATCTCTCCATCTGGTCCTCAGAGTTCCAGGCTTGTCTTTAGTTATGGCAGGTCTTCACCATGAATTGAACCTACTTGATGCAAATCGAATGTTCACTTATTATTCACCAAAGTCTCTATAGATTAGATGCCGATAGCATAAAAAATATATTGAAAACTAATACCCAATTTCAGTTTTTCCCACACAACTCTCCATCTGGTCCTCAGAGTTCCAGGCTGGTCTTCAGTTATAGGAGGCATTCACCTTGAATTGAACCTACTTGATGGAAATCGAATTTTCACTTATTATTCACCAAAGTCTCTATAGAATAGATGCCCATAGCATAAAAAATATATTGAAAACTAATACCCAACTTCAGTTTTTCCAACACAACTCTCCATCTGGTCCTCAGAGTTCCAGGCTAGTCTTCAGTTATGATAGGTCTTCACCTTGAATTGAACCTACTTGATGCACATCGAATGTTCACTTAAAGACTCTATAGAATAGATGCCCATAGCATAAAAAATACATTGAAAAAGTAATATTCAACTTCAGCTTTTCCCACACATCTCTCCATCTGGTCCTCAGAGTTTCAGGCTGGTCTTCAGTTATAGGAGGTCTTCACCTTGAATTGAACCTACTTGTTCCAAATCGAATGTTCACTTATTAGTGACCAAAGTCTCTATAGAATAGATGCCCATAGCATAAAAAATATATTGAAAACTAATACCCAACTTCAGTTTTTCCCACACAACTGTCCATCTGGTCCTCAGAGTTCCAGGCTGGTCTTCAGTTATAGGAGGTCTTCACCTTGAATTGAACCTTCTTGATGCACATTGAATGTTCACTTAAAGTCTCTATAGAATAGATGCCCATAGCATAAAGAAAAATAAAAATCTAACACCCAACTTCCGCTTTTCCCACACATCTCTCCATCTGGTCCTCAGAGTTCCAGGCTGGTCTTCAGTTATAGGAGGCATTCACCTTGAATTGAACCTACTTGATGGAAATCGAATTTTCACTTATTATTCACCAAAGTCTCTATAGAATAGATGCCCATAGCATAAAAAATATATTGAAAACTAATACCCAACTTCAGTTTTTCCAACACAACTCTCCATCTGGTCCTCAGAGTTCCAGGCTAGTCTTCAGTTATGATAGGTCTTCACCTTGAATTGAACCTACTTGATGCACATCGAATGTTCACTTAAAGACTCTATAGAATAGATGCCCATAGCATAAAAAATACATTGAAAAAGTAATATTCAACTTCAGCTTTTCCCACACATCTCTCCATCTGGTCCTCAGAGTTTCAGGCTGGTCTTCAGTTATAGGAGGTCTTCACCTTGAATTGAACCTACTTGTTCCAAATCGAATGTTCACTTATTAGTGACCAAAGTCTCTATAGAATAGATGCCCATAGCATAAAAAATATATTGAAAACTAATACCCAACTTCAGTTTTTCCCACACAACTGTCCATCTGGTCCTCAGAGTTCCAGGCTGGTCTTCAGTTATAGGAGGTCTTCACCTTGAATTGAACCTTCTTGATGCACATTGAATGTTCACTTAAAGTCTCTATAGAATAGATGCCCATAGCATAAAGAAAAATAAAAATCTAACACCCAACTTCCGCTTTTCCCACACATCTCTCCATCTGGTCCTCAGAGTTCCAGGCTGGTCTTCAGTTATAGGAGGCATTCACCTTGAATTGAACCTACTTGATGGAAATCGAATTTTCACTTATTATTCACCAAAGTCTCTATAGAATAGATGCCCATAGCATAAAAAATATATTGAAAACTAATACCCAACTTCAGTTTTTCCAACACAACTCTCCATCTGGTCCTCAGAGTTCCAGGCTAGTCTTCAGTTATGGTAGGTTTTCACCTTGAATTGAACCTACTTGATGAACATCGAATGTTCACTTAAAGACTCTATAGAATAGATGCCCATAGCATAAAAAATATATTGAAAAAGTAATATTCAACTTCAGCTTTTCCCACACATCTCTCCATCTGGTCCTCAGAGTTTCAGGCTGGTCTTCAGTTATAGGAGGTCTTCACCTTGAATTGAACCTACTTGTTCCAAATCGAATGTTCACTTATTAGTGACCAAAGTCTCTATAGAATAGATGCCCATAGCTAAAAAATATATTGAAAACTAATACCCAACTTCAGTTTTTCCCACACAACTGTCCATCTGGTCCTCAGAGTTCCAGGCTGGTCTTCAGTTATAGGAGGTCTTCACCTTGAATTGAACCTTCTTGATGCACATTGAATGTTCAGTTAAAGTCTTTATAGAATAGATGCCCATAGCATAAAGAAAAATAAAAATCTAACACCCAACTTCCGCTTTTCCCACACATCTCTCCATCTGGTCCTCAGAGTTCCAGGCTGGTCTTCAGTTATGGCAGGTCTTCAACTTGAATTGAACCTACTTGATGCAAATAGAATGTTCACTTATTATTCACCAAAGTCTCTATAGAATAGATGTCCATAGCATAAAAAAATATATTGGAAAAAACTAACACCCAACTTCAGCTTTTCTGCACACCTTCCCGTTTGGTTCTGAGAGTTCCGGGCTGGTCTTCAGTTATGGCAGGTCTTCATAAATCATGCTTGGTCTTCGTCGCCTTATGACATTCCTTTACTGTGACTGAAACTAGAAAGAAACCATGAGGGCAGAGCAGAAAGCTTCTTGGAGTAAGTTTTTATAAAAAATTTTACCAAACTGTCCACAATTTTGCTATTTTCATCTGAAGCAATTCATAAAAAAATTGGATTCGCGAAAATCCGCAATTTTGGTAAAATTTTATGCACATCCAGTTTGCCTTCTATAGAGATGAGTGGACCTGTGGAAATTCGGCTAGGCGGGTTCGGCCATACCATACAACACCTTTCGGATTCGGAGTTCAGGTGCTTTAAGTATGAGCACCACTCGCTCGAGCATCCCAGAGCTTGGGTACGCTCGGTGCTCAGCCCTGTGCGAGCCCCTTGCAGTGTTTGATCGACGCACACTGGGGTAACAACAGCAAGATCAGATGTAGTGTGTACCACTTGAAAAAATGGAAAAACCCAACCCACCCACCCTCGGTAGTGATCTGTTTATGACTGGCTGCATGTGGGTAAAGACCCAAACTGCCCAATTAGTGACATACTGTACATTGGGGTTCAGGTCAAGTCCGGATCCTAAATTGAACTTTATGTGAAGTTTGGCTGAATCCGCCAAACTGAACTTGCACAGGTCCGCTCATCTCTAGTGACCTGCCATCCACTGTTTTTCAGTAACCGGTTCTCTTTATCAATATTCTGCCAGCACTATAGGTGCTGACATTTTCTTTCCCTTACTTCTCATGTATGTTTTGCCTATCCTAAACTGAAAATTCACCTCTCTGCTCAGCCTGTATGTAGTTTGATAGACAGGAGAGCAGGAATAGAAGGACAAAGCTTCCTGTAATCCATCAAGGAGTGTCTCTGCAGCTGTAGATGGACTAACCTTTACAACAGGCAGTGGACAGCAAATTTGGCAAAAAGGAAGACACCTTTTGGCCAACACTTTAGATGTCTATGGATTTCAGTCTGATTTTAGACAGCTTTGCTTGACTGACTGCCAATCTCCTGACCCAAGCATGGCATCTTCAAATATTTCTATGAAGCTTTCCCACTCAGGTCAGAATACCTGTGGTCAGTCTATGTTTTAGCGGTCTGTGCTCAGACCGTTTGGGCCCCGACATTTGAATGATCCCCAAGAGTATATTTTGGGTGATAAGGAAACATTTTTAAAGTTATTTTCAGAATGTCTAATTAACACATGATCTTTCAAATCTATTTTTCTGAAAGTACTGGAGCCATTTAAGTTTAGGGTCTGAGGCTGTGCTGTTGGAGAAGATCATGTGGACCTATCTACGTGGAGAAGACCCCAGTGGACCTATCTAGGTGGAGAGGACCCCAGTGGACCTAATCTAGGTGGAGAAGGTCCCGATGGACAAATCTAGGCGGAGGAGACCCTGGTGGACCTATTTAGGCGTAGAAGACCCTGGTGGACCTATCTAGGCATAGAAGACCCTGGTGGACTTATCTAGGCGGAGAAGATCCTTGTGGACCTATCTATGTGAAGAAGTACTTGGTGGACTTATCTAGGAGGAGAAGAGCCTGGTGGACCTATCTAGGTAGAGAAGACCCTGGTGGACCTATCTAGGTGGAGAAGACCCTGGTGGACCTATCTAGGTAGAGAAGACCCTGGTGGACCTATCTAGGCGTAGAAGACCCTGGTGAACCTATCTAGGCATAGAAGACCCTGGTGGACTTATCTAGGTGGAAAAGATCCTTGTGGACCTATCTATGTGAAGAAGTACTTGATGGACCTATCTAGGAGGAGAAGAGCCTGGTGGACCTATCTAGGTAGAGAAGACCCTGGTGGACCTATCTAGGTGGAGAAGACCCTGGTGGACCTATCTAGGTAGAGAAGACCCTGGTGGACCTATCTAGGTGGAGAAGACCCTGGTGGACCTATCTAGACGGAGAGACCCTGGTGAACCTATCTTTGTGGGGAAGACCCCGGTGGACCTATCTAGGCTGCATAAGATCAAACTTCCTACAGAGCGTTCACCGATCAAGTCACCATGGCTCGAGAGCAAGCTGAAGGCCATTAAAAGAAAGAAGAAAGTTTGTGCCGACAAGTATTAGATGACAATCCATCTTCGAATGCAAATTCTCTCACTGAAGTTGTTCTTTAAGGGTTTGTCCAAATATTAGAAACCCCCATTAACTTTATTTATTCAGAATGAGAATATTTGAAAATTTCTGATTCTAACAACTTTAATGTTCCAGTTCTTTAGCTAAAGAGTAAAAGTAATTTTCGTTCTGCCTTCTCTTTGCATTTTCTTTTAGATTTATTCCATTCTACTTACCAAATTTAACCACATCACAGTCCATTTACAAACTTTTTCTAGATATAGCTGTAGTTTCCAAAACTCCTAATTCCCAGGGACTGAGATCATTAAATACTGCCCCTCTTAATTCTTGTCATGTCAGAGCGGCCTGCACCTAGTCCATCAGATTAACTGAAGCGAACACAAATGACAGCTTTGCAAGAACAGTGCAGTATTTACCATACAGAAAAGGAAGGTAGAAGCCTAGGACAGCAAAATCAGGGGTGTGTATCGGTACCTATCTAACCATCTATATATAATATGAAATAAAAAGAATAAACAAATCTATTATATAAAGCTGAGTGTGTGTATGTATGTATGTATGTATGTATGTGTGTGTATGTATGTCTGCTAAAGCAATCTGCACCGTGGCATTTACAATCACAAAATTTTGCACAGACACTCCATTTGACTCAGGGAACGTCATAGACTATGTTTTGAGGTGAAATTTTAACCTTGCGCTTTACAGTTATTCGCCAAAAAACTTGCTTCCATTAAAGTCAATGGAGCTGGGAGCCACAGTGCAGCTAGAACTTCAGAAGAATGTGCCGCCACGCCCTTAAATGAAATATTGGCATGTCACAATGCAGCCAGGGAAAGAGACAGACAGGGAAAGAGACAGACAGACAGGGAAAGAGACAGACAGGGAAAGAGACAGACAGAGACAGACAGAGACAGGGAAAGAGACAGACAGACACAGGCAGGGAAAGAGACAGACAGAGACAGACAAAGAGACAGGGAAAGAGACAGACAGAAAAGAGAAAGAGACAGGCAGAGACACAGACAGGGAAAGAGACAAACAGACAGACAGGGGAGAGACAGACACACAGGGAAAGAGACAGACAGAGACACAGACAGGGAAAGATACAGACAGAAAAACAGGGAAAGGGACAGACAGGGAAAGAGACAGACAGAGGTAGGGAAAGAGACAGACAGGGAAAGTGACAGACAGAGACACACACAGGGAAGAAGACAGGCAGGCAAAGAGACAGACAGACAAAGACAGACAGGGAAAGAGACAGACAGACAAAGAGATAGAGACACAGAGAGAGAGAGACAGACAAACAGAGAGACAGACAGAGAGAGACAGACAGAGACTGTGAGAGAAACAGAGAGACAATTACTATCCCGGTCAATGCCGGGTGCTACAGCTAGTATATATATATATATATATATATATATAAAAATATATATAGTAGACAGCCACACTCTTAGATAGTGTTCACATAGGCAATATAGTAAGCTCCAAACTTTTTTGCTTTCTTAAAACTTCAAGGGATTTAAAACAAACCAGCCTCTTCTATTTGGAGGACGATGTGGTGTGCATTATAATATATGGAGGACTATGGGGGGTGCATTATAACATATAGAGGACTATGGGTAGTGCATTATAATATATGGAGGACTATTGGGGGAATTATAATATATGGAGGACAATAGGGGTGCATTATAATATATGAAGCACTATGGGGGTACATTATAATATATAGAGGATTATGGATGGGTCGTTATAATATTTGTAGGACTATGGGGTGCACTATAATATATGGAGGACTATGGAGATGTATTATAATATATGAAGGACTATGGGTGTAATTAGAATAAATGGAGGACTATGGGGTGTATTATGATATATGGAAGTCTATGGGGGTGCATTTTAATATATAAAGGACTATGGGGGTGAATTATAATATATGGAGGACAATAGGGGTGCATTATAATATATGTAGGACTATGGGGATGCATTATATTATATGTAGATATATGTGGTGCATTATAATATATACAGGATTATGGGGTGCATTATAATATATGGAGGACTATGGGGTGCATTATAATACATCTAGGACTATGGGGTGCATTATAATATATGGAGGATTATGGGGGGCCCATTATACTGTATGGAGGATTACAGAGAGTGCATTATACTATATAAGGAGGACTTGTGCATTATTCTATATGGAGGACTATGGGGGGTGCATTTTACTATATGGAAGGCAATGTGGGGCCCATGATACTATATGGAGGATTAAAGAAGTGTAATATACTATATGAAGGACTATGTGGGGCCAATTATACTATATGGATGGCTATGTGGGGGCCATTATAATATTTTGAGGGCTATGTGGGGGCCATTCAACTATTTTGAAGGCTATATGGGGGTCTTTATAGTATTTAGAGGGCTATTAGAGAACCTTTATACTTTATGGAGGGTTATTTGAGGGTCATTGTACTATATGCAAGCAATTATACAGTGTGAAAGTTTGTGTGGGGTTCATCATACTGTGTGGAGGGCTGTGTGGGACCATTATACTGTTTAGAGGGCTCCATTATACAGTGAAGGGGCCATTATACTGTATGTCGTCCCATTATACTGCATGGAGGGCTGTGTGGGGGTCACAGTTGGGGATTATAATGTGTTGGGGTCACCATAGGGTCATCATACTGTGCCTGTGGAGGGTACTGTTGAGGAAATTCACTGTGGGGGTTTCATACAGTGTTTGTGGGGCACTTTGTTGGCATCATACTTTATGGGAATAGCGCCCCTACAGAAAAAAAAAAGGAATTACAGTTTCATAACAAGTAAATACTCATTCTTCCTGCAGCTCCTCTACAGTAAAAACAAGGAATTACAGTTTCATAACAAGTAAATACTCATTGTTCCTGCAGCTCATCTACAGGAAAAACAAGGAATTACAGTTTCATAACAAGTAAATACTCATTGTTCCTGCAGCTCATCTACAGGAAAAAGACGGAATTACAGTTTCATAACAAGTAAATACTCATTGTTCCTGCAGCTCATCTACAGGAAAAAGAAGGAATTACAGTTTCATAACAAGTAAATACTCATTGTTCCTGCAGCTCATCTACAGGAAAAACAAGGAATTACAGTTTCATAACAAGTAAATACTGATTGCTCCTGCAGCTCATCTACAGGAAAAACAAGGAATTACAGTTTCATAACAAGTAAATACTCATTGTTCCTGCAGCTCATCTACAGGAAAAAGAAGGAATTACAGTTTCATAACAAGTAAATACTCATTGTTCCTGCAGCTCATCTACAGGAAAAACAAGGAATTACAGTTTCATAACAAGTAAATACTGATTGCTCCTGCAGCTCATCTACAGGAAAAACAAGGAATTACAGTTTCATAACAAGTAAATACTCATTGTTCCTGCAGCTCATCTACAGGAAAAACAAGGAATTACACAGTTTCATAACAAGTAAATACTCATTGTTCCTGTAGCTCATCTACAGGAAAAACAAGGAATTATATGGTTTCATAACAAGTAAATACTCATTATTGCTGCAGCTCCTCTACAGGAAAAACAAAGAATTACAGTTTCATAACAAGTAAATACTCATTGTTCCTGCAGCTCATCTACAGGAAAAACAAGGAATTACACATTTTCATAACATTTTGACATGAAGCTTTCACATACCTTCATGTACCGATTACTTGGTCGATGTGTCATTAGCGTCTGTCTTCTCTTGTTGGCTTTTACCATTCAACTACCTCTGAAGATTAATAAACATTTACCTTACATCCTCTGCAACCGTCTCCATTTTGATGTGCCGGCAAGAGTCCCTTATCTCCATTGACATGTTCGGAGGACTGACAATCTTCAAATAATGCTCTGAGATGGGACAAAATGAAAAAAATATCATTTTATAGTGATTTTTTTTAGTTTTCTTTTCAGTTGGAATAGACACATTGTGAAATATAAAGCAGTTGACCTCTCTTTATGTCTTTTTTTTTCCCCAGCAATGACACTTATTCAGAACACTCCCGGTAATGCATCTCTTTAGACACATCATGAATCTCGAAATGAAAGGTTGTGATTGTGCTCTTGCGTGCACCTTGCATCTTTTTGGAAAGTGTTTAGTTTAAATAACCAGCTACACAAAGCAGGTTAGATTGATATCTCGATAAAAAGTGCTAATCTTCAGTTCCTCCGGTCTTTCCTCCCGAATCATTTTATTTTTTGTTGCTTTAGGCTTTATCTCAGACAGTTGTATAAAGCGGCCATCTAAACCATAGGCTAGGTTCATCACCTCTCTCTGTTAGATCTCTGGATCTCTGCTCTTCGCCATTGCTCTGGTGATTGCTTTCATCGTAGACTGAATACCTTCAGACTAGTCCCATCTTCAGGGATTTGATCCTACACCAAAACCTTTGGTTCTCATAATGGTCTTGACATATAAATATTTACTGCACTGTGCAGAGGTGGTCAGCTCCCTACGATGTTGTCTACTTATACTACGAGAGGTGTTTTATGCTAGACATATATGGTGTTGATTGTTGTAAGCGTGTGTCAACATGTAAATGCTGCTAGCAGCGTGTAGGTTCTTGATGTAGTAAAGCCAAGGCTGTTTTGCCAGTGTGTGCCACCTAGCAGGCAACAGGAGCAACGGTGAAGTAGTTATCAGATAGGAAAGGGTTAAGTCAAGGTAGAGAAGGAGTGATAGGTGGCAAATGGGTTGGATAGTAGTGTGGGCCTCGTGCGGTGCCAGCTCTGGATAGGGTTCGAGTAAGAGAAGATGTGGCCTCAATGTCAGGGCCAGTCAGGGAACCCTGAGGTAACCTCGAAATCCGCAGCCTACGACTCAACCCGGCGGGCTTAGAAAGTTGGGCGACTAGAGAGCCGTTAGATAGTAGTGTGGGCCTCATGGGGTGCAAGTTCTGGATGGGGTTTGAGTAAGAGAAGATGTGACCTCGATGTCAGGGTCACTCAGGGAACTCTGAGGTAAACTTGAGAGGTCCACAGCCTACGACTCACCCCAATGGGCTTAGAAAGTTGGGCGACTAGGGAGTCGCCGGACAATTTGTGTGACAAAGAGGGGGAACAAAGACACAGACCAAACAACTTGAGGACAAGTTCTAAGATAGTGGGGGACAGGTTGAGAAAGAGTACCCCAGAGACAGTAGAACAGGAACTGTGAGGAGCCCGAGGCCATGTCTGTCATAATAGTGTGAAGAATAAATTGAACAAGTTTTACTGCCAAGTGAACTTTGGTGTTATGTGTGTTACTGGCAGCAGGATGATGGACACCAGCCTGAAGAAACTAGTAAGTGTCCTGCACCCCACCTAAAAACACACCCGTACACGGAGTTTCCTTGGTGAAGGAGTGTAGGTTGCCCATACCGCCCAGCAACTGTGCTTTCCTTGAACTTGATTCCATAACCGGTGGTTTTTTCTTTGCCCTCCTGGTGACGTATCCCATCTCTGCTTCTAACTATGCTACGGCATTCACAGAAATACTGCAGTCAGTTCAACACTTTGACCTATAGACTCCCCCATAGTCATGTTCAACCTTTCTTACTGGATGTTAGGGTTACAATCAGGGCATCTCTTATGGTCCCAATATTCATTAGATGCATATTAACTGAACAATGCTTTGGCCAATAATTCGGCCGACACAGATCTCGGCCACCTCGTTCAGCTAAGCTGTCGTATTTGTTCTCTACTCTCTATTGATAGACATCTTTACCGGAGAACAGATGATCATCAGTCTGAAATTGGACATGCTCGATCAACACCATTCATTTGGCCAACGTCATTAAAAGTGACGGTGGAACCAGTCAATATTGGTGGATGTGTCCGACATTAGTCACATAATTATGGGAGGCTTTGTTCTCTACATCACCGATTATTGATTATCAGATAGAATTTGTGAGAATCTACTAGCTTGTTATTCTGGGCTCACTCGTTTTTAAGAAGTGAGTAGACAGCAATACCCCATGGACAAGAGTGCCACTGCTTCATATTGTAATCCTACACGGATCCTTCTCTTTCCCGATTTCTCTCATTCGATGCTTGGTCAGTCTTGCAGATTCATCAGATAATCTAATACATATGACGAGCTTTACCTAAAAGTAGAGATGAATAGAGATGAGTAGAGTAGAGATAAAGTTCGTTTGGACCTGGACTTGACCTAAACCCCAATGGAAGTCACTAATTGGTCAGTTTGGGTCTCCATCCACATGCAGTCAGCCATAAACAGAAAACGTCCAGGGGATGGTGGACGGGGCTTTTCCATTTTTTTGTTTGGTGCACTCTACATCCGATCATGCTGTTGTTACCCCCAGTGTGAGCCGATCAAACACTGCAAGTGGCTCACATTGGGCCTTAAGACCAAGCATACCAGAGCACAGCGATGCTCGCGAGAGTGGTTTGCATACGTAAAGCACCCAAATTCCGAACCCAAGCTCTGTTTTTTTGCACAGTCTGTGTTTGGTATAAACATCGAAAACCAAACCTCGGGTTCACTCATCTCTAGAGATGAGTGGACCTGTGTATGTTCGAGTTCTACCGGGTTTGGCCGGACTTTAGGTAAAAGTCCTTTTTCGGGATCTGAACTTGACCTGAACTTGTTCCTGGACCTCGAACTCCATGAAAGTCAATGGGAACCCAAACTAACGGGCTTGACTCAAGTAAGGAGTATAATGGAAGTCAATGATTGGGTTGGGTAATTCGGCACTAATCCCACATTCAATCAGTCTTAAACAGAGCATTTCTGTGGGAACAAGAGGTTTTTTTGGACACACAGCATCTGAAAACTTTGTTTTGACCCCCAATAAGAGCCATTCAGAGACTGCAAATGGCTCACACTGGGCCAAGAACTGTGCATACCCAAGCACCCTTATGGTCGATTGAGTGGTTAGCATGTGAATAGCACCCAAACTCGGACACAGCTTTTTTTTTTTTTTTTTTTTTTTAATGGTGTTCATGTTCGAGCCATGGGCACCAGGGGGTGGGTTCGAACCTCGACCTTTCCAGTTCGGGTTTGCTGATCTCTACTTAAAAGCTGTTAGAGTTGGGTCACCCATTTTATGGAGTCCATACCTCCCAAGTGTGGCATATGGGCATGGGTTGTCTTCACGACTAGTCCTGTTGTTTCCTCTAAAGTCGGGCACATGGGCATGGGTTATGTTCACGACTAGTCCTGAGGTTTCCTCCAAGTCGGGCATATGGGCATTAGTTGTCTTCACGACTAGTCCTGTGGTTTCCTCCAAGTTGGGCATATGGGCATGGGTTGTCTTCACGACTAGTTATGTGTTTTCCTCCAAGTGGGGCATATGGGCATGAGTTGTCTTCATGACTAGTTATGTTTTCCTTCAAGTGGAGGATATGGGCATGGGTTGTCTTCATGACTAGTCCTGTGGTTTCCTCCAAGTCGGGCATATGGTCATGGGTTGTCTAGATGACTAGTTATGTGTTTTCCTCCAAGTGGAGGATTTGGGCATGGGTTGTCTTCACAACTAGTCCTGTGGTTTCCTCCAAGTCGGGCATATGGGCATGGGTTGTCTTCATGACTAGTTATGTTTTCCTTCAAGTGGAGGATATGGACATGGGTTGTCTTCACGACTAGTCCTGTTTTTTCCTCCAAGTGGGGCATATGGGCATGGGATGTTTTATAACTAGTTATGTGTTTTCCACAGAGTGGGTCATATTATTATTATTATTATTATTATTATTATAGCGCCATTTATTCCATGGCGCTTTACAGTGAAAGAGGGTATACATACAACAATCATTTTCAGTACAAAACAGACTGGTACAGGAGGAGAGAGGACCCTGCCCGCGAGGGCTCACAGTCTATAGGGAATGGGTGATGGTACAATAGGTAAGGACAGAGCAGGTTGCGCAGTGGTCTACTGGACTGAGGGTTATTGTAGGTTGTAGGCTTGTTTGGAAGAGATGGGTCTTGAGGTTCCTCTTGAAGCTTTCCACGGTAGGGGAGATATGGGCTTGGGTTGTCTTCATGACTCGTTATGGGTTTTCCTCCAAGTGGGGCATATGGGCATGGGTTGTCTTCATGACTAGTTATGTTTTCCTTCAAGTGGAGCACATGGGCATGGGTTGTCTTTACGACTAGTTATGTGGTTTCCTCTACAACCCTTCCTTGGACCACTCCTTGGGTAATTTGCTATTAAACACACCATTTATTCCTAACCATCAAAGCTGAAAACATAAAACCGGTCATTTCCCATTGAGTTGTGCCGCGGAAATTGGTAATATGCAATGTTTATTGAACGCGGTATAACAACCATATTTATTTGTAATGCCCGGCTGGTGATGTATTGAGAGAGCGTAACTATTCAGGAAAAGCAAGGATTTATAACAGGGGCTGTAATTGAGATCTTTGACAGGAAATACTCTAATGTTTCACGAGCCTAGGCTCTCATTTACACACAAAAGCTAAAGGTCTTTGTGGCACTGTAAAATGTTAAACGCCTGCTGAGTGAGAGGCAGTCAGATTGAGTTGTGTGCAGCTAAACTTAGAAACCTATTGACACAACCTTTTACATTGCTCCGCTACTTCCTTTGAGAGAAATGCGCTGGATTTAAAGGGAAATTACTTAAAAATGTTCAATACAAGAGTAGAGAACTATCTATGGTGGTATCTTATTAAGTAGTTGTAGATGAGGCAAGCACCAACAAGCTTAAAAAAAAATTGTCAAGGTTTTTTTTTTTTCATTTCGCTTTTTTTTGGTGCTATAGGGGCTAAGGACTCTTTCGTATCTGACTATCCTTTGTAGCCTTACTCTTTGGTGCAGCTCTATGTGACCACTCCACTTTACTATAAATAGTCACGTGTCTTAACATCTGATGCCGGCTATAGATTCTCATTCTTATACAGATCACTTTGGAAGGAGCTGAGGAGTTGTGACAATTGCAGCTGTGGTGTTTAGCTGCATTAGAGGAGATTGAAGTGTTTTTCTTTTGTGTTTATTTTCCTCCTGTCTATTCTCTCTTTATTTGTGTTGTATTATTGCAGTGGTGAGACTAGTGCGCTTGCTGGCCTTATCTCTAGCCAGGGTGAGATCAGGGCAAGCAAGGGCCTAGGCACATGATCAGTGATGGAGGAAGGACCCATATAGGGATGTAAGGGAAAGCAGGAATAAATCTCACAGATCACTTTGGAAGGAGCCAATATCTGGAAGAAGCTGAGGAGTTGTGAGAATTGCAGCTGTGGTGTTTTGCTGCATTGGCGGAGATTGGAGTGTTTTCCTTTTTGTGTATATTTTCCTCCTGTCTGTCTCTCTTTATTTGTGTTGTATTATTGCAGTGGTGAGACTAGTGCTCTTGCCGACCTTGTCTCTAGCACCCTGGCTGGAGTTCAGGGCAAGCAAGGGCCTAGGCACATGATCGGCGATGGGGGAAGGACCCATACAGTATATTGATGTAAGGGAATGCAGCAATCAACCTCAGGTGAGTGTTAGGAGATTTCCCTGCTCCCCTTTCTCTAGGGCCCACTGTTGTATCATGTTGCTGGTATACCCTGTGTGTTGAGCTGCTCATCAGGCGTTCCCTTATACCTCCCGGAACCCCGGTAGTTGTGTGACAACTGTCCACTTGGAATTGTATTATTGCAGTGGTGAGACTAGTGCTCTTGCCGGCCTTCTCACTAGCCAGGGTGAGTTCAGGGCAGGATAAGGCTTAAGCACGTGATCAGGGATGGGGTGAAGGACCCGCGTAACAACATTAGGGAGTGCATGGATCGACCTCAGGTGAGTGATTGGGAATGTCCCACTCCCCTCTCCTTAGCACCAGGGATCACCATTGTATTGTGTTCCTAGTGTACCCTTTGTGTTGCGGCGCTCACTGGGAGCTCCCTTATTGGCAGTATTACAACGACTGATAACAACTCTGGCACTGCTGATCAGCTGATAAAACAGGATCAACCAAAGTAGACTCATACTACCTTTTCTTTCTGAAAGTTTTCAGCAATCTCCTTATCATCAGGGGCAGGATTACAATGATTGATATCAACTCTATGCACAGCTGATAACACAGTATCAACCAAAATAGACTCATACTCCCTTTTTTTCTGAAAGAGTTTTCAGCAGTCTCCTTATCATCAAAGGCAGGATTCCAATGATTGGTAACACCTCTTTATACAGCTGATAACACAGGATCCACCAATGAAAGGAGGTAATGTCACCCCTCAGCTCCACCCTTCATAATGACTAGTGATGAGCGAGTATGCTTGTTACTACTCGGTACTCGCACGAGTATCACTGTACTCGGGCTACTCGGCGGGGACCGAGTAATCTCGCGATACTCGTGCTGTACTCGTGGTCTTCATCCCTGCATGTTGGCGCTCTTTTGAGAGCCAGCCCTCATGCAGGGATTGGCTGGCACACCACTGCAATGCCACAGCCCTGTTAGTTGTGGAATTGCAGTGATTGGCCGGCCTGCACAGCGTGACCGAGCCTTTATACCGGCGGGCGCGCTGTGCTCTGTACACAGCCATCTCAAATTCCCTGCTTTCCACGCCCACAGGCGCCTATGATTGGTTGCAGTGAGACACGCCCCCACACTGAGTGACAGGTGTCTCACTGCACCCAATCACAGCAGCCGGTGGGCGTGTCTATACTGTGCAGTAAAATAAATAAATAAATAATTTAAAAAAACAGCGTGCGGTCCCCCCTATTTTAATACCAGCCAGATAGAGCCATACAGCTGAAGGCTGGTATTCTCAGGATGGGGAGCTCCACATTATGGGGAGCCCCCCAGCCTAACAATATCAGTCAGCAGCTGCCCAGAATTGCCGCATACATTAGATGCAACAGTTCTTGGACTCTACCCGGCTCTTCCCGATTTACCCTAGTGCGTTGGCAAATCGGGGTAATAAGGAGTTAATGGCAGCCCATAGCTGCCACTAAATCCTAGATTAATCATGTCAGGCATCTCCCCGAGAAACCCTCCATGATTAATCTGTAAATTACAGTTAAAAAACACACACACCTGAAAAAATCCTTTATTAGAAATAAAAAACAATAACAAAGTCCCTCATCACCAATTTATTAACCCCGACAAACCCTCCATGTCCGGCGTAATCCACAGTCCTCCAGCGTCGCGTCCAGCTCTGCTACATTCAGGTGACAGGAGCTGCAGTATACACCGCCGCTTCTGTCAGCTTCACACAGCAACTGAGGTGAGTAGCGCGATCAGCTGCTGTCAGTCAGGTAACTCACGGCCACCGCTGGATCCAGCGGTGGCCGCGGGTAACCTCAGTGACAGCAGCTGATCGCTATACTCACCTCAGTTGCTGCATGGAGCTGACCGGAGCGGCGGTGAGTAGCGCGATCAGCTGAGCTGTCACTGAGGTTACCCCCGGCCACCGCTGCATCCACCGCTGCATCCAGGTAACCTCAGTGACAGCTCAGCTGATCGCTATACTCACCTCAGTTGCTGTGTGAAGCTGACCGGAGCAGCGGTGTATTCTGCAGCTCCTGTCACCTTCATGCAGCACAGCTGGACGCGACGCTTGAGGTCCGTGGATTACGCCGGACATGGAGGGTTTGTCGGGGTTAATAAATTGGTGATGAGGGACTTTGTTAGTGTTTTTTATTTCTAATAAAGGATTTTTCGGGTGTGTGTGTTTTTTAACTGTAATTTACAGATTAATCATGGAAGGAATCTCGGGGAGACGCCTGACATTATTAATCTAGGATTTAGTGGCAGCTATGGGCTGCCAATAACTCCTTATTACCCCGATTTGCCAACGCACCAGGGCAAATCGGGAAGAGCCGGATACAGTCCCAGAACTGTCGCATCTAATGTATGCGGCAATTCTGGGCGGCTGCTGGCTGATATTGTTAGGCTGGGGGGCTCCCCATAACGTGGAGCTCCCCATCCAGAAGGGACAGAGCATTGCCCCCCCCCCCTCCCCCCGGGGCATTTGCGGAGGCCCTCATGACACTTGATTGGTGGGGAGGTCAAGGTGTCATGAGGGGAGGGGGAGAGCGAGCCCGTTTTTTAAAATAATACAATGATCAGGGGGAGGAGCGGCACATTTCCCGCTCTTGGGGACAGAAGTGACAGTCCCTGTACCCCTACCTCACCTGCTATGGCATCGGTGTATCAGCTCCTGGAGCAGCTTAGAGCGGCGGCCGGCGATCATCCCCCTGGCTGGCTGCAGGATACTGTGGCAGGGATCATCGGCGGGAGGCTGGAGGCGGCAGGGTCTTCCCCCCGCAGGAGCGGCGCTCCCGTAGGTCTAAACCGCCGCAGCGGTTTTCTCCTGACATGCCTCCCCGGGCCCAGCGTCGCTGCAGAAGCCCCTCCAGGGACCCTTTAGGCCGGGCACCGCGAGCAAAGAAGTCCAGTGCGCCCCGGCCTGGGAGGAATTCTACTGTGCGGCTGGGCCCAGCGGCGGTCAGCAGGCCTCTGCTGGAGCTGGAGGCGGGGTCTGCTACCGCCCGGTCAGCGATGGATGTCGGCGCTGCGGTGGGGCGTGTGGGCGATGTGCCTGCCATGCGCCCTGAGCCCTGTCAGCAGGACAGAATGGAGGAGCGGGCGGGCCCCAGCAGAGGGGGCGGAGCGCGGATGCTGGGATCTGGGGTGCACCGGGCCTGGAGTGCAGGGCCTACAGCAGCAGAGGCCCGGATTGAAGATGGGGCCCCCTGGAGGAGCACTGGAGAGCTGCACTGGCAAGGTGTGGAGGAACGCAGGCAGCTCTCTGGGGCGGATGGCTGGCAGGACGGACGTCAGGCCCATATTACAGGGTCGAAGGTGTCTTCCGGCCTTGCGGCGGCAAGGGCTAACAGCGGGGAATTCGGTGGGAGGAGCCAAGAAGCTGCGGATCGTGTGGATGGACGTCAGGAATCAGGCGGTCCGGCTGGCGGGGCCTCTTCCCTAGTGCAGCCCGGTGAGTATGCTTCTGTCTCGTGTCTGTCTCCTCAGCTTAACCGGGATCGGAACGAAGGGGGAGGGGTAGATCAGACGGGGTTAAGTCCAGGGGTACCGTTCGGTGTTGGTGGGTATGCGTCGGGGGGTGGGGAGCTGGGAGAGCTGTTAGGTTGCGTGCGTTCGTTGCTGGAGCGAATTGGGGGTCCAAGGGAACCCCCGGCGCCGGTGGGGGCGTGGGTTAATCCGCCCATTCTGGAGGTTAGTGAGTCCGTGGTTGCGGGTATTTCTTCCCCGGTTTCGGTGTCGGTCCAGACGGAAAAGAATAAGGAGGACAGGATTCATTTAGATGATAGGGCGCGTGGGGAGGTTTATGTATGCTTTGAGGGCCCCTTAGGTTCGCACCTTAAGAAGGAGGTGAGGGAAAAGATCTGGAAGGACGAATATGTTGAGGTCTTCTCCCTCCTTCCTTTGGCAAAATTTAATTTGGATAAAGGGAAAAAGGAGGATAGTAAGAAAGAGGATGAGGAAAAGCGGCGGTGGCGCTTGATCCCTCAGACGTTTACCAATTGGTTGCAAGCCTTCGCTATTTTGGCGAGTGTGATAGGCGAAAAGGCGCCGGAGAATTGTTCTCATCTATTTTGTTACATGGATTCGATAGGTGAGGCCTACAGGGTGTACGGGGGGCAGACGTGGCTTCGGTATGACGAACAATTTCGTCAGAGGAAGGCCGTACGCCCATCTATACGATGGGATCAAAAAGATATAGGGTTATGGTTGCGGGTCATGGCACCGGCTAGGTATGGCCAGCCCTTTCAAGGCGGGGCCGGGACTTCCGGCCAGTCGGGAAATCAAGGGACCAGTGGTCAGCAGGGTCAGGCGGGATCGCAGAAGCCAGGTATATGCTGGCAATTCAACGACGGGCAGTGTAAGTGTGGGGCTACGTGCCGTTTTAAGCACCTATGCACCCATTGTAACGGGACATCCCACGGAGCGTCAAAATGCTTCAGGAAGGGGAAACCCAAGCCCGGCGGCTCTCATACCCAAGGGTCTGACGCCAGTGAAGTTGGTCGCGATGCTTCCGTACCTAAATAGGTACCCAGATCGGGAAAAGGCGGAAGTTTTGCGGTTGGGTTTTGGGGAGGGTTTCAGGATTCCTGCCCCCGTTTTTGAGGTTCCGGGGGCAACCAGGAATCTCTTTTCTGCATACCAGCATGCGGCGGTTGTGGCGGAAAAATTAAGGAAGGAGGTGGTGTTGGGGAGAATGGCGGGCCCGTTCCAGGCCCTTCCTTTTCCCGACTTGGTGGTGTCGCCGTTGGGGGTGGTGCCGAAAAAGGAACCAGGGAAATTCCGGCTTATTCACCATTTGTCTTATCCAAGAGGCAGGTCGGTGAATGATGGAATACCCGCTGAGCTGTGCTCAGTTGTATATACGTCATTCGATGAGGCTACAAAGTGGGTAAAGAGATGTGGGAGGGGGGCGCTGTTGGCTAAGACTGATATTGAATCAGCTTTTCGGCTATTGCCGGTGCATCCGGATTGTGTTAGGCTGCTGGGTTGTTGTTGGGAGGGTGGCTATTTTGTAGATCGTTGTTTGCCCATGGGGTGTTCGATTTCGTGCGCATTTTTCGAGACTTTTAGTTCGTTTTTGGAATGGGTTGTTTGGGACGTTTCGGGTTGGTCATCAGTGGTACATTACCTGGATGATTTTTTGTGTGTAGGTCCGGCTGACTCGGCGCAGTGTGCCGGGATTTTAGCGGCAATGGAGTGAGTTTCGGCTTATTTTGGGGTGCCTTTAGCACCTGAGAAAACGACGGGGCCGACGACTTGCATAAGTTTTCTTGGTATTGTGATTGATTCCGTGGCTTGGGAAGTTCGGCTTCCTGAGGAAAAGGTCAACGGGCTAAAAGACGAAGTGGCAAGGGCACGGCGTGTGAAGAAATTGCAATTAAGGGAGGTTCAGTCTTTATTGGGAAAGCTTAACTTTGCGTGTCGGGTAATGCCAATGGGGCGAATTTTTTCGCGCCGACTTGCTGGTGCCACGGCGGGGGTGCTTGCTCCGCACCATTACGTTCGCTTATCGGCGGAACACAGAGCGGACTTAGCAGTTTGGGGACAGTTTTTGGAGCATTACAACGGTCGTTCGCTGCTGATGGAGGACGTAAAGGACAATGTTGATTTGGAGCTGTTTACTGATGCGGCGGGTAGCTCAGGTTTTGGGGCTTTCTTTCAGGGTCAGTGGTGTGCGGAACGGTGGCCTGATAGGTGGGTTGATGAAGGCTTGACGAGGAACGTGGCGCTTTTGGAAATTTTTCCGATATTGGTGGCGCTTCATCTGTGGAGGGAACAGTTGGCGAACAAGAAGATTCGCTTTAATTGTGACAATATGGGGGTAGTGCTGGTCATTAACAAGTTTTCAGCATCATCTCCTCCAGTTATTCGGGTGTTACGGGAGCTGGTTCTGGTTTGCTTGCAAATCAATACCTACGTTACGGCAGCTCATGTGCCAGGTGTTCAGAACCTAATAGCCGATTCCCTCTCTTGTTTTCAGTGGGATCGGTTCCGGGTTTGCGCGCCAGAGGCAGAGGCCAGCGGCTTGGAGTGTCCAGTACAGCTTTGGAACGTGGTCTTCAGGCAGTAGGACCACTGATTCGGGCGTCCCTGTCAGGTACCACATGGACGGCGTATCAGGCAGCGTGGAGTCTGTGGGAGCAGTGGTTGCAGGGTTGTGGGTCTGCTGAGGGAGATCAGTTGGGAGTACTGTTGGAAAGGTTGGGGGAGGCAGCGGTTACAGGATGGTCATTGGCGAAGGTGAATCGCTTTATGGCGGGATTAGCATTTGGTTTTCGGTTGCGGGGTTTACAGGATTTGACTAAGAGTTTTTGGGTGGTTCAGGCTTTGAAGGGATTTCGGAAACGATGCAAGCCGCTGGATGGTAGACGGCCTGTATCATTTAGCTTATTGGAGCAGTTGGGTAGGGCATTGCGAGGGGTTTGTATATCGCAGTTTGAGGTGAGTTTGTTCCGGTTAGCGTTTTCCTTGGCGTTTTTTGGGGCGTTGCGGATTGGGGAATTGGTATCGCCCAGTAAGACTTCTCCCGGGGGCCTGGGTCGTGGTGATATTATCGCCGTGGAAGGCGGGATCGAATTCTGGATTCGGAGATCGAAGACACATCAAAGAGGTGTGGGTAGGCGAGTTCGCTTGGGTGTGGTTATGGCATCGGAGATGTGCCCGCTCAAGTGTTTCGGGAACTTTGGAAGGATTCGCCCGCAGGTCAATGGCCCCTTGTTGTGTCATGAGGACGGGTCTTTTTTATCTAGATACCAATTTGTAAGTGTTTTTAGGGCATGTTTGAAGTCTTTGGGGTTAGATCCGAGGTCGTTTGCGTCACATTCTTTTCGCATTGGGGCAGCGACAAAGGCCGCTATGTGTGGTTTGCCGGAAGAGACTGTGAAGCGGATCGGTAGGTGGAAGTCGCAGCGTTTTAAGTTGTATGTCCGTCCACAGGCGGTCGTCGGCAATTGAGCGGGGGGTTCTGCGGCTGCGAGGGGGGGGGGGGTGGACTGGGTGTTTTTCAATTTGGGGAATAAGGAAACTGAATGGTTGTTTGTTTGTACATTTTGTATTACAGAAACACCCCCCCCCATATCTGGTTTGGATCCTGGGCCATTCTTATGTATACTGGGGAGCCCAGCGAGCGGATGCAAGAAGAAGCGGGAGACAACTAGGTTTTGAAAGGGATATGGCTCTTGTAGGTTGGTTGGGGGTTAGGGGTTTGGGGTGGAACAGGGTATTGCAAGAGGTGAATAGGTATGCCCGTTTAGACAGGCCTCCCGACGTTTTGGTCTTACATGTCGAGGGAAATGATCTGGGGGGGCGTCCTTTTCGAATTTTGATAAAAGACATCAAGCATGATTTATTGCGGTTATGGGTGTCATTTCCACGGCTAACTATAGTTTGGTCCGAGATGGTGGCGAGAAGGTGTTGGCAAAAAGCGCGGTCGGTCGATAGGTTGAACAAGGCGCGGGCAAAAGTGAATAGGGCGATTTCGAAGTTTGTTAGTCGTAATGGGGGAGTTGCGATAAGGCACGTTGAGTTGGAAAGGACGGATGAGGAATTCTGGTTGGCAGACGTGGTGCACTTAAATGCGGTGGGGATTGATTTATGGGCCCTCGGCCTGCAAGGAGGTATCAAGATGGTGCTTCGGTTGCGGGGGGTCTCAGGCACTTGAAGGTTATCAAGGTGCCCTCGTTGTGGCGGTTTTTATTGGTGGGTCCTTGAAGTTGGTTAAAAAATTGGTTCGGGGAATCCATCTGGGTATGGATCCCCTCATTGGCAGAATGGCTGGTCACCTGGTGATTTTGTGGGGATTCCCGACGGGGCATGTCGGGGTCCCTGTGGGTGGTTTGGGTTAACAGAGGATTAACCCTTACCGTTTGGTGCTCCTGAGCCAGTGTGGATAACGGCTGGGGGCAAGTTGGTGTTTATGGTTCGGTTGGTAGGAATCACCAGGGTTTGTAGCTTCAAGGACCCTACCATATTGCAATGTTTTTATTTGTTATATATTTCTGTTTAATAAATGGTTGCTATGGCCAAAATTATCCAAAGAAAAATTGGTGTCTGTGCAGTCATTTTAGATAAGAATTGGGAAAGGAGGGGTGGAGCATGGAAAGACCGGAGTCAACAATTCCAGGGTCATGAGAATACCAGCCTTCAGCCGTATGGCTTTATCTGGCTGGTATTAAAATTGGGGGGACCGCACGCCGTTTTTTTTAATTATTTAATTATTTATTTCACTGCACAGTATACACACACCGGCTGCTGTGATTGGGTGCAGTGAGACACCTGTCACTCAGCGTGGGGGCGTGTCTCACTGCAACCAATCATAGGCGCCGAAAAGCAGGAAAGCAGGGAATACGAGATTGTTTAATGAGCGGCCGGCTTTTTCATAAGAGGAAAAGCCGCCAGAGTTTAGTGAACACAGCTGTGCAGCGCCGCGGCAGTGATCGGGGAACGGTAAGTAAGAGAGAGGGGGGAGAATGACCGACAGACTGTGAGAGGGGGACAGACAAGACAAAGAGAGACAGACAGAGCGAGACCGACCGACGGGAGATAGAATGAAAAAAAAAATGACCGACATCGCTAGTAAAAAGCACAAAACGTGCGTTTTGGACATCGGAGTGCCACACAATGTTTTACGTAAAATCTTTCATGTATTAATCTCAAAAAGTAACATACACCAGCTCTATCTCACTATTGGGTATGTGCCCTTAACATTTCCGCCATGAAAATTCATTTTGGGGTCATTTTGGAAGGTTTTCTGGTGAGTCCGTAAAAATGGCGTAAAATGCGGACAAAATTGTTCACAGCTGTGACTTTTGAGTGATAAATGCTTCAAGGGGTCTTCCCCATGCTGTTGCCATGTCATTTGAGCACTCTTCTGAGACTTTTGTGACATTTTTAGGGTTTCTACATACTGCCGGGGGTCATTTCATAAAAATACTCGGGTCTCCCATAGGATAACATTGGGCTCAGTGCTCGGGCCGAGTACACGAGTATCTTGGGATGCTCGGCCCGAGCCTCGAGCACCCGAGCTTTTTAGTACTCGCTCATCACTAATAATGACCTTTGCACACTCACATTAGATGCTTCAATAAAAAAAAATAGTCAATGTCTGTTCATTGCTGCGAATGTATATGTGCATTTCCTGAAACGAGTTAAAAAAAGTTGTGTTGGTCAAAACGGCAAAATTTTTCATTTTTCTTTGTAATATGAAAAAATATGTTACCCAAAAGAATGAAAAATACATTTAATACTAAAAGCTGATTTCACATAATCAATAAAAATCGGGGCTATAGTATTTATTGGAGATGGTCATGCACCAGCACTATCCCCTTTTAAATGGCTGCAATATTGAGTCAGTTCTATAAAGTACTGCTTTAACTGCAAAGAACCCTTTCCTATATTGATGACTAAATTATCTTGCTTACACACATAATCAATGAAAATCATTGATTTTCTTTATTTATTGGAGGTGCTTTTCTTGTATTTATTGGAGGTGGCCATGCACCAGCACCCTTTTAAATGGCTGGCTGTAATATTGAGTTAGTTCTATAAAGTACTGCTCTAACTGCAAAGAACCCTTTCCTATATTGCTGGCTAAATTACCTTTCTGCCACACATAATTAATGAAAATTGGGGCTATAGTATTTATTGGAGATGGCCATGCACCACTATCCCCTTTTAAATGGTGTCCTACTGGGAACCCTAACAAATGTTGGCTTTTACCATATTTTTTCACCCAAAATCCTTCACCAACCTCAATTTATTGATGGCTAAATTACCTTTCTTCTACACATTATCAATGAGGATCGGGGCTATAGTATTTATTATAGATGGCCACGCACCAGCACTATCTCCTTTCAAATGGCTACAATATTGGGTCAGTTCTATAAAGTACTGCTCTAACTGCAAAAAAACCTTTCCTATATTGATGACTAAATTACCTTTCATCCACACATAATCAATGAAAATCGGGGCTATAGTATTTATTGGAGATGGCCATGCACCAGCACTATCCCCTTTCAAATGGCTGGCTGTAATATTGAGTTAGTTCTATAAACTATTGCTCTAACTGCAAAGAACCCTTTCTTATATTGATGGCTAAATTACCTTTCATCCACACATAATCAATGAAAATCGGGACTATATTATTTATTAGAGATGGCCATTCACCAGCACTATCCCCCTTTTAAATGGCTGCAATATTGAGTCAGTTCTATAAAGTACAGCTCTAACTGCAAAGAACCCTTTCCTATATTGATGACTAAATTACCTTTCTTCCACACATAATCAATAAAAATCGGGGCTATAGTATTCATTGGAGATGGCCATGCACCAGAACTATCCTCTTTTAAATGGCTGCAATATTGAGTCAGTTCTATAAAGCACTGTTCTAACTGCAAAGAACCCTTTCCTATATTGATGGCTAAATTACCTTTCATCCACACATAATCAATGAAAATCGGGACTATAGTATTTATTAGAGATGGCCATTCACCAGCACTATCCCCTTTTAAATGGCTGCAATATTGAGTCAGTTCTATAAAGTACTGCTCTAACTGCAAAGAACCCTTTCCTATATTGATGACTAAATTACCTTTCTTCCACACATAATCAATAAAAATCGGGGCTATAGTATTCATTGGAGATGGCCATGCACCAGCACTATCCTCTTTTAAATGGCTGCAATATTGAGTCAGTTCTATAAAGCACTGCTCTAACTGCAAAGAACCCTTTCCTATATTGATGGCTAAATTACCTTTCATCCACACATAATCAATGAAAATCGGGGCTATAGTATTCATTGGAGATGGCCATGCACCAGCACTATCCTCTTTTAAATGGCTGCAATATTGAGTCAGTTCTATAAAGCACTGTTCTAACTGCAAAGAACCCTTTCCTATATTGATGGCTAAATTACCTTTCATCCACACATAATCAATGAAAATCGGGACTATAGTATTTATTAGAGATGGCCATTCACCAGCACTATCCCCTTTTAAATGGCTGCAATATTGAGTCAGTTCTATAAAGTATTGCTCTAACTGCAAAGAACCCTTTCCTATATTGATGACTAAATTACCTTTCTTCCACACATAATCAATAAAAATCGGGGCTATAGTATTCATTGGAGATGGCCATGCACCAGCACTATCCTCTTTTAAATGGCTGCAATATTGAGTCAGTTCTATAAAGCACTGTTCTAACTGCAAAGAACCCTTTCCTATATTGATGGCTAAATTACCTTTCATCCACACATAATCAATGAAAATCGGGACTATAGTATTTATTAGAGATGGCCATTCACCAGCACTATCCCCTTTTAAATGGCTGCAATATTGAGTCAGTTCTATAAAGTACTGCTCTAACTGCAAAGAACCCTTTCCTATATTGATGACTAAATTACCTTTCTTCCACACATAATCAATAAAAATCGGGGCTATAGTATTCATTGGAGATGGCCATGCACCAGCACTATCCTCTTTTAAATGGCTGCAATATTGAGTCAGTTCTATAAAGCACTGCTCTAACTGCAAAGAACCCTTTCCTATATTGATGGCTAAATTACCTTTCATCCACACATAATCAATGAAAATCGGGACTATAGTATTTATTAGAGATGGCCATTCACCAGCACTATCCCCTTTTAAATGGCTGCAATATTGAGTCAGTTCTATAAAGTACTGCTCTAACTGCAAAGAACCCTTTCATATATTGATGACTAAATTATCTTTCTTCTACACATAATCAATGAAAATCGGGGCTATAGTATTTATTGGAGATGGCCATGCACCAGCACTATCCCCTTTTAAATGGTTGGCTGTAATATTGAGTTAGTTCTATAAAGTACTGCTCTAACTGCAAAGAACCCTTTCCTATTCTGATGGCTAAATTACCTTTCTTCCACATATAATCAATGTCCCATTAGGAACCCTAAAAAATGTTGGCTTTTACCATATTTTTTCCCCCAAAATCCTTCACGAACCTTAATCCAGCCTTGCATGTAGTTTCAAATATTATAATCCACAGGTGCCAAGAGCCTCGTAGGTATAGCTGCTCTCCTTTTCTAATCTGACATTACAAAGTGCACTTTGATTTTTTTTTTTTTTGAAGGATTCAGTCATCGGCAATTGGGATTACCATCTGCTCAGCCAACCTTAAATAATCGGCCGCTAAATCAAGAGCCATTAACGCATTTCACTCCTGCGCTGATGACAGATGAGTTAATCCACAATATAATGATGGTTAAGCTGTTCCAGTGATATGTGGTGTAAATGTCACCTATCACATATCATTTAAATCTATGAGATCTCCGGAGGGGGGGAACGTGCGCAAAGTTTTTAATGTTCTAGACAATGTATGCTCCATTAGACGAGAAGTCTCACGTTTCTTTCATTTCATTGTCAACCACTTTCCAAACTCGAAGACATAACAAAGAGGATTTAGTGGTAATGGAAACGTGTGTGCGGTATTTTTTTTTTTTTTTACGATTTTGAAATCTGGATGTCATAATATTGATGGGCTTTGTCAGGAATGGAGTGAGAGATATCTGTATATAACGCATGAAAAGAGCACTCAGATCAAAAAAACACAAAAAGGGGAAACGATACAACGGAGGTCCCTACCGCTAGCGAGTGGGGTGATGGGGCACCTCCTGAACTCACGTCAAGCTGACTACTGAGTCCCTAGCGTCCCTATACAGATTCTTTCAACCTGTCGGTGAACAGGATACCTTGGACCCTCAGTTGGCCCTAAACTCACCTTGGCTAGTGAGTAGGCTGATGAGTACACTAGTCTCACCACTAAACAAGGAAGGAAAGGAAAGACAGACGGGGGAATAAACAGTAGGATACAAAACACCAAACCTCAAGTAGAGGACGGACTCTAAAGTAACTGGGCACAGGAGAAAACCTCAGCAGTTCCTTCCACCATGCTGGCCCAAGTAGAAATGATTCTTACAGCAGCAAGGTCTACTGGGAAAGCCTCAGTATTTAACCTAAATGGGCAAGCTACAGCTGACCTGCACTGCTAGAGATGCTGGCAACAAAACCTGAAATTAACTCATGAGACACCAAAGGAAGGGAACAATGATTAATTGAGTCAAGATGGAGATGGGAGGCTCCAGTCCTGAGGCTGTCACTAGTCTCAAAACAGCAGGCACACCCCTATTTATCAGGTTGGATATAATGTATCATCTTATATACACAGGTTGTTGCATCTATCCTGCTGCCTATTGATTGGGTGTATTAGTTATATAGTAATGTAGGCTGGAAAAAAAATCAAGTTTCAAATGACTTCACCTGTTGTGCCAGATTCGGTAATACACTTGGTGAGCAGTGTAACACAGGAGGAACACTGGGTAATGAAGGGAGAGGGGAATGGGGTCACCTCCTAATACTCCCCTGAGGTTCAACCCTGCACTCCTTAACATTGCTATACAGGTCCTTCCCCCTGCTGCTGATCACATGCCTAGACCCTGGCTAGTGAGAAGGCTTGCAAGAGCAACTTGTCTTACCACTGAAATAAAGACAAATGAAGAGTGACAGACTGGTCCTTCCCCATGCGCCATCATGTTCCTAGGCCCTCGCTGGCCCTGAATTTATCCTGACTAGTGAAGGCCTGTGAGATGCTAATCTTGCTGCCGACGTAAGACAACACGACATGCGACTGACATAAGACAAACAGGTGCGGAAAAACAGAAAAAATACCACTCTATCAGGAAATTCTCAGCCCGCAACTGAAGTGAAACCTCAAAGTAAAGCATGAGAAGAAAAGTGAACTCCCTACGCCATGCTGAACCCTGCACTCCTTAACGCTGCAATACAGGTCCTACCCCTGTTGCTGATCACATGCCTAGGCCTTCGCTTGAAGAAAAGTGAACTCCCCACGCCATGCCTAGGAATGAAGACAAGGATCGGGAGTCCGGAGGGTGCTGATCCTGTACTGGTGAAGAGCAGAACACCAGGGTATTGAGGAGAGAGGGAAGCGAGGTCACATCCTAACACTCACGTGCGGCTGAACCCTGCACTCCCTAACGTTGCTATACAGGTTCTTCCCCCTGTTGCTGATCACATGCTTAGGCCTTCGCTTGCCCTGAGCTCACCCTGGCTAGTGAGAAGGCTGACAAGAGCACTAGTCTCACCACTGAAATAATATGACACAAATGAAGAGCAACAGACTTGTTCTTCCCCATTGGGCTGTCACATTCCTATTCCCTTGCTGGACCTGAACTCATCCCGACTAGTGAAGGCATGGGAGATGCTAGTCTTGCTACTGACATAAGACAAACAGGTGGGGAAAGACACAAATAAATACCACTCTGGTAGGAAATTCTCAGCCCGCAACTGAAGTGACACTTTGAAGTAAAGCACCGGAAGAAAAGTGAACTCACCACGCCATGCTTAGGAATGAAGACAAGGATCCGTAATCCGGAGGGTGCTGATCCTGTACTGGTGAAGAGCAGAACACCAAGGTAATGAGGAGAGAGGGAAACGGGGTCACATCCTAACACTCACATGAGGCTGAACCCTGTACTCCTTAATGCTGCAAAACAGATCCTTCCCCCTGTTGCTGATCACATGCCTAGGCCTTTGTTTGTCCTGAAATGACCTTGGCTAGTGAGAAGGCTGGCAAGAGCACTAGTCTCACCAATGAAATAATACAACACAAATGAAGAGCAACAGACTGGTCCTTCCCCATGTGCCGTCACATGCCTAGGCCATCGCTTGCCCTGAACTCATCCTGACTAGTGAAGGCCTGTGAGATGCTAATCTTGTTGCTGACATAAGACAACACAACATGTTACTGACATAAAACAAACAGGTGGGGAAAGACACATAAAATATCCTGAAGTTTGTTACGGTTAGACTTGCCCAATTCAATGGTGGCGGGAAATGGGAGGAGCATCAATCCATTTCTATGGGTGGCACGGTGGCTCAGTGGTTAGCACTGCAGCCTTGCAGCGCTGGGGTCCTGGGTTCGAATCCCACCAAGTACACCATCTGCAAGGCGTTTGTATGTTCTCCCCGTGTTTGCGTGGGTTTCCTCCGGGTTCTCCGGCTTCCTCCCACACTCCAAAGACATACAGATAGGGAATTTAGATTGTGAGCCCCAATGGGGACAGTGTTCCTGATGTATGTAAAGCGCTGCAGAATATGTTAGCGCTATATAAAAATAAATATTTATTTATTTATTTCATAAAGTCAGGGCAAATCGAAGCTAATGACAAGAGGTTAAAAAAGCCCCCATCAATGGACAGATGACCAAGAAATATGCAAACGGAGAAGAAGACTGAAAAGGAGTCTCGCTGGAGAACTTGGTGGTGGCAGAACATATAAAGAGAGTTTATTTTTCATGGTAGTCGCCAAAAATATCGTAATTTTGGAATTCAGAATTTTTCAAGAAAATTTAAATTGTCCGCTCACCTCTAATTTTAACCCTTTTTAAATAAATGGGAATGCTGTAACTGTAAAGAATCCTTTTCTTTGTAGATACCTACAATATCATCACCTTAATGTCTCATCTAATGAATGATCCTGATACTTTATAAAGTGCTTGGGTCACACATCTATATTTATATAGGTAAATGTTATCACTTTTGAGGTGTTTTCTTTCCAAGCTCGAGCTCTCCAGCTCCTAATATAAAAGAAACCTAACATCCCAGAGAAGAGATAGCTCATTGATAGCTTGACAAGTAGCCCATCGAAATCTATTACCATTATTTTTATTGGGTGTCATACAGTCCTCCTGCCCCCAAGGGATTGTAAATCAATAATAATGACCATAATAATGGCTCAGTAACATCATTTATGACTTATCCACTGAATAGGGGATTATTGAATGAATAACCCTCACAGATACCAAAAACATGGGGTCTCGTGTCACGTATGAGAATAGAGTGCTAGTACTCACGCATGATCAGTACTGAATTCACTGTCTATGGGAATGGGGTCACACATAAAAGCTACCACTCCCATTGACTTATAGCTATAAATGGAGCAGTGGTCATCCATGCACACTATGACTTCATTGACTTATGCTATGATTCGAGCAGTGGTCTTCCATACACACTACAACTCCATTAACTTACATCATGATTGGAGCAGTGGTCATCCATACACACTACAACTCCATTAACTTACATCATGATTGGAGCAGTGGTCATCCATACACACTACAACTCCATTAACTTACATCATGATTGGAGCAGTGGTCATACATGCACACTACCACTCCATTGACTTATGCTATGATTGGAGCAGTGGTCATCCATGCACACTTCCACTCTATTGACTTACACTATGATTGAGTGTTGCACAGCTTCTAGCTTCCCAGTTGCAGAAGAAAGTTCACAGAGCGGATTACATGGGATAACAAGTTCTGTACTTCTGGAACATGAGGTAAAAAATGTACAGTCACACAGCATTGGATCAGGAAGAGAAAGTGAAAACCAAAAAGAAGAAATAACAAGAGACTTTCTACAATATATTGAGTAAAGAAACTGCACAACATCGCCATCTACTGCCAGATCAGCACAAAGTCATTGTTCACACAAACAAAGAAGTCCTTCAACTGTTGCATATACCAATATGGAGCAGTAGTCATCCATGCAGACAACCACTCAATTGACATAGTAAAAAATGGAACTGAGATGATACAGCACTAGGTGTCACTAAAAGCTATTAAAGACAGGGAAGTCAAACACGCCAGTGGTCAGAAGCCAGGAAGTCAGATAAGGTACACAGGGTGCGAGCAGAGCTGGGGTCAGGTTACAAGCAGAAGGTCAGAAGCCAGGAAGTCAGATAAGGTACACAGGGTGCGAGCAGAGCTGGGGTCAGGTTACAAGCAGAAGGTCAGAAGCCAGGAAGTCAGATAAGGTACACAGGGAGCGAGTGGAGCCGTGGGTCAGGGTACAAGCCATAAGTTGGAAGCCAGGAAGTAAGATAAGGTACACAGGGAGCGAGTGGAGCCGTGGGTCAGGGTACAAGCCATAAGTTGGAAGCCAGGAAGTCAGATAAGGTACACAGGGAGTGTGCGGAGCCGAGGTCAGGGTACAAGCCAGAGGACAGAAGCCAGGAAATCAGATAAAGTACACAGGAAGATAGTGGAGCCGACGTCAGGGTACAAGCCGAGGTCAGAAGCGAGGGAAGTACTATCAGAGTCAGAGCCACGGGAAGAAAAGGCTAACAAAGGTCCGGGGTAGGGAGGCAGGATCAGAACAACAAAACTCACAGGAGCCAGAGAACTCACTGCACACCAGGAACTATGACTATGAAGTTGCTCACTAATGAAGCTGAGCACTCACCCGGAACGAGGGGCCTGAACACAAACCCCTCCCAGCACCAGAGCAGGACCCGAAGGTTGAGAAGCAACCCGTGACCTGGAGCATAATACAGAACATTTTTCGGCTGGAGAGCAGAGCACCGCAGATCACGACAGGTCACGACAGGACTCCAGTTTTTGTGATTGGCGGGAATCTTATCAGTCAGACCCTCACTGGTCTCACACATATAGTACCAATCTTGTGGTTAGATGATACATTTAGCCAATAACAAGACCCCTTTAAGCAGCAAAGCCAACATTCAAGGTGTAAAAGAATGTAAAGCTAAGCTAGTTTGGCAATTGGAAAAGATAACTAAAACATAACGGTCAACACCCAACTCTTTAATAAGGCAAGAGCCAATTGGTGAGTAGGGTTAGTGAAAATGTAGAAACTTTTAGTTCTACCTCTGATGCCACCATATGAAAATGAAGGATTGACAAATGACTCACAGTTCATGGATTCACGGTTTTCTAATCCATAGATGTCGATGGGTCTGTTGGACCTTGGGCATGAGCCTGGAGTAGATTAGATTTTGTCTTATGATTGATTCTCGTTAGACAGCTGGAGTGTTCTCTCGATCTTGTTATACATTCCGGGCACTGTGAGCGTTGTGTGTTACACCTGCTCACCTGTTCATCTTCTAAGACAATCAATTAAAAAGACTTCATTTGCGCTGGCAGTTCAATATTTTTACCATTACAACCCACCCCGATCCAATCTCTCTTTAATCACATGAATCTAATAGCTATGCAGTTTTCCCACCGTCCTAACAAGCCGAGGTTATAAAGTAGAACCATATTTTTTGCGAAATAATCAGTGAAGCATTCATAAATTTACAAAAACAGAATTCATTAAACTGTCTAGTCACAGCTCATTAATGTAACAGTGAGAGATATAAAAACGAACATGTCTTTAAAGAATGGCGCCGTTCACACTTGATCTTAAGATCTTTAGTATCAAACACTATCCCAGCAGGACTAGATGTCCTATTAAGCACAGGAGGCCTGGAATTGGCTACTCATGGCAAGATTATAGTATAAAAAAAGTGATTTCCACACTATTTACCATGGGATTTTGTACCTTGAAAAAGCAATGTTCGATACGATCAGTAATTCAATATTACTTTTAGATTTACACCCTCTCACCCTTAGGAAGTTAAGTTGGAAATGTCCAGCTGTTTAATGTGACTTCCAATTAACTTTATGTTGATCACTACAGATTTTAGTTTTCACCTTTGTACCTTTGCTTTGTCTCTTTAAACTTTTTATCCTGGAATTGGCTCCTCAGGGCAAGATTATAGTATAAAAAAAGTGATTTCCACACTATGGATTATGGGGTTTTATACCTTCAAATAACAAACTTCCATACAATCAGTAATTCAAAATTTATATTCGTTTTTACATACTTTACACCCTCTTATCCTTAGGGAGTTAAGTTAGGAACTTCCAGTAGTTTAATGTGACTTCCAATTAGATTTATGTATGTAGATCCCTACAGATTTATTCTGACCCCTATTCTGCCCCCTCTGAACATGGGAAGTTAAAGAAGTACTCCCATTAAACTTTTTATTCTGGAATTAGCGCCTCAGGGCAATATTATAATATAATAAGGCGATTCCCACACTATTTAGTATGCAATTTTGTACCTTCAAATAGAAAAGTTCAATACAATCAGTAATTCAATATTGATTTTAGTTTTCACACACGTTACACCCTTTTACCCTTAGGGAGATAAGTTAGAAACTTCCAGCTGTTTAGTATGACTTTCAATTAGCTTAATGTATGTAGATCACTACAGATTTTAGTTTCCACCTTCATACCTTTGCTTTGTCTCTCTCTAATTACCATTTATTGGTTAACCTGTTCTACTAAAGCATTTTCTGTTGGGGACTTATGAGGATCAATTAACCAGGCTGGTATAGTAATTGGAAAAAAGGAAATATTAGATGACTCCTGCCATTTAATTTGAATTTAATTTGATTTCCAATTTACCTTCTCATATAGTTCAGCATTGATTTCAGTTTTCCCCTATTCTGCCCCCTCTGACCCATTTGGAAGTTAAAGAAGCATTCCCATTAAACTTTTTATTCTGGAATTAGCGCCTGAGGGCAATATTATAATATAATAAAGCGATTTCCACACTATTTAGTATGCAGTTTTGTACCTTGAAATAGAAACGTTCGATACAATCCGTAATTCAATATTGATTTTAGTTTTCACACACGTTACACCCTCTTACCCTTAGGGAGTTAAGCTAGAAACTTCCAGCTGTTTAATGTAACTTTTAAGTAGCTTTATGTATGTAGATCCCTACAGATTTTAGTTTCTACTTTCATACCTTTGCTTTGTTGCTCTCTATTGACCATTTATTTGTTATCCTATTCTACTAAAGCACTTTTTGTTGGGGACTTATGAGGAACCAGACTGGTATAGTAATTGGAAAAAAATAAATATTAGATTACTCCTGCCATTTAATTTGATTTCCAATTTACCTTCTCATATAGTTCAGCATTGATTTCATTTTCCACCCACTCTGCCCCCTCTGACCCATGGGAAGTTAAAGAAGCATTCCCATTAAACTTTTTATCTTGGAATTTTCCTCCTCATGGCAAAATTATAGTATAAAAAAGCGATTTCCACACTATTTACTATGGGATTTTGTACTTTCAAATAGCAAAGTTCGATACAATCAGTAATTCCATAATGATTTTAGTGTTCACACACGTACACCCTCTTACCCTTAGGGAGTTGAGTTAGAAACTTCCAGCTGTTTTAATGTACCTTTCAAGTAGCTTTATGTATGTAGATCACTACAGATTTTAGATTCTACCTTCATACCTTTGCTTTGTCTCTCTCTATTGACCATTTATTTGTTAACCTGTTCTACTAAAGCACTTTCTGTTGGGGACGTATGAGGATCAATGGACCAGACTGGTATAGTAATTGGAAAAAAAGAAATATTAGATGACTCCTGCCATTTAATTTGATTTCTAATTTACCTTCTCATATAATTCAGCATTGGTTTCACCACCTCTGACCCATGGGAAGATAAAGAAGCACTCCCACTACAGTTTTTATCATCCTAATGTATTTGCAGTCATCATATTATATAGCACTGTGTACTGCAGTATACAATATATACAGAAAATTACACTTCTGGTATGCCATGGAGATGACCACTTTGTCTATTTCCACAGATATTTCATGCAGGGACAAGAGACTTCCTGTTTCTACATACAGCAGAGAAAAGAGAAGAATTTACTGGGTAAAAAGACAAAATGAGTAATTGTAAGTACACTATATAATATGATGATTGCAATATATAAAGAGGATCAAACCTTTGATAATAGTGCTCCCTTAAAGTGTAATTACATTTTAAAGTGACTTTTCAGTATAAGTTATTATGAGGAATAACACAGTTTTTGGTCGTTATAGATCCTGCCTCTTGTATTTTACTAGTTTCCCTTATTCTCTTTATTTTACATCAAAATGGAAACATAAATAATAGTATTTAACAACCCATGGTATGCTTTTATCTGTTGGGATGTGGAGTAGAAAACATTGTTTGCAATTTTTTAGGAGGGCTAGATCAAAAAAAGAAAATTGAAAACTGTCATCGGGGATATAATAAAGATAAATGTATTTTAAAAAATGTAAATGCTGCTTGAAGTCTTGCATTGTAAAGAGAATCATATTTTTATGGTTTGGGACCGGGTATCTGGTACTGTGCCATTGGCATCAATTATAAACTAGCATAGGGTTGTCTTATAGTCTGGTAATTTTTAAGGTCTAAATGGAAATAAATAAAAAGTCAAGTTATTAGGGAAAAGTTGTGAAAAAGTATTTAGTAATCAGGACGTGTCACGAATGCCTTGTCAAGAATATAAAAATGTAATGTTATTACAAGACTCTTTGCACTCTACAATTTGTTTCCTTGATCTAGGCCTTATACCCAAAAATGAGTGGACCAGCGGAAGGTCTGGTTCAGCATGTTCAGCGGACTTTAGATTGTCACGGGGTTTGATGGAATCACTAAAGACAGGGAAGACTAAACTGACCCTCAGGCTAGGGAAACTCTAGCTCACTGACTCTGATCCCAAAGATACGTCTGAAGGTGACAATGATTGGACCGCCTTCCTTGCCCTAGCTCTTGTACAAACCTGGTCTAGTGGCCCTCCTTCTCGCACCGAGGAGAGGGCCAGGACAGGAGAGATTAATCCCACACAAATAAACAGACGGGGGGGAAAACCATAACTCCAAACTCACATCAACCACTCAAAGAGGTATAGACAATATGTGATCAGGAGGAAACTAAAGGAATGGAGGAAAGGATCAGACAACAAGAGTATTTCCACAACACACCAAACAGTACACAGAAGTTCACCAGAAACTGGATAACAAAGCACAAGGATCAGGTTCACATAAAGCTATAATCGGCATGGGTGAACAGGCTCAACCATCTTAAAAAGGGTGGAGGTGACTATGATAGGTCTCCTGCAACATGTGACTCAAGCAGCATTCCACAGGCTAGCAGAAATTAACTCCTGATTACTAAAAAGAGCACAGCTGGTTGATGCCCAAGCCTGTCTGTGCAACTCAAAAGCTGCATGAGTGTCTGCCTCTGCTGTGTGAACAGCATCAGAGGTAGTCCTGACACTCGGTGAGTTTTGAGCCAGACATCGTTGTGATATATTTTCGAAACTCAGACTTGACCTAAACTTGATACCGGGACTCAAACTTCAATGAAAGTCAATAATTGGGCAGTTCGGGAGGATGTTTTTTTTCCTTGTACACACTACATCTGAAAACATTGTTTTTACCCCCAGTGAGAGCACATCAGAGACTACAAACAGTTTGGACTGGGCTGAACACTGAGTGTACCTGAGCACCCTGATGCTCGATCAAGTAGTTAGTAAATGTAAAGCCCCCAAACTCTGAACTCAGACACTTTTTTGTAAAAACAAAGTCTGTGTTCGATACGAACCCCAAACCTTTACAGTTTGGGTTCACTCATCTTTGTACATAACACACCACCCGTGGGCTTGCTACTTTTCATACTGTTCCTTTCTGACATTTGAAATTACACAAAATGATCGGGAGTAGAATTGTTCAACTATGAAAAAACAACTCAAGAAGCTCCTAATGAAGGTCTAATAGGACATTTTTCCTTGTGGAGAGTTCCAGGTTAGCGTAGGAAGACTTATAAGCCATGCTATGCTCCACAGGGAAATGAAATATGCAAATAGCCTCTACAAATAGGACAGGAAGTCTAGCACCACCCATTGGGGTACTCATGGTAAAAGTCAATATCAACCCTTTGAGGCTTGCCACATGAGCTTTAAATCCTTATGCAGAGGCAAGGCTCTTTAAATGGTCGAAATTGGCTTATTTGGCAAGTCATATGGCAAGTCTTTTTTAAGAGTTGATGTTGACCTTTAGAAGTCCTAGTTCCAATACGTGGATCTAGTAGAGACCTGTCTCTCAATAAACACAAAGTTTTTTCTGATACCATTGATGTATGTTACGGACGCCGAGGGGCGACGAGCGTCCAGGGGTGGATCCACTGGGTCATACACCGGACTCCCTAGAAGGAGCAACCAGTAGCGAATCCCTAACAGGGGCTGTTTTCTGCAGCAACTGGAGACCTAAATGCATGACTGCCACAAACCAGTCATAATCAGCTTTTACAGACTGGTATAGTCTCTTAATGTCTAGTGCTGGTGTGCTCAGATGTGGCAGCACGGAGATGGTAACTCGAACTAGTCAGCACGGAGGTGGTTGCTCAGACGTAACAGCACGGAGGTCGTGGCTTAGACGTGGCAGCACAGAAGTGGTGGCTCAGATGAGGCAGCACAGTGATAGTGGCTCAGATGTGGCAGCATGGAGGTAGTGGCTCAGATATCTCAGAATGGAGGTAGTGGCTCAGACATCTCAGAATGGAGGTAGTGGCTCAGACATGGTAGCACGGAGGAGGTGGTAGAGAGCAGGCTCTAGGATGAGATACAGATTAGAAACATGGGACTGGTACTAAGACACAATAGAAGAACTAGACACAGTAATTCACAGGGACATGAGAACTAGCAATTCACTAATAGGCAATGTTGCTCAGGCATCTCCTGTAAGGGGAGGCAGTCTTAAATATCGTTAAGGTATTAGGTGTCCTCGGGATAGCTTCCGGGTAATGAGACGCCAGCCCTTTAAGAAAGGGGGTGTGACCATGCACCCTACGTGCACTCACAGGAGAACTGTGCAATGCCTGGAAGCAGGAGGAGGCCGTGGCAGACCTCAAGGCAGGAGAGGAGTGAATGGAGCTGCCGGGCAAGTCAGAGGGAGGACGCCCCCACCAGAGCCTGGGAGCGGGGATGTGTGGGGATACCATGCTGGGATCGGGACCGGGTGTTACAATGTATAGATAGTTTACAACTCAGTAGTGACTGTTGCTGTATCGGAAACTCATCTGCAAGCCACCCCGGCTAACATCCTACAAATTGGTGAGGGTCTAGATCTAAAGGCCCCGTTACACGCTACGATTTATCTGCCGATCTCATGAGCGACGTGACACGCTCAGATCGTAGTTACGATTTGCCGTGATCGCACATAGATCGTTTATTAGCGGTCACACGTACACATCTCACCAACGCCGCAAAAGCGATCAGCGATATATTGTCTGACCAAAATGGTTGCTTGAATGTTGTTTGTTGTTGGAAGGGTGTCACACGTACCAATATGTCTGCTGCGATCCAAACGATGAACAATATTATGAAAATGAACGATGTGTCAACGATCCATGATTTTCAACCTATTCGCGATCGTTCAGAGTCACTCGTAGGTGTCACACGCAACAACGTCGTGAACGATGCCGGATGTGGGTCACGGAAACCGTGACCCTGACGACATATCGGCAGATAAATCGTAGCGTGTGACGCCGCCTTTAGGACCTGCAGTGACCACTCAAAAAATTGCTGCACTGAGCAATGAATGATGTAAGAGGCACTTAAGAGGCGCATGCTACTTAATGAATCAAGGCACATCTTATAATTGGCATTCGCCATCGTGAGCCTCATCAGTAAAATTTCTGGTATGCCTCATCTTAATAGGAATTGTGATGCCCCCATTCTGCCACCTATGTTCCACGTATCTTGGGGGGAGATGCCATAATGAGAGTAAAAATGCGAAAAGTAAAAAAAAAAATGTATACAATTTTTTGAAAACTTTTGTAAACAATTAGAAGAATTGGCCCCTATGAGTCCATACCGTGCTCTGTGCCGAGTGCTTTTGCTTGATGTTTAGCGGCTTTTTTTTAGCATTCTAGTTCCTGATCTTTAGGATGATGGTTAATCATATTGAAAAGAATACATTTTCCTACAGTTTAAAAGTTGTTTCTGTCCCTCTGAGACATTTTCACTTTTCAGCATAAGCAGCTACAGTTGGCAAAAATACCTTGTGAAAGAAGTGGCATCTTATTACAATGCTAATGGAAATGTATAGAGTTCTTAAAGGAATTTTCGAGGATTTGTTTCAAAAATTGCCTAGTAGCAGACAATTCTAGATGATAGCATAATAAATTCATAATTTACTTTTCAAAACCCCATAATAGAGATTTTAGTGGCCCTTTGCTGTTAAGTAACCTGAGATTGTGCCTTCCACCAAAGTGCGCTTAAAGGGAACCTGTCACCAGGTTTGGTGACTATAAGCTGCGGCCACCACCACCGAACTCTTACATAAAGAATTCTAGAATACTGGATATAAGAGCCCAGGCCGCTGTGAGAACATAAAAAACACTTTATAATACTCACCTAAACGGTTGGTGAGGAGCAGATAGGTGTCTCCCTTCTCCGAGTGCGGCGCCTTCTCTTTTGGCCATCTTTGTCCTCCTTCTTCTGAAGCCTGGGTGCATGACGCGTCCAGCGTCATCCACAATAGCCGGCATTGAGGTTCCACGCATGTGCACTACAATACTTTGATCTGCCCTATTCAGGGCACATCAAAGTGCGCCTGCGCAGGACCCCAGTGTTAACTTGTGTGGATGACGTAGGACACGTCAGCCACACTAGCTTCAGAAGACGGAGGATAAAGATGGCTGAAAGAGAAGGTGCCAGTACCGGAGAATGGAGACACCCATCCAACTAGTCTACACCGCACCAGCCATTTAGGTAAGTATTATAAAGTGTTTTTTACGTTCTACACACATGTTAGAATGCTGTATATAAGAGCACACTGCTGGTGGCTACAGTTTATAAGCCCCAAATCTGGTAACAGGTTCGATTTAAAAAAAATTAACAGTGCCACTAAAAAGGGGACAGATGATACAGTCTACAGAAGCTCACCTCAAGAGGAGAAGAGCCACCATAAAACCTTTCTTTGGACCTCCACAGTAAAATAGAGATCAGTGGCATCCCCCCCTTGTCAGAGCTTTGGGAGAGCCGGTCGTATTTCCAGTATCCAGCTGGGTTGTCACCACAGTAGAAATAGCAGCACAGTCTAGATTAATTGTCCTTTTGAGGAGGAGAGCCAACAGTTTACAAGGGAAAATGGGATCTTATGGCCACACTCTCCTCCCCTAGACTGATGAGGAAGAAACCCCTATGGGACTGCACCATGACAAATTCTTGTGACAAGGACAATGTAAAAAGGTGGCAAACAATAAATAAATAGTGGAGGTTTTACAGTGAGATTGTGATGACTACACTCCTTGGTTTGAACCAGTTGTTGGTTGGTTTCCCTCTTGGTTGGACTACAGTGTGTTTTGTGTTGGTCCAACTGCTGAAGGATGTCGTCTTTCTTTCTTATTCTCTGCCTACCTGTTTCATTTCTATTCAGGTGTGTACACTTTCTCATTTGGTTTGCCCAATCAAATTTTTGGAGGGGCTATTTATTTATAATCATGTGGCGCCCTTGAGGCTCTAGTCGCCACAGAGGTACTGCACATCAGCCAGAGGTGTGGTATCCCATTCCCGGGTAAGAAAGAGATTACAAACCGGTATACACACAAATGCAGACACTCACTCACTTAGGAACACTCCACTAGACCCTGGTTAGGGCTGGTTGCACCTGTGATGTCGGCATAGGAACGCACAGTCCGAGCCAACCTGGGGTGGAGTTTAGTTAGTTTGAGCAGAATATAGAATGTGAGCGAGTTGGAAGGGGACGCAGAGGAGAGCGGTCCTGGGGTAGTGGGCTGGATCAGCTCAACCAGGGATCTTGGGAGAGAAGGGGAGGGCCACGGGAAGTGTGCCATACACCTGTGGACACTTTTCCACACCCAGTCTATTTGTCTGGAGTGACTTGGCCGCATAGGGGACCGACCCCTCAACTAGAGGAGAACTTTATGACTCAGCTAGCAAACCGGAGGCTAAGGCTACTGCAAGTACTGGAGCTACATCCACACACATCCAGTGAAAAGGTGATCACATAGGACCAAGTGATAGAGATTCCCTGTGTTGCCCAGTTATTCCCAGCGCCTCTGGCCCTGCACCCCGCCATTACTCCACAATACCATTATCAGCCCTGCGGCTCAACTCTACCTGTGGAGAGCTATACCAACCAAGGTGCATCACCATCGACCCCCAGGGGAAACTGAATAGCAGCTCTGACACCTATCTTGCCGCATACCATAGGTGGCGTCATGACTTATCTCCTTTAAATATCCCCCATCTCATTTAAACGACCACCGCCAGGGTCACAGAGCCGGGTTCCACCACCGTGACATCCCAGAAATGTAGCCAGCTCGGTAACGAGTGCCCCCAGGCCCCGGTGGGTGTGTCAATCACTACTCACATGCCTCATTGCTGACTATAGGTCTGGATGGATGGTTGTCTGGAGTTCCAGCTTCTTGGTTAGAGTTATTTTACTGAGACATTGCTAGACAAGAAGTATCTCTTGTCTTTCCTGCATATTCTCTGCCTTCCTGTTTCACTTATATTCAGGTGTGTACACTTTCTCATTTGGTTTGCCCAATCACATTTTTGGAGGGGCTATTTATAATCACTACTCATATGCCTCAGTGCTGACTATAGTTCTGGATGGATGGTTGTCTGGAGTCCAGCTCCTTGGTTAAGGTTTTCATGCTTACACATTAATATTGCTATTCCCTTAAGTTTTTTTCTTAGTGAATCCCTTCCGAGTTATCTCAGATTTTGTTTCATTTAGTTTTGGGAGGGTTTCCACGTATCCTGTTATTCTTTTTGGTTTCTTGTATTTCATCATTGCTATACCTATACGACTGTGTTTCCATGTTCCTAACTCTGTGCTTCACCCTCTGCCTGTGTGTACGTCATTTATATTTATTGTTGTTTTTGTGTTACACTTGGTTTATAGCTTAGGGTGCAGTTAAGGACAGTCAGGGTTAGCCGTCGCCAAGTAGGGGTGTCATTATGTGATATTTTTATGCCAACTGCCGTTGTCAGGCAGGGACAAAGCAGGGTCAGGTCTTGGGCAAGTACTAGCTTATTTTAGGACCTGTGGATTTCTGGTTTTAGGTCTTCCCTGGCTTTTCCATCCCCATGAGAGTATTATGGTTCAGTCGTAACAGTGACTTGACTTTCTAAATAATACCCCATCTCCGTCAAAAGGCCCAGAATAAGGGAATGTACTCAAATAATGAAAGGAAAGAGTGTGAACATGTGTGGAAAACTCAAGTAGAGACACCCAATGGGTTCATGCACACCAAGGGGTATTTCTACACCTCAGGCTCTCAAATCGATCTTGGGGGTTGGGGTCACTCAACCGGATGACTATATAAGCTCACCGGCATTACTTTACATACCGTTGTGTTAGAGGGCAAGACCAGACCCACTGACACCAGTAATCATTGCGCTTGTTCATAGCCAAAAGACCAAGAATCGAGATTGGTGGAGCCCATAATGATCTAAACAGGTGAGAAAAGTAAAGAAAATAATTTTAAGGGAGCACCAAAAATTATAATAATGCAATAACCGATGATAAAGGTAAATAAGTGTTGGCATTTACTTACTAATGATATTGGTCGGAAAAATCCATTAGGACCACATTTTATCTCTGGTGTTGACTTGGTTGGATTTGAACCCATGACCTCAGTGTAGAACAGCAATAATAAGTAATAGTAAACCATACCCAAAGCAGAGCCGGGCATAAATGGTCCATGACAAGAAGAACGAAGATCTCCTATACTACAGGGCTGTAACGCCCACACTGGCGTCCTCGCATGGTGTTGCCCCCTCCTCCCGCAGTGGGGACGTCGGACCTCTCACCCATGTGTCCTTCTTGCAGTGGCCACTTCGTCCCTGTGCCATGCTGTTGTCTCCCACAGGCTGTCTGATTCTGCTCTAGGAACTCGCGCGCAGCCACACTCCTTTTCTTAAAAGGCCAGTGCACCCTTAAAGGGAACGAAACATCAGGATTTTCGTGTATAAGCTGCAGCCAGTGCAGTACTGGCACTATCATGCACAGTGTGTATGTCGCGGGCGGGGAGGAGGGTGTCGGCACACTACACTCACCCCCTTCTGCTCGGGTCCGGCGGCTGCTGCTCAGTGGTGGCTCGAGCGGTGGGCCGGATCCCGGGGGTTTCTCGAGCGGCACTCCTCGCCCGTGAGTGAAAGGGGGTTGTTGGGTGTGGGGATGATTATTGTCCGTGACGCCACCCATGGTTGTGGTGATTTCACCACCGCTGCTCTATACGGGGCTCCCGGGGATAGTGATGCGGAGCAGCCAGGTGTTGTGTTGCCCCTCCGTGGGTAGGGGTTGATGATCCCGGGGCCCGGTGATGGAGAGGGAGGTGCAGGGCCTGGTGGGCGCAGGGACGCGGGGGCAGCGCTGTGCCTTGCGGCACTGTGGTACTCACTCAGCCTGAGACGTGACACAGTTTTTACGGTAAACCAACGGCTGGATAGACGGTCCCACGGACGGCTGCACTTGCTCTCCCGGTAGGTGACGGTGATGTCCCTCTTCCTTGCACCTTGATGAACTGGTTGGTTGCGATGGGTCCCCACCGGTAACCCGCTCCCCGGCTTCAAGCTGGACCGGGGGAGCTCTACTCTTTGCCCGCAGGCGCTGGCCCTAAGAAACGGGTGCCTTGGCGGTGGCGGTGTCTCTTCTATACTGGCTGGGCTGTTGCCTTCAGTCGGGACTTTGTTGTTGGGGGATCTACGTCCCCTTCACTGACGGATTCGGCAAATTTGGCAACTCCTAGCCTTGCTGGGGTCCGAGAGGCCCCTGCCCTGGTGCTGACTGTCCTTCGGAACACTGCTCCAGACCGCCGGGCACACAGCCAACGGGGTCCTTCCAGGAACTTCCAAACGGTCCCCCTCCAGACAGTCACCGCCGTTGCTGACCTTGCTGACCTGGCCCTATACAAAGCGGGACCCTTCAGGCTTTCCTTCCTTCTTGTCACCTCACTTGCTTTCCTCCTTTTCCACTTTCCTACTTTCACTTCCTTAGCTCATCTTAGCTGTCTACTCCTTCACTCCCCTAACTGTTCTGCCTGGTTCCTCCCGCCTCCAAAGCTGTGACCTCCTCGGTGGGCGGAGCCAACTGCCTGGCCCACCCCCTGGTGTGAATCATCAGCCTCTGGAGGAAGGCAACAAGGATTTTTGGTTAGCTGTGGTGTTCCTACCTGGGATGTAAGGTGTGGTGGTGTGTGACCTGTGTCCCCTGGCTTGCCCAGGGCGACACATGTACATACCATCAGGGGGCAGCTCGGGTGTTTAGGCAGCGAAATCCAACTTTATAAAGTTTGAAATTTCGTGCACTTTTTGATTGACGTGTGCACCTCTCTGTTAATGTCCGGGCGGGTTATGCAGGAGTTCCCCGCCCCCCACCAGCCTGTTCTTCTTTCTCTCCTGATGTCCGGGCGGGTTATGCACGTGTTCCCCGCCCCCCCACGCTGCCTGTTCCTCCCTCCCTCCAGCTGTATGTAAATATCTAATCTTCAGAAACATGGCGCCGGAGTGGGCCTCTGCGCATAGCGCTTATCTCTGGCGCCATGTTTCTGAAGCCCGCATTACACAGCTTGGTGTCTGCAGACTGTGTAATCCGAATGGCACCTGGTCTCACACCTACAGTGTAACACCCTCACCATTAGCGGCTCTGGTGAAAACCAGGTGGGATTCCATAGTCAAGCCCCTTTGGGTTTTCTGTGTGTTGTGGCCTAGTAGTGGGTTCGCTAAACCCTTACTCACCTGGTGGGCATAACAACGGCAAATCTACCCTTTGCAGCAATCAAAATGGTAGAAGGACAAATCCCAAGATCTCCTTAAGAAAATTAAATTATTGACTTATGCAATGTGATAATAGATCTCCTTTGAGAATCGGGACATGACATTGGCTCAAGGGCATATCTGCCCTGGATCTATATCATACAGTACAAATATCCATCCTATTTCAGTGGTTGCAGAGCGAGATGTAATTTTCTCCTAGAAGCGTGACGCTACGGGATCCCGCGGAGTCCGCGAGTCACAGTATACTTCTTCCTTTGTGACAGCCTCCCTGAGCTGTGTTTCCTCATCTAACGTGCTCTAATAAGCCTCTCCGAGGTGCAGCGGCACTGTAATATCTCATTCATTTTCCCACTCCAGCCCCCGATAAGTGAGGAGCTGCTGATGATGGCACCCGCTGCTTTCTTACCAAATCCTACGTTCGCAGCCTTGATTAACCAGTACTCTGCCACGATGAAACATGTTATTACCTGCATCTAGTGCTTACACGGCTAAACGAGGCTTTATCCTGGAAACTCCATGGAAAAAAATCCCACTCGAGATGTTTATATAGAGAGAAAATATCAATGATTTAGCCTATCTTGCTCTATACCATGGCACTCTCCAATCAGCCGGAGCTTTTATTATCATGGCAGGTCACCTCTAACCCCTTAATGATGGTGACTAGGGATGATCGAATACTTTGATTATCCGGCTTCGTGAATAATTTTCGAATACCTCGCCGCTATTCGAACAATTTGCGAATATTCGATGCGCAATGTAAGTCTATGGGAAACCTGAATAACAACTATTCGGAACTATTCGGGCTTCCCATAGAGTTACATTGCGCATCGAATAGTCAAAAAACAGCGAGGTATTCGGAAAATATTCGCGAAGCCGGGTAATCGAAGTATTCGATCATCCGGTCATCCGTAATGGTGACCCTAAATGTACCTTCGAAAATTATTTTTCACTGCGGGTGCCAGCTGTGCTACACAGCCAACATCTGATATTAACTGATGCGATCGGAGCTAGCTGATGATGAAGAACTACATAACTCAACTCTACTCATCATTCCAATCTTGATGTGGTGTGACTGAATTAAGATGGGTCAAATTTATTAAGAGGCTCAAGAGTACAGTTTTTCCTTGTGGAGAGGTGACGTGGGTGAAGGAAGACGTCTGCAGAAGGAAAGTCTTTACCCTCTTAATCCTCCTTTTGAAAGGATCTCTCACCCAACCTATAAGTTCTCTTTTGCACTGATGATGGGCAAAGCCCCCAAAACACGAAAACACGTGGCTTTGGCTATGTATCCTAAGTCATGTGGCAATGTTTTTGAATAGGTCAATACTAACTTTTAGGATTGGTGCTTCCAATAGGTGGCACTCAAGTCCCTGCTCTCTTCATTGGTTCAGAGGCTTTTTGTTTAATAGACTTAGTTTGGAAAACTTTTTTTTAGGAATGTTTGTTGACTGGGTTTGCTGAACTAAGTGGTTTATGAACAAAGTGGGAGTTAAAAACAGGATTTGTTACAGCTTCATAAGGTAGTAATGTCACCCATCCTGTACTAATGTCCCCTCTTTTGGGTTGCTTCCTGGTAAATATGTCCCCCATCCTGGTATATTTCTCCCCATCCTGGTATGTACGTCTCCCATCTTGTTATATATGTCTCTTACCCTTGTATAAATATCTCCTATCCTAGGCCCCATCCTGGTTTATATGTTCCCCATCCTGGTGTATATGACCCCCATGATGCTATATATGTCCTCATCCTCAGCCCATCCTGATAAATATGTCCCCATCCTGGTATATATGATCACTGTCCTGGTATATATGTCCCCATCAGTATTCTAGGCCCCATCCTGAAATGTATGTCCTCATCCTTGGCCCATCTTGTTAAGTATGTCCCCATCCTTCAATATATGTCCCCATCCTGGTATATATGTCCTCATCCTGGGTCCATAATGGTATGTATGTCTCCATCCTGGGCCCATCCTGCTATATATGTGCCCATCCTGGCCTCAATCCTTGTATATATATGGTCCCCATCTATTATATATGCCATTGTCACTGCCCTAATAAATCTTAGTTACTTCACCACAACCCAGCTCTGTACTACAGTCCAGTTAGTGAGAGTCCTATTCTCAACCCACGGTTCAGTGTCTTCTACCTTTTAGTTTAACAATATGGCCAGAGTTAGCTTCTCTACTTGTGATGCTTTGTTTCACGTTCTGTTCCCTCCTGGCCTGTTACGATTCTGAGTTGCAAACAAGGGGCCATAGTGCTAGGCGTCCTATCTCAGGACCCGTCTCCAATCAATCACTCTGTCCATCAGATAATTCTCTCTTTCTCTCAGGATCACTCTGACCCCTATTCCAGTCTTGTCTCAAGTCAGGGACACCCAAGTCATACAGCCCTGCTCACTAGTCAGACCATAGGTCTGCTCTTACTAGATGCTGGGCCCTATCTGACCTCCTGACAGGAAACTGTCTATCTCCTCACTATAGCCCCTTCCACTCTCGGCTAGTCATAAATATTAACTTCAACTCTCTCCACTGTCAATGACACATGTCACAATACACATTATACATCACAGCAACATTCATGTTTTCAAGGAGTAAGTAGGCAGTATGTTCATCATCTTACGTATGTTCATCTTCTTACATATGCAAAATTGAAGCAAGCGTATAAGGTTGGATACAGCAGTGGCAGATGCGAATATGTCAATCTCCTGAAAGCAAACCAAGAGATCTAGAGAGACAAAATGCAACACGTTGAGTGATTGACAGTCTAGAGGAGAGCATTCTTCTCACTGTGCAAGCAATTACTAGGGTAGACGAGGAGAGTAGAGAAGAGGGTCAGGAGGAGCAGATGAGCACCTGGGTAAATGTAGTAAGGGGCAGTGGATAGGGTCCTAAGAAGAGGAATGCCTTTTCTGTACTCACAAGAAATATTGACAAATTAAGTGATGATGCAAGAGTGTCAACCTCATGTTATGGGGCTTGAGGGGATCGCTTGGGAAAGGGGAGCCTAAACTGGCCCTCAAACTAGGGGAACACTAGCTGATCCCAGAAGTATATCTCAAGGTGATCATGTTTGGGCTGCCGCCCTTGCCCTAGCTCTTGTACAAACCTGGTTTAGTGGCCTCCCTCCCTCTACCTAGGAGAGGGCTGGGACGGGAGTGGTATATCCTGCAGAAATAAAATACAGGATAAAAAACAAAACTCAAACTCACAGAGGTATAGACAATACTTTGGAAGAAACTAAAGGAAGGGACGAAATAATCAGACAACAAGAGTATTTCCACAACACACTAAACAGCACACAGAAGATCACCAGCAACTGGATCACAAAGCATAATGACCGAGATTGCATAAAGCTATAATCGGCATGGGAAAACAGGCTTCACCCTAATAAAAAGGGTGGAGGCGGCTGTGAAAAGTCTCCTGCAACATGCGACTCCAGCAGTAATCCACAGGCTAGCAGAAATTAACTTTTGCAATCCTGATTACTAACAAAAGCACAGCTGGTCAACACCCGAGCTTGTGAACAGCATCATAGGTAGTCCTGACACTCGATGAGTTTTGAGCTAGACATCGTGTGACATACTTTTGGGACCCAGATTTGACCCAAACCTGAGCTCAAACTCCAATGAAAGTGTCCTGCAACATCTGACTCCAGTAGTAATCCACAGGCTAGCAGTAACTCCTGCAAGCCCGATTACTAACAAAAGCACAGCTGGTTGATGCCCAAGCCTGTCTGTGCAACTCAAAAGCAGCATTATGTAGAGTGTCTGAATCCGCTGTGTGAACAGCGTCAGAAGTAGTCCTGACACTCGCCAAGTTTTAAGCCAGACACCTCACAAATATCAACTCTGGTTGATACAACTCTTCCTAACAAAAGCTGGTGAGGGGGGGAGAGGGTAATGTATATAGGATAAGACAGATAAAATGTCTGTTTTACAAGACCACCTCAACCGAATGGTTTGCTACCAGAGTTCAGTACATGGTAGAACGGATTTTTAACTATAAAGACCAAGGATAAAAGTAACAACATATTGGTTTTCCCCAAAATTATGATTTTTTTAGGATCTCCTGAGTAATATTGGTCTATATAGAAGTATAGAATGGGACAGCCAAATCCCGTAGTTTCCCCGTGTGCCGGTTGGCTCCAATGCTGATTGACACTCCCATCATAATAGAAGTAAGAAATTTTAACGAAGGCCAAAATGCATGGTTCCTTAGCCAAAAATTAAGTCATTTCGAGCCCACCAAGCAACACTGACTCAATGAGCGTACAACACGATGACTGACTCGTACAACACGATGGTGGACGACACCGGAATTGGAAGAATGCACTCTCTCAAGCCCCTCACTAGGCAAAACACAGTGTATACATTATAAAGTGTTTCCTTAAATGTTATTTTAGCCTAAAACAATCAAATTACCTCTCATTTTCCTTTCTTCCTTCATAACTACATCAACCACATGCTTCAGAGACTCGCGGTTATCTTTGAGAAAACACTTGCCAATCCATTTAAGACTTTTCCCAATGGACTATACCGCTCAATGTATAGAGGCGACCTTGCTGCCGGGGACAATTCGCAACGTTATAGAAAAACTCCTTGTTTTCTGAGAAAATAATAATAAAAAAAGGGGATTTGTCCCAGCTAAATAGTTATAATTCCAATCTGGCAATCTTATGAAGGTCACACTGATGATGAGAGCCACGAGCAAAGCCTGAAAAAAAAAAGACATCATGTTTCAGATGATTTTGATATTTACAAGATAGGAGGATTCCTTATGAATGACAAGCAGTTCACAACCGAGAGGAGAAGACAAAGGAAACATTCCAAAGTCACTTCTACAAATCATGTTTTCTTCTTTTTCTCTTTAATGTTCTTGTATTTGCATATAGCCATCATTTTTATTTATAGTTCTTTTTATCCTTTATTCCTTTTCTTTTTAGTTTTTCTTTTATATGTTGTTTATACACTTTTTGTTTAAATTTTCTATTTCATTTTCACATTATCTATTAATTTATGATTCTAATGTCCAGCTCAGCATTACGACATCTTCTTCTGCCATAGAGAGGTTCCATGTTCTGTTTTATCTGTTTGTTTATGGTTCCTTTTTGAGTTTCGTTAAAGGTCATATTTTTTAACATATTTTATATATTTTTTGTGTATATTTTCATTAAGAAAGAATTTATTTTTTAACATTTTATATATTTTTTGTGTATATTTTTATTTACAAAGGCCTTATTTTTTAACATATTTTATATATTTTTGTATATCTTTTTATTTACAAAGGCCTTATTTTTTAACATATTTTATATATTTTTTGTGCATATTTTTATTTACAAAGGCCTTATTTTTTAACATATTTTATATATTTTCTGTGTATATTTTTATTTACCAAATACTGATGTAAAACACAGAACAAATACTGATGTAAAACACTGACCAAACACTGATGTAAAACAATGACCAAATACTGATGAAAAACACAGACCAAATATTGATGTAAAATACTGACCAAATAGTGATGTAAAATACTGAACAAATACTGATGTAAAACACAGACCAAATACTGATGTAAAATACTGACCAAATACTGATCTAAAATACTGACCAAATACTGATGCAAAATACTGACCAAATACTCATCTAAAATATTGACCAAATACTGAAGTAAAATAGTCACCAAATACTGATGAAATATAATGACCAAATACTGATGTAAAATACTGATCTAAAATACTGATTAAATACTTACTGATATAAAACACTGACCAAATACTCAACTAAAATATTGACCAAATACTGATCAACTACTCACCAACTACTAATGTAAAATACTGACCAAATACTGATGTAAAACACTTACCAAATACTGATGTGAAATACTGACCAAACACTGATGTAAAATACTGACTAAATACTGATGTAAAATACTGATGTAAAACACAGACCAATTACTGATATAAAACACTGACCAAATACTGATGTAAAATACTGACCAAATAATGATGTAAAACACAGACCAAATACTGATGTAAAACACAGACCAAATACTGATGTAAAAAAACAGACCAATCACTGATGTAAAACACTGACCAAATACTGATGTAAAACACAGAATGAATACTGGTGTAAAATACTGACCAAATACTGATGTAAAACACTGATTACATACTAATATAAACTACTGACCAAATACTAATGTAAAATACTGACCAAATACTGATATAAAATACTTACCAAATACTGATGTAAAACAGAGACCAAGTACTGATGTAAAATACTGACCAAATACTGATGTAAAACACGGACCAAATACTGATGTCAAACACTGAACAAATACTGATGTAAAACACTGATCAAACACTGATGTCAAACACTGACCAAATACTGATATAAAATACTGACCAAATACTGTTGTAAAATACAGACCAAATCACTGATGTAAAATACTGATCAAACATTGATGTAAAACAGTGACCAAATACTGATATAAAATAGTGACCAAATACTGATGTAAAATAGTGACCAAATACTGATGTAAAAAAATACTGACCAAATACTGATGTAAAATACTGATGAAATACTGATGTAAAATACTGACCAAATACTGATGTAAAATACTGACTAAATACCCATGTAAAATACTGACCAAATACTGATATAAAACAGCGACCAAATACTGAATGTGGCCTAAACCTCAAAACCTCACCGGAGCGTTATTGTTGGAATGTTTAATATTTTTTGTTTATACTTTTTTATTTGAAATGTTTCTGTGTTGATACTTTTAGTTATTTTTCTGTTTTATATATATACTTTTTTTTATGTCCACCTCGGCTTTTCCGCATGCTTGTAATGGAGCGACGCTGGTTCTCCCCACGGAGGGATTATTTTTGTTATTCATATTGTCACCATGTGTCTTTCTCTCTCAAGAACAAATAAGCCTTTGCGGCCGTGGTTAACGTGGGCGGTAGATTTTATACTGTAAGAGGCGGGGGGGGGGATAAAATACCGTATTTATATCTGCTAATAAATATAAATGCGTTGACATTTTCCCGAGCGGCGTCTCGTCTCGAACAAAGTCGGTCTAAAGAGAGATTTGCATGTATTGATTGACAGCCTGATAAATAAAAGGTTAATCCACTTAATCAAATCGGTGACGACCAGGATGTTTGATTAGGGACTTCTGGCAGCGGGGTTTGGTTTGATGCGATGCAATTTAACGGGTCAGCGAGCTACTTAACTATGACTTTAATTGTCCGTCATTTGTTTTGCAAAAGCGTTGTTCGGTCTGGTATGCGCTGCATAAAGCAGAAAAAAAAAAAAAGGTGGGAAATGCATGAATGGGCACCCGGAATATATATTCTGCACTGGATTTTCCCAGATGTCTGTATACATTAACTGGCTTCATGCAGAATCAGGTATTAAGCCTTAACAGAATGGGAACAGCTGTCTCGGAAAATACTTTATAACCGATGCGGCTGCCGGAATACGCTGTGCATAAGGTGATGGGGTTTGGCATTATAGTCGAAGGCGAAAATCACATTATTTTACGTCATACGCGTCAAATTCCTACTTGATAGCCTTCGAGGCTCCATTTATCCTCATAGAGCCACATGTGAACTCCAAATGTAATCATGGTTCCTCGAATAGCCGATGCATATTCTCATTCTGCATATTAAGGACACAGTGAGCTAAAAATAAGCCACAAAGTATATAAAATAAGCCTAATAGGTGTTGATGAATGGTATATTGTTTATAGAGCGCCAACATATACCGCAAGGCTGTACAGAAAATATTACCTATATATAGGTGGATTTCAAAAGGGTAGGTCTTATTTCAATGTGGACGGAGGTCTCCAAGGTTCGTAGACATGGCAGTGCTATGTGGTTCCATGCAGCTGATATGCCCACGAGGTCTGGGGGGTTACTCATTACTGGGCCGGGGCCCGGTTTCGTGACCCCGGCGGCGTCAATAAAGATGGGGATGGGGATGATGGGAGTAGTTATTCATGACGCCACCTGTGGTATGCGTCCAGTTATTAGCCACCCCTGTGGGAAATATATCTTCTGGGGCACATGGTGATGCAACTTGGGTGTTGCAGTTCTCCACAGGTAGAGCTAGGCCCCAGGGAGAATGTTGGGAGCAGTAGTCGCCTATGGTGCAGGGGTGCGATGGTGAGAGCACCGGCAATGATGGAACAACACAGAGGGCGCAGTTCAAGTTCTTTTTACTCACTGAAGTCACCCTGCCCTTGGGGTGCCGTGCTCCTCTGTCATGGGCTCCAGCCGATCCTGGACAGTTCGGAGGTCAAAGCCGGCGTTTGCTTCTGCGTGTCCTTTCTGATGGTTTCCCTCCACCTCAGCTCCTGGGCCATGGAACGGTCATGGGTGCCTGCTGCACTCCCCATGAACCCTGGGATACTCCTTCCTAAGAACTCGGGTCAAGACTCCAGCTCCAGACCACGGGCCCCTTGATACTCTTGTTTTTGCTTGCTTGTCCGTTCCTGAGTCCGACATGGCGTGGACGCTGCCAGGCGCTCACTGCCTCCTGCTGATGCTTGCTACACCAGCTGGAAACCAACTGCTTTGTCTGTGAGATGGCTCTTAACTCCTCTGTTGGTGCCCTGCCTCCTGGGTTACTGAAATAGTAGGCAAGAGGTCCCATACCTCATGATGGCCATTCCAGCACCTACCCTAGCCCACTCCCAGTGGAAGAGCTCCTGTCCCTGTGTTATGTGTTGGATGAGTGTGTTGGTGGTGGTTTACCAGTGATGACCTCCTCCGTGTCCGAGATGAATACAGCACCTCGGGTGAGGTGCAGTACCCTGTGGTGCCTGAAGCCACAGGGGCGCCACACAGCACCCTATAATGAGGGTATTCTTCAGCAGAAGAATGGTAACTCTGTGATACAACATCTGCATTTGATGATTCAACATATTTCCTTGACTCTATACCTTTGAGCTGTGAAGATCACCAAGTGCATAAGTGATCGATAACTAGAGATGAGCAAACCTGTTTGATAAAGGCTTGCCAAACTCAGGATCGGTATGAGCCTGAGCTTGTTCGTTCGGGCTCTGGAAACATAAACATGAGTATTACACTTAAAAGTCGGCGTTCCGATCAGTTTCCCAAGGACAATGCGTTTCCAAAAATATATTTGGAATCCGGCGCAAATGGGTAAAAGCAAGCGCTTCATACTTACCTAATCACACTGCTCCTGCAGCCGCTCATTCTTTTTCCCGGGCCACTCATTAGGCTCATACATATTCCCTGCTTCCCCCTCTCACCAGCATCTGTGATTGGTATCCTTCTGACATGCCCACATGCTAAGTGACAGCTGTCTGACTGTAGCCAATCACAGATTCCGGTAGGCGGGTCTATATCGTACAGTAAAATAAATAATTTAAAAAACGGTGTGCAGTCCCCCAATTTTGACACCCAGCCAAGATAAAGCCTCACAGCTGGGGACTGGTATTCTCAGACTGGGGAGGCCTATGGTTATTAGGCCGCCCCCCAGCCTAAAAATATCAGCCTGCAGTCACCCGGAATTGTCACATCCATTAGATGCGACAGTTCCGTCACTTTACCTGGCTCTTCCCGATTGTACTGATGCGGTGGCAATCCGAGTAATAAGGAGTTAATGTCAGCCCCCAGCTGAGACTAAGCCCTAGATTAGTAATGGCAGGCATCTATGAGACCCCCCCATCATTAATCTGTAAATGAAAAGAAATAGACACAAGCATCCAAAAAACTCCTTTATTAGAAATAAAACACAAAAAAGCCCAGCTGTGGCCGCGGCTAACTTAAGTGCCGTCACTGCTGATCGCGTGACTTACTTCAGTCAAGGCCTGAACCTCACAGCGGACAGTCATACTCTATGGCTGCTCACTGTGATTGTCAGATGTAGCAGATGGGTTGTGGTAAATCCCAGTGGCTAGAAGGACCTTTGGTGTGTCTGGCTTGCTTAGTGGACGTGACGGGCTTGTTGGTGGGCATGGTGATGTTTCCTCCCGTCCACTATAATCATGCAAGAAGGACATTTGCCCCCCCTGCACCCTCCCATCTAGGGGTCTTACCCCCAGACCCCTGCTTCTATTATAAACAGTTCCATGCCCACGTGGGCTGTATTTTGAACACGCCCCCCCATCACGTGACAAATTACGCCATACCTGGAAGGAGCCCGTACATTCCAGCATTTACTTTTACTTTTAGGCTGGAAACACATCTATGCGAGTAAAATCGGTCCGACTGGGCTGAAAAAAACTCGGCTGATTTTAGTTCACATTAGGTGCGAGTGCAACGCAAGTGCGATGCTATTTCTGAATAAATTAATGATTTTACTAGCATGTGTAATGCGTGTGTGTTCCTTTTTTTTCCTCAGCAGCTGTCATCTGCCATTGAGCTCTGCTACATGGCCGCTGACAGCAGACACAGACAGAGCCGCACGATCAGAATGAAGTCGTATGAACTTCACCCGACTTCATTGTCATCCCGCGGCTCTGTCTTTGTGGCATGCCCTGATTTCGGTCACCGGTGAAGATCTCACCGGTGACCGCAAATCCCCTGAGTTACCGCAGTGAGACGCGCTATCAGCGGTGCCGTCACTGCGGTTACCCGCGGCCACAGCAGAAGTCCTCCCACTGAGATCAGTGGCCGCAGGTGACCTTAAGTGACGTCATCGCTGATAGCGCGACTCACTTCAGTCGCTGCGGGGAGCTCACAGAGAGCGGTCATGCTCTGTGACCGCTCTCTGTCAGCTTCTGATGTAGCAGAGCTGACAGCGTCGAGGGACCTCCGTGGATTACGTCGGACACGGATGGGTTTTTTGGGTACTTAATAAAGTGGTGAACGAGGGTCTTTGTTATTGCTTATTATTTCAAATAAAGGATTTTTTCACTGTGTGTGTTTATTAACTTTAATTTACAGGTTAATCATTGGGAGTGTCTCATAGATGCCTGCAATGATTAATCTAGGATTTAGTGGCAGCTATGGGCTGCCATTAACTCTTTATTACCCCGATTGCCAACGCGCCAGGGCAAATCGTTAAGAGCCGGGTACAGTCCCAGAACTGCCGCATATAATGTATGCGGCAATTCTGGGCGGCTGCTGGCTGATATTGTTAGGGTGGGAGGCTCCCCATAACGTGGAGCTCCCCATCCTGAGAATACCAGCCTTCAGCCATATGGCTTTATCTGGCTGGTATTAAAATTGGGGGGGACCGCACGCCGTTTTTTTTTAATTATTTATTTATTTATTTTACTGCACAGCATAGACACGCCCACCGGCGGCTGTGATTGGTTGCAGTGAGACAGCTGTCACTCAGCGTGGGGGCGTGTCTCACTGCAACCAATCATAGGCGCCGGTGGGCGGGGAAAGCAGGGAATACGAGATTGTTTAATGAGCGGCCGGCTTTTTCAAAATAGTAAAAGCCGCCGGAGCAGTGTGAATGCCGTGCAGCACCGCGCTGGTGATCGGGGATCGGTGAGTATGAGAGAGGGGGGAGACTGACCGACATGGACAGAGAGAGAGGGACAGAGATAGTGACCGACCGACAGACAGAGAATAGAGAGCGAGAGGGAGAGACCGACTGACAGGGAATAGTGATTGACAGACATTGGGAGACATCGCTCGTTTCCAGTGTTTTAGGAAACATGCGAGAAATGTATTTAGAAAATCGGATGTCACTAGGATGGTGAGTGCCGTCCCGTGACATCCGATTATTTACACGCTCCCATAGACTTTCATTGGAGAGACTCGCAGTAGAAACCCGCAAAAAAGCAGCATGCTGCAGTCCGATTTGGAGTGAGAAAAAAAATCGTAAATGCGAGCTGAATCATTCACTAACATGTGTCCGATTCCAATGCGAGATTTTCTCACATTGCTCTACTGCGAGAAACTTGCAAGTGAGAAGCAGCCCTTAGTGCACAATCTAGACGCACGCAGCTCCGGAAGTGAATGCACGACCTGGAAGCAGCGGCCCGCCATGACACAGGGCTTTGGGGAGTACACCGTGTGCGCTCCTATCACCCCATCCCTTCCAACATTAATTGCTGGATTCCGGTCCCCATAGGCTTATAGAGTGTATATAGATATATATATATATATACATATATATACATATATATATATATATATATATATATATATAATAAATATATATATATATAAATAAATATATATATATATATTTATTTATATATATATATATATATATTTTTTTTTTTTTATTTAATTATTTATTTTTTAAAATGAGCAGGGACCCATCAGTTTTCTTGCGAATCCGCCCAGCTCTAGTTAAACATCTATTTTTCCATAAAACTACTTGAAATACAGAACAAAGTTACGAAAACATCAAGTGCAACAATAAGACACCACAATGTCTGACTTTCATATTTAATTACAAGTTTTTATAACCGTAATGTCGGCCTATTTATTTTACAAATTGTTTCCTAAAATGAGGGAAGAATGGTAAAGTTCAGGGACTCCTAATTATTTTTAGCGCCTGTGTCCAACTGCGCTCTCAGAGGCTACGAGCGCGAGAGCGGCTGTATTTCTCTAATTAAACAGTAATTATCCAATTAACTTTGCTATGTATATTACATATGGCCCAACAGGACGGGTCCTACTGCTACGATTTGAGCATTTTAAAGGTCAAAAACACCCAATGGCAAATGTAATTATATCATCGGGGTTATAAAGTGAGAGACAGTGTGCAAAGGGTAATATTGGCCAAGCAGATTTGCTCTTGCCACAGGCAGACGTGAATCTTATTTGTAAATATCAACATTCCGTTCTCAGGTTTTATATATGCAGCCTGACCATACATTAGCCAAAATACACTGATGGCAATATGAGGAATAAAAGGACATTTTTACGTAAAATCCAAAATATAAATTAGAATATACAGCTGGTCTTTAAAGGAAATTTATCATCAAAAAATTATATTATTTTAAAAATCAGGCTTTTTTGTGTTACATGTATGTTTTTTTATTTTTTTTCTCATATTACCAACTATATTTAAAAAAATAATAAAAAAGCAAAAGAAAAAAATAACTAAATAACAGAAAAATAAAAAAATAAATAAATTAAAAAATATATATATATGCACACATGATAGATATATATATATATATATATATATATATATATATATATATATACACATATACAGATATATATATACACACTATCATGTATATATGTATACATTATATATGTATATATATATACATATGTATACATATATATATATAATATATATATATATATATATGTATATATATATATATAAAAATAAGTAAAACATTGGCAATCTTGCAATTTTCAGATTGGTCAATGGGGTTTTATTAGACCCATGCTTCCTGTGCTTTCACAAACAGCTTTCAGCAGCCTCCTTATCATCAGAGGCAGGATAATAATAATAGTGTCACAATGTGACTGTAGGATAGAGAGGATTATGATGCCTCTCACACTAGGGGAGTGTAGATTATCACTGACCTCCAAATTACCACTGATGGTGGAGATAATTTGGGGTTTAACAAAGGGTGAAACAGGGTGTTTTTTTGTTTTTTTATTTCAAATAATGATTTTTTTTCTGTGCTTGTGTTTATTTCTTTTCACTTACAGATTAGTAATGGGGGGTCTCATAGACATCTCCCATTACCAATCTGTGGTTTAGTTGCAGCTGTGAGCTGACATTAACTCCTTATTACCCCAATTACCACCCCTCCAGGGCAATCGAGAAGAGCATGGTTAAGTTCTGGTATTGTAGCATCTAACGGATGCATCAACTCTGGGCGGCAACAGGCTGCTATTTTTAGGCTGAGGGTGGTTCAATAAGCATGGGTCTTCCCATCCTGAGAATACCAGCCCCCAGCTGTCAGGCTTTATCATGGCTGGATATAAAAATTGAGGGGAACCTTCCTGTTTTTATTTTAAATTATTTAAATATTTTTTTTTTTAAAAAAAAGCCGCATTTGGTTGCTCTTATTTTAATACACAGCCAAGATAAGCGCATGGCTGGGGGCTGCAGCCTGTAGCCACGGCTTTATCAGTGCTGGGTTTAATAATATAGGGGGACCATATGCCAAATATTTTATTTATTTATTTATACCATGATAGATGCACATAGCGTCTGTGAGTGGAAGCAGTCAGCTGACACGATGACACTCAGGGTCGGGGTGTATCTGACTGCAACCAATCACAGACGCCGGTGGACAGGGAAAGCAGTGCATATGCAATGAAGGTAATGAGCGTCCCTGGATACTCAGGCCTGAGACTAATTGCTGAAGACTCAGTAAATACAGCCTGTTTGTTCCTATTCCCCTATCCCTTCTACCACCATTTTTAATCGCCGAAATGTGGAATCTCGTCCTGGGATCATTCCTGAGCCAGAACCGGGTTTTTTTTTCAACCTGGTAAGACCCGCCAATCAATGGTTGAACTTTATCTTTCTATAAAAAGTGGATAGCCCCTTCAAATTAACTATGCAAGTTAGGAGCAAGGGGTATCGGAACATAGTCCCTTTGGTTTCTAGGATTAGACTCTGGGTTCTCTTTGCTGGAGGTCACTGTGACTGGAATATTTATGCACAGCTTTTTATACATACGTTACATATACTGTAGTAGTGTGACTCAACCAGGGTAATATGCATACGAGCTACATCCAATCCCCAACATACATGTGGCTAATTTTAGTTTTTAGGTTTCCTCCCTGAAGCCTTGATTAGACGGTCTTTTGAATACTCGGTAGAGCGCTGCCTCGATACCGAGTCTATGAAACAAATCATAGCACTTTGCTGCTAATGAACACAGATGGGCCTTCGCTGGAGTCTTATTGGATTTGTTTACTTAAAGAGACATCCCAAAAGAGATCAATAGACACTTCAGCATCTGAATTCAGTTAGAGGAGTGACTGCAACCACCCAGGTTTTCACTTACAGATAAGTTGGATCTCCGTCGCCGTTCCTCCCTCAAGTCTGTTTGCCGAGAGACGCTCTCGAGATGAATTCTGCTGCTCCTTTCTAGGAATGAGCAGCTTAAATTTTTCAATGTATTCTAATACTTTAAGAGCAAAAGAATGAAATGACTATGAAGCATCAATAAATCCTAATACTTAATGTGATCATGCCTGACAATTTTTTATGGGGTTAAGCACATATGGCCAGTTAATAGCTGACTACCTGGCTGTACTGCCGTCCAACAATCTCCACCGGCTAAGAGTGATCTCAGGTTGCTCCTACTTTCATGCCTATAGAGCAGTTCCTTCTCTTCTCTACTCTCTCAATGGGGCATCACTGACGATGTCATGTTGATTGACAGCTGGTTCCTCACTGCGTTAGGTTGAGCCGATGTCATGTTGATTGGCATCTGGTTTCCCAGTGTGTTAGGTTGAGCCAAAGTCATGTTGATTGACAGCCAGTTCCCCACTGTGTAAGGTTGAGCCAATGTCATGTTGATTGATAGCCGATTTCCCACTGCATTAGATGGAGCGAATGTCATGTTGATTGACAGCCGATTCCCCACTACGTTATGTTAAGCCATTGTCATGTTGATTGGCAGCCGGTTCCCCACTTTTGTTAGATTGAGCCGATGTCATGTTGACTGACAGCCGGTTCCCCACTGCGTAAGATTGAGCCGATGTCATGTTGATTGGCAGCCGGTTCTCCACTGCATTAGGTTGATCCACTGTCATTTTGATTGACAGCCGGTTCCCCACTCTGTTAGGTTGAGTCGATATCATGTTGATTGACAGCCGGTTCCCCACTGTGTTAGGTTGAGTCAATGTCATGTTTATTGACAGCCGTTTCCCCACTGCGTAAGATTGAGCCGATGTCATGTTGATTGGCAGCCGGTTCTCCACTGCATTAGGTTGATCCACTGTCATTTTGATTGACAGCCGGTTCCCCACTCTGTTAGGTTGAGTCAATATCATGTTGATTGACAGCCGATTCCCCACTGTGTTAAGTTGAGCCGATGTCATGTTGATTGGCAGCCGATTCCCCACTGCGATAGGTTGAGCCGATGTCATGTTGATTGGCAGCCGGTTCCCCACTGCGTAAGGTTAAGCCGATGTCATGTTGATTGGCAGCCGGTTCCCCACTGCGTTAGGTTGAGCCACTGTCATGTTGATTGACAGCTGGTTCCCCACTGCATTAGGTTGAGCCGATGTCATGTTGATTGGCAGCCGTTTCCCCACTGCTCTAGGTTGAGCCACTGTCAGGTTGATTGACAGCCGGTTCCCCACTGTGTTAGGTTGAGCCGATGACATGTTGATTGGCAGCCGATTCCCCACTGCGTTAGGTGGAACCAATGTCATGTTGATTGACAGCTCGTTCTCCACTGCGTTAGGTTTAGCCAATGTTATATTGATCAACAGCCAGTTAACCACTGTGTTAGACTGAGCTGATGTCATGGTGATTGACAGCCGGTTCCCCACTCTGTTAGGCTGAGCCAATGTCATGTTGATTGACAGCCGGTTCCCCGCTGCGTTAGGTTGAACCAGATGTTATGTTGATTGACATCTGATTCCCCACTGTGTTACGTTGAGCTGGCTGTCAACCATCATGACATTGTTAGTGATAACCTATGAACAGAGCAGAAAAGAAGAGAAGGAACTGCTCTGTTGACGTGTCACCACAGGAAGTAGGAGAATCGTTGCCTGGAATGATTCATCATCATTCTAAGAATGGTAGAAGAGCCAGGTAATTAATAAGTGCTAAACTCTCAAAAAAAGTAAAAGTTCTGGGTTTTCCCTTTAAGGTTGGTGTCACGTCCTCACCGGAGTTCGCTCCTGCGACTTCTGCTTCGATCCCCAGGAGTCGCCGTGTTCCCGCTGTGGATAGTGCTGGTGATAGGAGAGGAGTCGGTGCCAGTTGCTCTGGTGGGCGCAGGCTCTGCTCATCCACTAAGCTGGGTTTTCCTGGGACCTGCAGTAACACTGGCTGACTGTAGGTGGTGTGTGCCTTCCAGCTGAAGTTAACGCCATTCAGCTACAGCCAATGGGAAGACACCACACCCTTCTAATTCCCCCTCCTGTCTGCTGGTCACTGCCAGAGATAGTTTTGTATTCCTGTTAAGCGGGCTTTACACGCTACGACATCGCTAATGCGAACTCGTTGGGGTCACGGAATTTGTGACGCACATCCGGCCGCATTAGCGATGCCGTTGCGTATGACACAGATGAGCGATTTTGCATCGTTGCAAAAACGTGTAAAATCGCTCATCGGTGACATGGGGGTCCATTCTCAAAAATCGTTACTGCAGCAGTAACGAGGTTGTTCCTCGTTCCTGCGGCAGCACACATCACTCCGTGTGACACCGCAGGAACGAGGAAGCTCTCCTTACCTGCCTCCCGGCCGCTATGCGGAAGGAAGGAGGTGGGCGGGATGTTACGTCCCGCTCAGCTCCGCCCCTCCGCTGCTATTGGGCGGCCGCTCAGTGACGTCGCTGTGACGCCGCATGGACCGCCCCCTTAGAAAGGAGGCGGTTAGCCGGTCACAGCGACGTCGCCGGGCAGGTAAGTATGTGTGACGGATCTGGGCGATGTTGTGCGGCACGGGCAGCGATTTGCCCGTGTCGCGCAACAGATGGGGGCGGGTACCCACACTAGCGATATTGGTACTGATATCGCAGTGTGTAAAGCCCGCTTTAGTGTCTGGTTCCTGCTCTGTAGATTGATCCCCATGTTTTGACCTCTGCCTGCTCACTGACTACCCTCCTGCTTGCTATTTTTGTACTTCGCTGCCATCTCTGGTTTTGACCTCTGCCTGATTTACTGACTATGTTCCTACCTGCCGATATTGTCCCTTTATGTGCCTCCTGGTTTGGACCCTGCCTGACGACCACTTTTTTCTGGATTGTAGCCTTCCATAGGCAGCGATCTCCTGGACCTTGTGTAATTCCAAATCCCTGAACAGGAATTACAGGGTTTCAGGGTTTTTGAGATCCTGCCCAATTGGTGGCTAGCCTCTAGTATGTCCGTGACAGTCATCCTGAGTCTGTGGTCAAGGGCAGACGTTCCAGTTGGTTTTCACACTACTTGCTTCCTAAATGCTAAGTGAAAAAAATGTCCAATTACTCTTCATTAAAAAAATCAACTACAGTATTTTGTTGCAGCAGTGTTAATTCTTTATCTTCAAAACTGTTACCAATTGCCAGTTTGTTTTCTCTCTATGGTCTTGTGAAGCCCCACAGGTGTAGTGTCGGTGCATTACCTTCAGGGACTCCACTCAGCTGGATCTGGTCACAGGTAGGAGATCTTCTTCTTGTCGTGACGCCACTCTCAGTATTGCGGTCAGTGGGGACCGCCACTGCAGGTTAAGGGACGCCGGGGGCTGATGGTGAGTGCAGTTAGTTGGAATAGCCTCCTGAGAGTGAGGCAAGCCCCAGGGCCCGGTGTAAGTGCGTAGTACCACAAGGCGCAGAATAACTCCACACAGGCAGAATGTCTTTCAGGGTTTTTACTCACTTCAGGTGGCAGGGTGAGTAACCCGGGCGTAGCTGGGATGAACCAGGCGGGAACCAGGTGTCCTTCAGGCTGACTTGTGAGGGTGACTACTAACTCGCCTTCCTTAGCCCTTGGTGGTTTGGGGTGACCCCGACTTTGAGTCCCTATGGGGGTCACCCAGGGAAGTTGCTGAAGCCTCACTCCCCTTCGTTTGCCGTGTGCTTGTTGCCTGGGCCAGATCACTCCAGCTTCTTGCCTCCTGTGAGCTATGGGCCCTAACTGTGGCTACGTGGCTGCGGCTTTTGTGGTGTTGTGGCGTGGGCTTTGAGAGCCCCACACCGGCAGGTTTAGCAAAAGAAAGCTGGATCTATCTCCGCTTCGGGATCTGCCGCCCGTTTGGGCCTGGTACTCTCTAGCAGTCTCCTTACTTCCCACTCCGTTGCTCTATCTCTAGCTGAAGATGGATTTCGGGTAGCACTCCTAGTTGACCGTTCTCCCCCGTCAGTAGCCACTGCGCGGGCGCTGTTAGACAGCAACAGCCCCACAGGTCTGCTCCTCACTGAGCCCTATGGAGTTCTGCTCTAACTGACTCACTGCCCCTCCTCTCCTGTTCTTGCCTACGCCACCTAGCAACCAGATTCTCTTACCACACCCCTTGAGAGGAGATGGAGGCTTTTGGCCCCCTCCACTATTCCAGTGAAGGTCAAGGCTTTTCCCCCTCCTGGGATCCCCAGGGGTCCTCTCATGGGTACATGTGTGAGAGCTGATTACTATGCGCCTGTGTACCACACCCCTGTCAGCCTTCTGGATTACCTGTATTGTACTGTCCCCAGCATGGGTGCAGTACTCAGTGGTGCCTGACCAGGTCAGGGGCGCCACATTCCCCCTTAGTTATCACCAGCACGTCCTCGGGCTGCAAGACAACATTTTAAAATGCATAAAACATTAAAACATGGTAAAACATTTAAAAGCACCAGGTACCATACATCACCACCCTCCACCCACAAGTCCGTTAACCCACCCAAAACCCTTTCACGTTGGCCGCGACTTCAGCCACTTCTGGCAGGATGTAGAGGCGGCTTTCATGGCTGGTGGTTTCAGGGTATACCTGGCCTGGTGGATCCGCGCCTTCAGCCTCTTCTGGCAGGATGCAGAGACGGCCTCCACAGTTGGTGCTGACCAGGTACCCTCTTTGTGGTGGAGAGCCAGGCCCCATAAACAGGCATGCTCTCTGGTCGCAGGTGAGCCAAGGCCCTATATACGGACGGGCTCCTCCTGGTTGCAGACGAGCCAAGCCCCTAAACAGGCTGACTCTGGTGGTAGTGGTGCCCTTTTGGTGTAACTATTTACACTGCGAGAGTTTGTGGCTATAGCCAGTTCATAGCCTTAAGGTTTATGGTTTTCTCACAATAGTTTTTGTGGGCACATGCTTAAACGTAAACGTTGCAAAACAAACTTTTTCAAAACTTTAACTGATAACTTCTTTCTTTACTTTACTCCTCCATACCAGGGCTTTGGCCTGTTGGGCTGCGGCACCTGCTGCTTTCTTGCTCTTTGTCGTCGTCTGAGGTAGTTTCATCTGTAGGTTCCTTGTCTTTTCTTTCTTGATCTTCATCTGTGTCTTTATCTCTGCCTTTTCTTTCTTGTAGCATGGGGTGGCTGTAAGGTTTGCTGGTACATAGTGCTACGTCAAGCGCGTACAGTCCTCTTTCGCCTTCATGCATAGTGAATTGTACTGAATCCCCCATCTTTAGGTTTCTGCCAGAGTGTCCTCTAGGCAGATGAGCGTTCACATCTCTTCTGTTGACAAATATCCCTTCTTTGATACCAGGGGCTACAATGAATCCATATCCACTTCTCAAATTGAAATCCTCCACTACTCCTCTGCAAAGGGGTCCTCTGACCTGGGCTTTGGACCTTCTCAGTAACCTTTTCTCCTGTAGGTCTCTGGCTGTGACTTCTCTCTGCTCTGGAGACTGTGGTGCAGGGGACAGCGTTGTTCTGTTGCGACGCCTTGTCTTGCGGGCTGGGTTTTGCCGGGCTGTTACTTCAATGCCTGCAGGGCCCCAGGTGAGGTTTCTGGGCTGATCTTCGTCAGCAGACGGTGTCAAGTCCTCCTCATCCCAACGTGAATAGGGTAACATCTCCGGCTCTGAGTATTGCTCCACTGCCGGTGGCTCCGGAGTCAGCTCCTCAGCTTCCTGGCCTCCTCTCCCCCTTAGTGCTTCTGAGCACTCTGGTTGTGGCAGCACTGGAGATGAGTGGTCCTCAGCTGGTCTGGGCGGTGGACTCTCTGGCGCGGCTGCAGGGGTTGCCTGAATCTCCTTGGGGGTATGCGGAGGGAGCAGATACCGATCCACCATCTCTTGTGGGAACTGGGCCTCTAGGTCAGCCTTCAGCTTCCAGTATTCGGGGTCCTCTCCTATCAGGGTCTTCCTAGCAGGGACCTCTTTGGACTGGGGAGCGGTGTCTGCTCTGGCCTTGCAGGCCGGGGTAAATGATGAGGTAATCTCTTCTTGGCGGGCCGCGCCTGGCATGGCGGCGGCCTGGTCTTGGCGGGCCGCGCCCTGTATGGCGGCGGCCTGGATCGGCGTCGCAGCTGTGATGGGATCTGTGCAGGCTGGGCTGGGCGTCGCTGCAGGGACCGGGTCTTGGTGGGCCGAGCAGGGCATCGCTGCGGCGGCCGGGGCTTGGCGGGCCGCGCCTGGCGTGGCTGCGGCCTGGTTCAGCACCTCACTTGCGGCGCGGACGAGCGTTGCTGCGGCGGTGGGGTCTCGGCGGGCCGGGCCTAGCAGGGCGGCGGCCTGGGTCAGCGTTACGCCTGCGGCGCGGATGAGGGTCGCGGTGGCAGCCGGTTCTTTGCGGGCCGGACTGGGCGTTGCTGCAGGGACCGGGTCTTGGTGGGCCGAGCAGGGCATCGCTGCGGCCGCTGGGGCTTGGAAGGCCGCACCTGGCGTGGCTGCGGCCTGCTTCAGCGTCGCCGCACCGGACGCCTCTTCGGGGACCGCGGGCGTGGCAGCAGGGGTCGGGGCACTTGCGCTGGCCGGGGCATCACTCGACTCACCCACCGGTGGCAGCATCGGGGTCTGCGTCATCGCCGTCCTGTCTGGCACTCGGCGCGTGGCTCTCCTTTCATAGGCCCGAACCGCCGCGGTCATCTCCAGCATTTCCATTCGTTCTTCCCGGATCTGCTCCACAACCCGGGTCTCCAGTCGGTCGCAGAACTGGGCCAGCTCCCGATACCACCAGGCAGCGGAGCCCGGTTCTGGATTTCTGCGGTCAGACGCCATTTCTTCTGCGCCCTCTTCTGCACGACTCTCCAGCTGTGGACTCGCCGTTGCCTCTGATAGCAAGCTGTTCAGTTTCTGCTCTGCCTCTTTCAGCAGCTCCTCTCCCAGCAGCAGGCTTCTGGCTTCCTTTCTGTCCCGACGTCCCTGAACGCTTCCACTCTCATAGCTGGCAAGGTCAGAACCCTGCAGGGGATCTCTGGGTAGCCACACCTCTTCGTGGGCGGTAACTTCTCCCAGCGCGGGCTGCTGTTGTTTTTCAGCGCGCTTTTCATGGTGGCAATATGGCGGCGCTTCCAATTTTTCAAGCGGACCGCCCAGGCACATGGTCACCTGTCTGAACAGGTCTAGTCCTTATCCTGTTCGTGACGCCAGATGTGAAGCCCCACAGGTGTAGTGTCGGTGCATTACCTTCAGGGACTCCACTCAGCTGGATCTGGTCACAGGTAGGAGATCTTCTTCTTGTCGTGACGCCACTCTCAGTATTGCGGTCAGTGGGGACCGCCACTGCAGGTTAAGGGACGCCGGGGGCTGATGGTGAGTGCAGTTAGTTGGAATAGCCTCCTGAGAGTGAGGCAAGCCCCAGGGCCCGGTGTAAGTGCGTAGTACCACAAGGCGCAGAATAACTCCACACAGGCAGAATGTCTTTCAGGGTTTTTACTCACTTCAGGTGGCAGGGTGAGTAACCCGGGCGTAGCTGGGATGAACCAGGCGGGAACCAGGTGTCCTTCAGGCTGACTTGTGAGGGTGACTACTAACTCGCCTTCCTTAGCCCTTGGTGGTTTGGGGTGACCCCGACTTTGAGTCCCTATGGGGGTCACCCAGGGAAGTTGCTGAAGCCTCACTCCCCTTCGTTTGCCGTGTGCTTGTTGCCTGGGCCAGATCACTCCAGCTTCTTGCCTCCTGTGAGCTATGGGCCCTAACTGTGGCTACGTGGCTGCGGCTTTTGTGGTGTTGTGGCGTGGGCTTTGAGAGCCCCACACCGGCAGGTTTAGCAAAAGAAAGCTGGATCTATCTCCGCTTCGGGATCTGCCGCCCGTTTGGGCCTGGTACTCTCTAGCAGTCTCCTTACTTCCCACTCCGTTGCTCTATCTCTAGCTGAAGATGGATTTCGGGTAGCACTCCTAGTTGACCGTTCTCCCCCGTCAGTAGCCACTGCGCGGGCGCTGTTAGACAGCAACAGCCCCACAGGTCTGCTCCTCACTGAGCCCTATGGAGTTCTGCTCTAACTGACTCACTGCCCCTCCTCTCCTGTTCTTGCCTACGCCACCTAGCAACCAGATTCTCTTACCACACCCCTTGAGAGGAGATGGAGGCTTTTGGCCCCCTCCACTATTCCAGGGAAGGTCAAGGCTTTTCCCCCTCCTGGGATCCCCAGGGGTCCTCTCATGGGTACATGTGTGAGAGCTGATTACTATGCGCCTGTGTACCACACCCCTGTCAGCCTTCTGGATTACCTGTATTGTACTGTCCCCAGCATGGGTGCAGTACTCAGTGGTGCCTGACCAGGTCAGGGGCGCCACAGTCTTCTCTCTCTTATCTCAGTGTTACAGATAGCAGAATGAAGAAGGAAAGAGTTGTACAGAGATATCCACATTGTGGACAGGGCAGAAAGCATGTACGGTCTCAGGTAGGGCAGAAAGCATGTACAGTCTCAGGGAGGACAGAAAGCATGTACAGTCTCAGGGAGGGCAGAAAGCATGTACAGTCTCAGGGAGGTCAGAAACCATGTACAGTCTCAGGGAGGGCAGAAAGAATGTACAGTCTCAGGGAGGGCAGAAAGCATGTACAGTCTCAATGAGGTCAGAAAGCATGTACAGTCTCAGGGAGGGCAGAAAGCATGTACAGTCTCAGGTCGGGCAGAAAGAATGTACAGTCTCAGGTAGGGCAGAAAGAATGTACAGTCTCAGGGAGGGCAGAAAGAACGTGCAGTCTCAGAAAGAGCAGAAACCATGTACAGTCTCAGGTAGGTCAGAAAGCATGTACAGTCTCAGGTAGGGCAGAAAGAATGTACAGTCTCAGGTAGGGCAGAAAGAATGTACAGTCTCAGGTCGGGCAGAAAGCATGTACAGTCTCAGGGAGGGCAGAAAGCATGTACAGTCTCAGGTCGGGCAGAAAGAATGTACAGTCTCAGGGAGGGCAGAAAGAACGTGCAGTCTCAGAAAGAGCAGAAACCATGTACAGTCTCAGGTAGGTCAGAAAGCATGTACAGTCTCAGGTAGGGCAGAAAGAATGTACAGTCTCAGGTAGGGCAGAAAGAATGTACAGTCTCAGGGAGGGCAGAAAGCATGTACAGTCTCAGGGAGGGCAGAAGAAAGCATGTACAGTCTCAGGGAGGGCAGAAAGCATGTACAGTCTCAGGGAGGGCAGAAAGCATGTACAGTCTCAGGTCGGGCAGAAAGCATGTACAGTCTCAGGTCGGGCAGAAAGCATGTACAGTCTCAGCTCGGGCAGAAAGCATGTACAGTCTCAGGGAGGGCAGAAAGCATGTACAGTCTCAGGGAGGGCAGAAGAAAGCATGTACAGTCTCAGGGAGGTCAGAAAGCATGTACAGTCTCAGGGAGGGCAGAAAGCATGTACAGTCTCAGGGAAAGCAGAAAGCATGTACAGTCTCAGGGAGGGCAGAAAGCATGTACAGTCTCAGGGAAAGCAGAAAGCATGTACAGTCTCAGGGAGGGCAGAAAGCATGCACAGTCTCAGGGAGGGCAGAAAGCATGTACAGTCTCAGGGAGGGCAGAAAGCATGTACAGTCTCAGGGAGGGCAGAAAGCATGTACAGTCTCAGAGAGAGCAGAAACCATGTACAGTCTCAGGTAGGGCAGAAAGAATGTACAGTCTCAGAGAGGGCAGAAAGCATGTACAGTCTAAGAGAGGGCAGAAAGCATGTACAGTCTCAGAGAGGGCAGAAAGCATGTACAGTCTCAGGGAGGGCAGAAAACATGTACAGTCTCTGGATGGGTAGAAAGCCCATACAGTCTCATAGAGAGCAGAAAGCATGTACAATCTCAGGGAGGGAAGAAAGCACATACAGTATCAGGGAGGGCAGAAATCACGTACAGTCTTAGGTAGGGCAGAAAGCATGTACAGTCTCAGAGAGGGCAGAAAACATGTACAGTCTCAGAGAGGGCAGAAAACATGTACAGTCTCAGAGAGGGCAGAAAGCATGTACAGTCTCAGGGAGGGCAGAAAACATGTACAGTCTCTGGATGGGTGGAAAGCCCATACAGTCTCATAGAGAGCAGAAAGCATGTACAATCTCAGGGAGGGAAGAAAGCACATACAGTCTCAGGGAGGGCAGAAAGCATGTACAGTCTCAGGGAGGGCAGAAAGCATGTACAGTCTCAGGTCGGGCAGAAAGCATGTACAGTCTCAGGTCGGGCAGAAAGCATGTACAGTCTCAGGGAGGGCAGAAAGCATGTACAGTCTCAGGGAGGGCAGAAGACAGAAGAAAGCATGTACAGTCTCAGGGAGGTCAGAAAGCATGTACAGTCTCAGGGAGGGCAGAAAGCATGTACAGTCTCAGGGAAAGCAGAAAGCATGTACAGTCTCAGGGAGGGCAGAAAGCATGTACAGTCTCAGGGAAAGCAGAAAGCATGTACAGTCTCAGGGAGGGCAGAAAGCATGTACAGTCTCAGGTCGGGCAGAAAGCATGTACAGTCTCAGGTCGGGCAGAAAGCATGTACAGTCTCAGGGAGGGCAGAAAGCATGTACAGTCTCAGGGAGGGCAGAAGAAAGCATGTACAGTCTCAGGGAGGTCAGAAAGCATGTACAGTCTCAGGGAGGGCAGAAAGCATGTACAGTCTCAGGGAAAGCAGAAAGCATGTACAGTCTCAGGGAGGGCAGAAAGCATGTACAGTCTCAGGGAAAGCAGAAAGCATGCACAGTCTCAGGGAGGGCAGAAAGCATGTACAGTCTCAGGGAGGGCAGAAATCATGTACAGTCTCAGGGAAGGCAGAAAAAATGTACAGTCTCAGAGAGAGCAGAAACCATGTACAGTCTCAGGTAGGGCAGAAAGAATGTACAGTCTCAGGTAGGGCAGAAAGCATGAACAGTCTCAGAGAGGGCAGAAAGCATGTACAGTCTAAGAGAGGGCAGAAAGCATGTACAGTCTCAGGGAGGGCAGAAAACATGTACAGTCTCTGGATGGGTAGAAAGCCCATACAGTCTCATAGAGAGCAGAAAGCATGTACAATCTCAGGGAGGGAAGAAAGCACATACAGTCTCAGGGAGGGCAGAAATCACGTACAGTCTTAGGTAGGGCAGGAAGCATGTACAGTCTCAGAGAGGGCAGAAAACATGTACAGTCTCAGAGAGGGCAGAAAGCATGTACAGTCTCAGGGAGGGCAGAAAACATGTACAGTCTCTGGATGGGTGGAAAGCCCATACAGTCTCATAGAGAGCTGAAAGCATGTACAATCTCAGGGAGGGAAGAAAGCACATACAGTCTTAGGGAGGGCAGAAAGCACGTACAGTCTTAGGTAGGGCAGAAAGCATGTACAGTCTCAGAGAGGGCAGAAAACATGTACAGTCTCAGAGAGGGCAGAAAACATGTACAGTCTCAGAGAGAGCAGAAAGCATGTACAGTCTAGCGGAGGGCAGAAAGCACGTATAGTCTTAGGTAGGGTACAAAGCATGTACAGTCCCAGAGAGGGCAGAAAGCATGTACAGTCTCAGGAAGGGCAGGAAAAGAAGTGGAAAGCACAGGAAGAAAAAGTGCAGAATAGAAGCTGTGCTAATACTATATATAAACGTATAGAGACCTGGATACTTCCAGATCTCACATTCACCCTGTATTACTGAAAGACGCACTCCCACAAGAGAAACATTTGCTCTTGGATAAGGCTACAAACTGCACTTTAGGGTGAGGATGAATGGCGGAATAAAGATTGCAGACGTTTTATATATTAACATACTGTTTCATAATAATTAGGGCAAACCATAACTGTGCCCTCTGTGCCCACAATTAGTGCACAGTGGAGCCTTGTGTGTCTTGTAATGGAGTGCAAATGTAATCACACCCTGTTCCTCAATAGTTGGCTTCACACAAATATTTACTAGTACCTGCATCAGTTTTATGTCAGTTTTGATGAGTTTGCACCCATATATGATATAGGTGTTGTGTATAATCTTGGCATATCTTAGACTTTTGTTTTGCCGTTCTGCATCTAATGCTCTGCTAGGGTCTACAAAAACTTGATTATTTTAAATGACTTTGCCTGATTGTGCTCATTAGTGAACGGCGGTGGCGGTGGGATGGATCATAATATACCAGGTGTCTGCAATGTGAATGAGATAATGCAGCTTCACCTCCCTCCTCCCCCACCTCATCTCCACGTTATTATCTTACCTTATATACATGCTTTGGGGACTGAAGATGTTTCTAAGGAGACTACATACAATGGAAGAATGGGCTAAAGATTACACTTTGCAGAATTAAATTTCTTTACAAATAATACTAATTTATGCTGAAAACATTATAAAGATCGGATTAGAAACCCCTGTAACTGAGTGTATGAAGTATTCTATATTGGAAATATTCTCTGTGATCAAAACGGGTCCCTGCTGGTCACAAGTGGAGTTATTGTCTGCGGAGGCCGGCATGCCACTCTACTTGAAGGGCATCCCTCAGGTCATTGAGGTTCTGGCGTACAGAGGTATGGCCTCTACACGGCGACTCAGCTACTGCCATAGGTTTTCTATGGGATTCAGGTCTGGAGAAAGTGCCAGCCGCTGCATTTAAAGTCCCCCAGTCTCCAGCAGCCGTTCCCTAATGATGCGACCTTGATGAGCTGGAGCATTGTCCTCCATACAGAGTTACGGCCTCTACACTGCAACTCAGCTGATCCCATAGGTTTTCTATGGGATTTAGGTCTGGAGAAAGTGCCAACCGCTGAATTTAAAGTCCCCCAGTCTCCAGCAGCCGTTCCCTAATGATGCGACCATGATGAGCTGGAGCATTGTCGTCCATGAAGATGAAGTTAGACCCATGTTGCTCATGCAGAGGCACAATGACTGGATTAATGATGTTATTCCAGTAGTAGGGGCTATCACTGTACCATTCACACAGTGTAGGGTCACTCTGTACTGACTAGACACACTGTCCCACACTAACACCACCACCACCAAAGGCTTGTCTGATGACAACAGTGACTGATGCATAGCGCTCTCCTTGACGTCTCCAACATTGTTGGTGGCCATCATTTCTACTCAGCTTGAATTGACTTTCATCAGTGAACAGCACTGAGGCCACTGGTCCTTCGTCCAGCGTAGATGCCGCCTGCATCTGGTGGAGTGGTCAGGTAAGTAGATGACCCCTGTGCCTAACGGTGAGGTCTGTTAACTTGCAGGTCGTCTAGCACAAAGACCACGCTGAAGTTAACAGTTTTGAATGGTCTGAGGTGACACATGGGTGCTTCCCACCTCCCTTATATTTGTCTGGAGTTGTGTGACATTCATCATCTATCTAAAGGGCATTGTTCACAATGAAGTGGTCATCAGTGTGGGATGTGGCAAAAGGACATCCTCTTCTTTGCCTTTCTGTTCCTTCCAGTCTCTTTGTGTCTCTGTTCAACTTGCTGGAGACACTCTGTGATGTTCTAAATTCAGTGGCCACTTCTATGCCTTTCTGTGACTCTTCCAATCTCTCTGTGTCTCTATAAAACCTTCTGGTGACACTCTGTGACACTCTAAGCTCAATGGCCACGTCCGTCTGAGAACCTTCTTGAAGCCTCACAATGGCGCGGTGCTGCTGATCAATTGTTAGGTGTCATTTTGGTTTCAAGATGTCAAAATGTGAACCCCATGATGAGGAAGGCTGTTTAATACCAATTCTAATTGAACCCCGAAATTTAGTGCACGATTCACAGATCAAACTCCTGTTGAGAATTTTGCCAATAAACTCCTTGTTAGAGAACAGCAAGTTGTGCAAAAAGTCCTGATACATTGAACATTTGGACATGTGCTTCCAAAAGATTAGAGAAGGTCACATTAAGTTCACCTGAAAAGGTTAGAGGGCATTTTAGGATCATCCCGAAATTTAATCGAAAAAAAAGTGTTTATAGTTATTTAAGGGCTACGTGCATCTTTAACTCTCTTCTTTCATTTTCTACATATATGTATTTTATATTATTAATTCAGCTTTATATATATATATATATATATATATATATATATATATATATACAGTTAGGTCCAGAAATATTTGGACAGTGACACAAGTTTTGTTATTTTAGCTGTTTACAAAAACATGTTCAGAAATACAATTATATATATAATATGGGCTGAAAGTGCACACTCCCAGCTGCAATATGAGAGTTTTCACATCCAAATCGGAGAAAGGGTTTAGGAATCATAGCTCTGTAATGCATAGCCTCCTCTTTTTCAAGGGACCAAAAGTAATTGGACAAGGGACTCTAAGGGCTGCAATTAACTCTGAAGGCGTCTCCCTCGTTAACCTGTAATCAATGAAGTACTTAAAAGGTCTGGGGTTGATTACAGGTGTGTGGTTTTGCATTTGGAAGCTGTTGCTGTGACCAGGCAACATGCGGTCTAAGGAACTCTCAATTGAGGTGAAGCAGAACATCCTGAGGCTGAAAAAAAAGAAAAAATCCATCAGAGAGATAGCAGACATGCTTGGAGTAGCAAAATCAACAGTCGGGTACATTCTGAGAAAAAAGGAATTGACTGGTGAGCTTGGGAACTCAAAAAGGCCTGGGCGTCCACGGATGACAACAGTGGTGGATGATCGCCGCATACTTTCTTTGGTGAAGAAGAACCCGTTCACAACATCAACTGAAGTCCAGAACACTCTCAGTGAAGTAGGTGTATCTGTCTCTAAGTCAACAGTAAAGAGAAGACTCCATGAAAGTAAATACAAAGGATTCACATCTAGATGCAAACCATTCATCAATTCCAAAAATAGACAGGCCAGAGTTAAATTTGCTGAAAAACACCTCATGAAGCCAGCTCAGTTCCGGAAAAGTATTCTATGGACAGATGAGACAAAGATCAACCTGTACCAGAATGATGGGAAGAAAAAAGTTTGGAGAAGAAAGGGAACGGCACATGATCCAAGGCACACCACATCCTCTGTAAAACATGGTGGAGGCAACGTGATGGCTTGGGCATGCATGGCTTTCAATGGCACTGGGTCACTTGTGTTTATTGATGACATAACAGCAGACAAGAGTAGCCGGATGAATTCTGAAGTGTACCGGGATATACTTTCAGCCCAGATTCAGCCAAATGCCGCAAAGTTGATCGGACGGCGCTTCATAGTACAGATGGACAATGACCCAAGCATACAGCCAAAGCTACCCAGGAGTTCATGAGTGCAAAAAAGTGGAACATTCTGCAATGGCCAAGTCAATCACCAGATCTTAACCCAATTGAGCATGCATTTCACTTGCTCAAATCCAGACTTAAGACGAAAAGACCCACAAACAAGCAAGACCTGAAGGCTGCGGCTGTAAAGGCCTGGCAAAGCATTAAGAAGGAGGAAACCCAGCGTTTGGTGATGTCCATGGGTTCCAGACTTAAGGCAGTGATTGCCTCCAAAGGATTCGCAACAAAATATTGAAAATAAAAATATTTTGTTTGGGTTTGGTTTATTTGTCCAATTACTTTTGACCTCCTAAAATGTGGAGTGTTTGTAAAGAAATGTGACAATTCCTACAATTTCTATCAGATATTTTTATTCAAACCTTCAAATTAAACGTTACAATCTGCACTTGAATTCTGTTGTAGAGGTTTCATTTCAAATCCAATGTGGTGGCATGCAGAGCCCAACTCGCGAAAATTGTGTCACTGTCCAAAGATTTCTGGACCTAACTGTATATATATATATATATATATATATATATATATATATAATATATATAAAGCTGAATGTGTGTATGTGGGTGTATGTATGTGTGTGTGTGTGTTTGTGTGTATGTATGTATGTACAGTTAGGTCCAGAAATATTTGGACAGTGACACAATTTTGGCGAGTTGGGCTCTGCATGCCACCACATTGGATTTGAAATGAAACCTCTACAACAGAATTCAAGTGCAGATTGTAACGTTTAATTTGAAGGTTTGAACAAAAATATCTGATAGAAATTGTAGGAATTGTACACATTTCTTTACAAACACTCCACATTTTAGGAGGTCAAAAGTAATTGGACAAATAAACCAAACCCAAACAAAATATTTTTATTTTCAATATTTTGTTGTGAATCCTTTGGAGGCAATCACTGCCTTAAGTCTGGAACCCATGGACATCACCAAACGATGGGTTTCCTCCTTCTTAATGCTTTGCCAGGCCTTTACAGCCGCAGCCTTCAGGTCTTGCTTGTTTGTGGGTCTTTCCGTCTTAAGTCTGGATTTGAGCAAGTGAAATGCATGCTCAATTGGGTTAAGATCTGGTGATTGACTTGGCCATTGCAGAATGTTCCACTTTTTTGCACTCATGAACTCCTGGGTAGCTTTGGCTGTATGCTTGGGGTCATTGTCCATCTGTACTATGAAGCGCCGTCCGATCAACTTTGCGGCATTTGGCTGAATCTGGGCTGAAAGTATATCCCGGTACACTTCAGAATTCATCCGGCTACTCTTGTCTGCTGTTATGTGATCAATAAACACAAGTGACCCAGTGCCATTGAAAGCCATGCATGCCCATGCCATCACGTTGCCTCCACCATGTTTTACAGAGGATGTGGTGTGCCTTGGATCATGTGCCGTTCCCTTTCTTCTCCAAACTTTGTTCTTCCCATCATTCTGGTACAGGTGGATCTTTGTCTCATCTGTCCATAGAATACTTTTCCAGAACTGAGTTGGCTTCATGAGGTGTTTTTCAGCAAATTTAACTCTGGCCTGTCTATTTTTGGAATTGATGAATGGTTTGCATCTAGATGTGAACCCTTTGTATTTACTTTCATGGAGTCTTCTCTTTACTGTTGACTTAGAGACAGATACACCTACTTCACTGAGAGTGTTCTGGACTTCAGTTGATGTTGTGAACGGGTTCTTCTTCACCAAAGAAAGTATGCGGCGATCATCCACCACTGTTGTCATCCGTGGACGCCCAGGCCTTTTTGTGTTCCCAAGCTCACCAGTCAATTCCTTTTTTCTCAGAATGTACCCGACTGTTGATTTTGCTACTCCAAGCATGTCTGCTATCTCTCTGATGGATTTTTTCTTTTTTTTCAGCCTCAGGATGTTCTGCTTCACCTCAATTGAGAGTTCCTTAGACCGCATGTTGTCTGGTCACAGCAACAGCTTCCAAATGCAAAACCACACACCTGTAATCAACCCCAGACCTTTTAACTACTTCATTGATTACAGGTTAACGAGGGAGACGCCTTCAGAGTTAATTGCAGTCCTTACAGTCCCTTGTCCAATTACTTTTGGTCCCTTGAAAAAGAGGAGGCTATGCATTACAGCGCTATGATTCCTAAACCCTTTCTCCGATTTGGATGTGAAAACTCTCATATTGCAGCTGGGAGTGTGCACTTTCAGCCCATATTATATATATAATTGTATTTCTGAACATGTTTTTGTAAACAGCTAAAATAACAAAACTTCTGTCACTGTCCAAATATTTCTGGACCTAACTGTATGTGTGTGTATGTCCGGGATTGGCATCTGCATCGTCGCAGCTACAACCACAAAATTTTGCACACTCACACTTCTGGACCCCGAGAGCGGCATAGGCTATGTTTTGAGGGGAGATTTTAACCCCGCTCTTTACAGTTATTCACCAAAAAAACCTGCCTCCATTTAAGCGAATGGAGCTGGAAGCCACAGTGCAGCCAGAACTTCAGAAGAATGCGCAGCCACACCCTTATATGGAATGGTGGCGTGTCACAATGCAGCCAGGGAAAGAGACAGACAGACAGGGAAAGAGGCAGACACAGACAGGGTAAGAGACAGACATAGACAGGGTAAGAGACCTGACAGACCAGACACAAAGAGACACAGACAAAGAGACAGACTGACAGGAAAAGAGAGGGAAAGGTTAAGAGACAGACACAGACAGGTAAAGAGACAGACATAGACAAAGAGACAGAGAAAGAGGGAAAGAGGTAGGAAAAAAGCACTCAACTCACCAGATAATAAACAATTATACAAAAAGATTTATTAATGAATAATTCAGTGCAAAATTTCATAAAAACATTTAAAACCAGGACACTCACTCCAAGGACCCAATAACATGATGCTAAAGCAATGCAAATACATCAAATGCATAAGACCAACCATAAATACAGATTATAGCAATACAGGTCTGTACAAATCCCTAGAATGTTAACCCTTGTTAGAGCCGGCAATCCGTAAGAAACCAAAAAATGTGGTATTAGTACAGTATGGATAACAATGCCGGTCACCCAAACAAAAGCAGGCAAAATCTAGCACTGTAAGTCTGCATAAAGACCCAAAATACTAGGTCTAAGCAGAGCAAAGAGATGAACAGGCATCAACAGGCAAGGGAATAATAACCCAAGAGGGTCCGAGGAGAATATCACCTAAGTCAGGGCAAAATGGAAGCCATATGAGAGTGTCAGAATAAGAACACCGACCCTACGCGTGTCGCTCCAAAGAGCTTCATCAGGGGAGGGTAGTGAAACAGGAAGATAGCACACATATAAATACAAAAAAACATAATCATAAATCAAATACCGGTGCGGTGGAAATAAGAGCCGTGTGTTCAGCGTCCGGAAATGGAGGGTCACAGGAAGTAACCTGTTGTGCGGTCATAAAGTTCTTCCCTACAACCCAGAAACTGTAGACGCAAGTGCGCATGCGCGGTCGGCCGAGCGGAGCGCAACCATATAAGAAGTCCCCCTAAAGTTTCAGGAATATCGGACGTAAATGCGCATGCGCGGCGGCCGCCATACAACAGGCAGAATGTCATACTGCGCGTGCGTCCAGGGCATAAAGCGCGATCTGTACAGAGAGAACATAAAGCTATAGTATATAAGGTTACTGGGGACCAAATTGGTAAAGCATATAGACATTTGTAGCCGGCTACAACAACAGTTTCAAAAGATATATATTAATGAAACACTAATATTGATGAGGAACAAGTATCAGGAATTAGCACAAGGTCACTAACATATACCTAGAAGATCGGTAGATAAATGGGAGCTACAAAAGGGTAAGAGGACAATTGGCAGAACAGTACTAATCATTATCCAAAGGAAAAAAAATTTTATACAGTAGATGCAGACATAATAGTGACTATTGTCAGTCACTACCCTCCCCTGAGCGCATGAACATACAGAGAGACACTTAAGGATCAACCAATAATATGGATATCATCATTATAAAAGTGTAGATGTTAATATAAAGCTCTGTAGTGATATTCTCGAGACAATACCATGCAGAAAAATGCCCAATATGAACAAAAAGAACAACAAGAAAGATCATATGACTAAAGTAGCTGGAAAGTCATAAGGGCCAATATAAGCCCCTAGATGGTAACAAAGAAGAAGGGATCCAGTTGGAGTCCAGATGAAGAGAGGACCAAAATTCATCAATAATCAGCAGTCCAGATGTTCAGTCGAGGCCAAGACGAATAGGCGGCATCTTGTTATTATGGAGGGAATCAAGGAGCTCAGGAAAAGGATAATCCATGTACAGAAATCTGGAGAAAGATATAAGACATATGAGGAACAATACGTAGTCCAGGAAGGCAGCCATAGGGGTGAATAAGATGATCCATGTTCACCCAAGGAACCCGGTGAAGAGCAACTCTTCATTTAAGCCTGCTGGAGAGACTGAGTTTAGGCACCAAATCCACCGTGATTCCAATTGCAAGAGCCGTTTGGTAAGATCCCCACCCCTAATGTTAGGTTTGAGGCGTTCCAAACCCACCACCCGCAGGCCTCTAGGGTTGCCCCCATGATGGGATAAAAAATGAGACGCCACCGAGGTGAGCTTCCTACCTTTCCGTTGGTCTCCAGCTGCCAAGTTGATGGTTGATACATGCTTCTGTATCCTTTTCCTGAGCTCCTGGGTCGTTTCCCCCACATAAAGCCTATTGCAGGGGCAAATAATAACATAAATGACACAGGAGGTTTTGCAGTTGATAAACCCCTTCAATCTATGCTGACTACCCCCCGTGGGGTGTGCAAAGCTGTCACGTACAGGCCGCATAAAAGGGCAAATGTTGCAGTCCCCACAAGGGTAGGAGCCAGTACCAATGGAGCCATGTCCCAAGCGGTAGGTAGGCCTAACAAAATGGCTACTCACCAGTTTGTCACTGAGACTTGGCGCCCTTTTGGCTGTAATAAGGGGCTTATCACCAATCAAATCGGAAATCCTCGGATCAATTTTAAGAACCCTCCAATGGTCCGATATTATCCTGCCGAATCCCTCCCACTGATTGTGGAAATTGGTGGTCAGCCGAATCTGATGATCCTCAGATCGCGTTTTCCGTGTCAGAAGAGAATCTTGGGTATGCATACTGGCTCGCTTGAGTGCTTTGGATAAAGGTTTTTTAGGGTACCCCCTTTGTGTAAACCGCCTGGTAAGATCCTCGGCTTGTGTCTGGAAGTCAACATCATCCGTACAATTTCTTCTGACCCTAAGATACTGGCCGACAGGTATCCCGAGTTTAAGATGATGAGGATGAAAGCTGGAGAATTGTAAAAGCCCGTTGATGGCAGTGGGCTTGCGGTAAAGGTTAGTATGCAGATGATGATCTATCACAGATAGAGACAAATCCAGAAAGATACCACCTGTGTTGGAAATACAAGATGTCAAAAAGATATTCAAAGAGTTATTATTCAGAAAGGCAATAAAGTTCTTGCACTCCAATTCAGATCCCTTCCAAAGAAACATAATATCATCAATGAACCTGAACCAACCCAGGACATTGGTGGTGAAGAAATCAGACGGATAAACAATCCTATCTTCCCACCACCCAAGAAAAAGATTTGCCACCGAAGGTGCACAACGGGCACCCATGGCCACGCCAGAAACTTGCCGGAAAAAGGCCCCATCAAAGGTAAAGTAGTTGTGTGAGAGCACAAACTGTAAGAGATCAATGAGAAAAGAGTCATGAAACCTATCCGTGAAATCCTTCTTGCGTAAAAAGTAACCTACTGCCTCAAGGCAATCTTGATGGGAGATATTGGAATAAAGGGATTCCACATCACAAGTGACAATCAAAATACCCTCAGGGAGGATAATGTCCTTGATGTTTGTAATGAAGTGAGTGGAATCCCTTATATGAGAGGATAGAGACTGAACCATAGATTGCAAAAAGAATTCAAGATAGGAACATGCCTTCTCACACAAACTACCCATACCTGCAACAATTGGGCGTCCCGGCGGCTGGTGCAGATTCTTATGAACTTTGGGCAATAGATAGAATGTTGCCACAGTAGGTTTCGGTACCCAAATAAAGTTCTTCTCCTTTTTCGTAATGATGTTCAGGTCCAAGGCCGATTCAAGCAGATGGTCCAATTTGTTCAAAAAAATGGACGTGGGATCCGAAGGCAGCCTAGAGTAAAAGTGTGGGTTCAGGAGTTGTCGTTTAGCTTCATTGGTGTACATATCAATGGGCCAAAGCACAATATTCCCCCCTTTATCAGCTTCTTTGATTACAAAGGTTTTGTTGTCCCTCAGTTCTCTAATGGCCCGTTTTTCCCCTAAGCTTAGGTTGTCACCAAAGCAGGGTTTATCAGGGAGCTGCATAATATCTGCCTTGGTTAATTCAAAAAAGAGGTTGACAGATGGAATCATAGAAAGGGGGGGTGCAGCAAGCGACTTATTCCTGAGCGGACACACAGGCCTACCTGCAGAGGATTCCGATTCGTTGAGCAGATCAAGAAGGTCTTGAAACACCTGTCGATCGGTATCATTGAGGGAATCAAACATGGCGGGTCTCCTATGTATAGCACGGAAGAGGAGTCTCCTACAAAATAAATAGACATCCTTGATAAGCGTGAATTTATCCACAGTATTGGTCGGAGAAAAAGTAAGTCCCCTTTCCAATACCTTTTGTTGTTCAGTGGAGAGGACGTAATCTGAAAGGTTGATTACCTGTAGGGTTCCCGCAATAGAAGGAGAAGTGGTTGTAGCCGAGTCCAGTATAGCATCAGAGGGAGAGGAGATATTTATTTGCGTCGAGATGACCCCTTGTTGGCATCTCTCCATCCTGCATTCCTGTAACCCATACCCGGTCTTTTTGGGTTTCTTCTGACCCCTCCTGGTGCGGTATCGCCGTCGCTGTTTTCGGACGTTAAAAAATCACTATCACTAGTGCTATCCCCATTACGGGTGCAGGAGGAACCACCTGCAGGCATTGTGGCCCTAGTATTCCCCCTATGCCTCCACCTGAACATTGTCTGAGTGGAAAAATCATTCCTATCTCTGGCAAACTTCTTCTTTTTGCCCTCAATAATATTACGTTCATATTTATCCAGATCGGCCCCCAGCCGTTCCTGGAATGGATGGACAAGATTATCATTATCAAACCCAGATAGTTTGGACTCAAGCGACCTAATGTTAGCCTTGGTACTGGCAAGTAGGGTCTTATCATGTTCAATCAACATAGACATGAGAATTTTAGAACATTGCAATAAGCCCTTCTCCCAGGTTGCTTTAAATTCACCTTGTGCTTCCCAAGCTGGGAAAATCTGGACCCTAAGGCCACGGGGAACAATCCCAGTCCTAGAGTATTCCTCCAGACTCCTGATGTTCCACCAAAGCCTAATGCCCAATTTCTGAGCAGAGGTGATCTCTTTAGTTAGTACAGAGAAATCATCATCAACAGGTCCAGCCATCTGTGCATTATTAAAGATATTGGCCGATTCATTCTGCCAGGAGGCTTCACGGACATCCCAAGATGAAGCCATAATCCAGTAAAACTCACAGTCAAATACCGCCAAAAACCGGAAAGACGTATAAAAAGTATCCACACATATTATGTTTCTTTGGAAGGGATCTGAATTGGAGTGCAAGAACTTTATTGCCTTTCTGAATAATAACTCTTTGAATATCTTTTTGACATCTTGTATTTCCAACACAGGTGGTATCTTTCTGGATTTGTCTCTATCTGTGATAGATCATCATCTGCATACTAACCTTTACCGCAAGCCCACTGCCATCAACGGGCTTTTACAATTCTCCAGCTTTCATCCTCATCATCTTAAACTCGGGATACCTGTCGGCCAGTATCTTAGGGTCAGAAGAAATTGTACGGATGATGTTGACTTCCAGACACAAGCCGAGGATCTTACCAGGCGGTTTACACAAAGGGGGTACCCTAAAAAACCTTTATCCAAAGCACTCAAGCGAGCCAGTATGCATACCCAAGATTCTCTTCTGACACGGAAAACGCGATCTGAGGATCATCAGATTCGGCTGACCACCAATTTCCACAATCAGTGGGAGGGATTCGGCAGGATAATATCGGACCATTGGAGGGTTCTTAAAATTGATCCGAGGATTTCCGATTTGATTGGTGATAAGCCCCTTATTACAGCCAAAAGGGCGCCAAGTCTCAGTGACAAACTGGTGAGTAGCCATTTTGTTAGGCCTACCTACCGCTTGGGACATGGCTCCATTGGTACTGGCTCCTACCCTTGTGGGGACTGCAACATTTGCCCTTTTATGCGGCCTGTACGTGACAGCTTTGCACACCCCACGGGGGGTAGTCAGCATAGATTGAAGGGGTTTATCAACTGCAAAACCTCCTGTGTCATTTATGTTATTATTTGCCCCTGCAATAGGCTTTATGTGGGGGAAACGACCCAGGAGCTCAGGAAAAGGATACAGAAGCATGTATCAACCATCAACTTGGCAGCTGGAGACCAACGGAAAGGTAGGAAGCTCACCTCGGTGGCGTCTCATTTTTTATCCCATCATGGGGGCAACCCTAGAGGCCTGCGGGTGGTGGGTTTGGAACGCCTCAAACCTAACATTAGGGGTGGGGATCTTACCAAACGGCTCTTGCAATTGGAATCACGGTGGATTTGGTGCCTAAACTCAGTCTCTCCAGCAGGCTTAAATGAAGAGTTGCTCTTCACCGGGTTCCTTGGGTGAACATGGATCATCTTATTCACCCCTATGGCTGCCTTCCTGGACTACGTATTGTTCCTCATATGTCTTATATCTTTCTCCAGATTTCTGTACATGGATTATCCTTTTCCTGAGCTCCTTGATTCCCTCCATAATAACAAGATGCCGCCTATTCGTCTTGGCCTCGACTGAACATCTGGACTGCTGATTATTGATGAATTTTGGTCCTCTCTTCATCTGGACTCCAACTGGATCCCTTCTTCTTTGTTACCATCTAGGGGCTTATATTGGCCCTTATGACTTTCCAGCTACTTTAGTCATATGATCTTTCTTGTTGTTCTTTTTGTTCATATTGGGCATTTTTCTGCATGGTATTGTCTCGAGAATATCACTACAGAGCTTTATATTAACATCTACACTTTTATAATGATGATATCCATATTATTGGTTGATCCTTAAGTGTCTCTCTGTATGTTCATGCGCTCAGGGGAGGGTAGTGACTGACAATAGTCACTATTATGTCTGCATCTACTGTATAAAATTTTTTTTCCTTTGGATAATGATTAGTACTGTTCTGCCAATTGTCCTCTTACCCTTTTGTAGCTCCCATTTATCTACCGATCTTCTAGGTATATGTTAGTGACCTTGTGCTAATTCCTGATACTTGTTCCTCATCAATATTAGTGTTTCATTAATATATATCTTTTGAAACTGTTGTTGTAGCCGGCTACAAATGTCTATATGCTTTACCAATTTGGTCCCCAGTAACCTTATATACTATAGCTTTATGTTCTCTCTGTACAGATCGCGCTTTATGCCCTGGACGCACGCGCAGTATGACATTCTGCCTGTTGTATGGCGGCCGCCGCGCATGCGCATTTACGTCCGATATTCCTGAAACTTTAGGGGGACTTCTTATATGGTTGCGCTCCGCTCGGCCGACCGCGCATGCGCACTTGCGTCTACAGTTTCTGGGTTGTAGGGAAGAACTTTATGACCGCACAACAGGTTACTTCCTGTGACCCTCCATTTCCGGACGCTGAACACACGGCTCTTATTTCCACCGCACCGGTATTTGATTTATGATTATGTTTTTTTGTATTTATATGTGTGCTATCTTCCTGTTTCACTACCCTCCCCTGATGAAGCTCTTTGGAGCGACACGCGTAGGGTCGGTGTTCTTATTCTGACACTCTCATATGGCTTCCATTTTGCCCTGACTTAGGTGATATTCTCCTCGGACCCTCTTGGGTTATTATTCCCTTGTAGAGATGAGCGAACCGGTCGCGGTTCGGCTCGAGGTTGGTTCGCCGAACGGACCTCCCGTTCGAGTTCAGTTCGTCGAACGTTCGACGAACCGAACTCGAACTGCATAGGAAACAATGGCAGGCAATCACAAACACAGAAAAACACCTAGAAAACACCCTCAAAGGTGTCCAAAAGGTCACAAACAACTCACAACACATGGGAAAGTGACAAGGACATATACTCATGCGAAAACAAAAGAGCTGGACAAGGAAAAAGAGGAGGACACACAGATATATGAGTATATGCAAGGAAACATGCCATTATTGTGCAACTTGAGCCCTGCTCATTCTTGGCTTCCAATCTTGATAAATTGCCTGAGCTCGCCACGTACGTCTTGGGGATCTTGTCGTGTCCTGCAGCCAGCGTTCTCTCTGAACCTGTCTTCAGTGCTGCTGTGGGTCTGCTGGCAGATAAGCACACGTGTCTGTCCACTGACAATGTGGACATGGCTCTCAGAGGACTTTTCTTCCCCGGGGTCAGCCAGGGGACGGGAAAGGCACGCGTATTTTTGAGAGTGCTTCATGCAAAGCATCTTTTTCTTTTTCAAAAGGGGGCTCAACCGATGCCAGTCAAGTGGGGTGTGTGTGGCCCAGTGAGTGGCAACGAGGGAGACTGTGGTTGGAGTCCCCTCGCTGTGTTTCTAAAAGAACCAAGATGAACAAGTCATGGCTCTCAGAGGACTTTTCTTCCCCGGGGTCAGCCAGGGGACGGGAAAGGCACGCGTATTTTTGAGAGTGCTTCATGCAAAGCATCTTTTTCTTTTTCAAAAGGGGGCTCAACCGATGCCAGTCAAGTGGGGTGTGTGTGGCCCAGTGAGTGGCAACGAGGGAGACTGTGGTTGGAGTCCCCTCGCTGTGTTTCTAAAAGAACCAAGATGAACAAGTCATGGCTCTCAGAGGACTTTTCTTCCCCGGGGTCAGCCAGGGGACGGGAAAGGCACGCGTATTTTTGAGAGTGCTTCATGCAAAGCATCTTTTTCTTTTTCAAAAGGGGGCTCAACCGATGCCAGTCAAGTGGGGTGTGTGTGGCCCAGTGAGTGGCAACGAGGGAGACTGTGGTTGGAGTCCACTCGCTGTGTTTCTAAAAGAACCAAGATGAACAAGTCATGGCTCTCAGAGGACTTTTCTTCCCCGGGGTCAGCCAGGGGACGGGAAAGGCACGCGTATTTTTGAGAGTGCTTCATGCAAAGCATCTTTTTCTTTTTCAAAAGGGGGCTCAACCGATGCCAGTCAAGTGGGG